>NW_026067910.1:18194349-18240223 GCF_014885135.2 Alexandromys fortis | reverse complement strand
CCCTCCTTCCTTTCTCTCTCTCTCTCTCTCTCTCTCTCTCTCTGTCTCTGTCTCTCTCTCTCTCTCTCTCTCTCTCTTTCATGAGTGTCCTCGAACTCTTTCTGTAGACCAGGCTCAAACTCACAGAGATCTGCCTGCCTGGGCCTCCCAAGTGCTGGAATTAAAGGCATGTGCCACCACCGCCTGGCTTTATTCTTTGTTTTATTGGTGATTGCTTTCTTTTGTTTTTATTTCTTTAATTTTTTTTAAAAAACTACAGGATACAACTTAAGATTTGTTTATTTTTTTTCTTTATGTATACGAGTGTGTCACCTTTGTAAGTCTATGAATCATGTGCATGCAGTTCCCTCACTGGCCAAAAGAGGGAGTCCACTGAAACTGGAGTTACAGGGAACTTAACTTGGGCCCTCTGCCAAGGCACCCAGAACTCTTAACCACTAAGCCATCTCTCCTGTCGCTGTGGTCTTGGACTCCTAATTCTTCTGCCACCACCTGTCATGTGCTCAGTCAGATTGCAGGTGTCCACCGCTGCACATAGTTCACCCACTCGCTTGTATTGGCACAATCCTCCTGGCCTTAGGGACCACTATGCGTGTTTTAGTACTTATATCCATAGCTGGTGTTGGTAGCCATACTTCATGAAATTACTCCCTCTAGGACATCTTTAGGAGATCTGAGTTATCTGTAGATTAGCCACAATGATAGCATATGTGTAATAGAACCTGGAAAATGCCCCTCACCCCCACTTGGTCCTCCAAGGGCTCCAATAGGAGTTAACTAACTTGCACTTCTGATGACACCAGATTCCCCTGAGTCAGGGATTCTCAATCCAGGCTACATAATAGAATCATCCAGGGAGGTTTTGAAAAAAGAAAAAAACTGTCTGGGCCCACGTCCAAAGGCTGATTGAGTTGTTGTGCTTTTTCTGGTTTTTTTTTTTTTTTTTTTTTCTGTGCCAGGGATGGAACCCTGGGGCCCATGCATGCTAAGCAAGTGGTCTACCACTGAGCTTCTGATTGAGCTGTTTTATGCAGGAATATTTCCTGTCTAATAGGCAGCCCCAGAGGCTCAGGCTTTTTCTCCATGTGAGCCTCTTCCAACTTCCTCCTGCCCAGTCTCAGTTTCCTACATTTTAGAACAAATTGCCAAATACTTTTAACCACGGGTTTGTTTGATTTTTTAAAAGATCTGCTTTTATTTATGTGTGTCTATGGGTCACGTGTGTGAGTGAGCCCTCAGAGACTAGAAGAGGGTACCAGATCCTCTAGAACTGGAGTTACAGACAATTGTGGGCTGCTTAACCTGGACGCTTGGAACCAAACTCGGGTCCTCTGGAGGAGTAACTAGCCCTCTCACCACTGAGCCATCTCTCCAGCCTTTAACTGCAGTATGAAATAAACTTGCTAAGAGGCCAAATGAATGTTAATTTGAAAATATCTGAACCTTGAAATGGCTCAGCGGGTAAGTCCTTGCTGCCAAACCTGCTGACCTGAGTTCAATCCCTGAAACCCAAATGGTGGAAGAAGAAAGATAAATCTTGCAGGTTTTTATCTTTGAACTACTCCTTAAGAAGTAAATGCTAGGGGCAATCCGCAGCCAGCCGTGCTTAGGCCGAGAGGCTTTCTGTCCCAGGGCCCCGAGACTGTCCTGCTGGTCCGACATTAGCCAGGGTCATGGTGGAACGGGCTAAGTCTGTGTCTTTCCTAGCCCGGGCTCACGGGGCTGCAGAGGGACGGGGGTGGGGGAGATGGGGGGGTGGAATTGGCGATGCCGTTGATTAAATAGTCCGGAATCATCCGCTGGTTAGCCCCACCCCCACCCCCGCCAGACCGAGGGGTTCAGCAATGCGAGGACCGCCCTTGTTTGCAGCCATAATGAAGTTCAATCCGTTTGTGACTTCTGGCCGGAGCAAGAACCGCAAATGGCATTTCAATGCACCTTCTCACATTCGGAGGAAGATCATGTCTTCCCCCCTTTTCAAAGAGCTGAGACAGAAGTACAATGTTCGCTCGATGCCCATTCGAAAGGATGACGAAGTTCAGGTTGTCCGGGGACACTACAAAGGCCAGCAGATAGGCAAAGTGGTCCAAGTGTACAGGAAGAAATACGTCATCTATATTGAACGGGTACAGCAAGAAAAGGCTAATGGCACAGCTATCCACGTGGGCATCCACCCCAGCAAGGTGGTGATCACCAGGCTAAAGCTGGACAAAGACCTAAAGAAGATCCTGGAAAGGAAAGCCAAGTCTCGGCAATAGGAAAGGAGAAGGGCATATACAAGGAAGAAGCGATTGAGAAGATGCAGGGGTAGGGGCGTCTCATACAGTTTTCATTAACGACTGCTTGAGGAAAAAAAAAGTAAATGCTATTTTATATGTGATGGTTTGAATGAGAAATGTCCCTCAGAGGCCCATGTGCTTGAACACTTGATGACCAGTTGGTGGTGCCCTTTGGGGAGTTTACGAGGCCTTTAGGAGGGACATCCTTGTCACTGGGGGCAAGCTTTGAGTGTTTACACCCTTGCTCACTTCCTGTTCTCTCTGCTTTCTGTGCGTGTAAATGCAATCAGCTCCTGAGCCCGTCTCTGTGTAGTTCACACCAGCACTTGCAGCTGCGTTTCCATGTTGCCAAGCGATCGACATAGTTCAAGAAGCCGTCATTCAATGGAAGGAAGAAATGAAAGCGAAACATACGTATGATAGTGGAATTTGATTCAACTCTCCCAGGAAGGAAATTCAGGAATTCGGACACATACGACAACAGAGATGGACCTTGAAGTCTTATATAGGCAAGACAGAAAAGACAAACACTCTATGGCCTCGCCCTTTAGAGTTGAATAAATAAAGTAGAAAAGCAGAAATTGTCCAACTAGTGAGATTCACAAAGGCATCTCCACAATGCGCTAGAGTCTTTCTGCTCACCTATGAGCAAGTTTCCTTCTATAGCCCTATTCCACATAAAGGCCGCTCACTTCAAAATGAAGAGGATTTTTTTAAAAAAGAAAACAAACTATCTTTTTTTCATTTTACATACCAATCCCAGTTCACACTCCCTCCTCTCCTTCCATTCCCTCCACCTTCCCCCCACCCCACCCCTCATCCACTCCTCAGAGAGGGCAAGGCACATTGCTCTGGGGAAGGTCCAAGGCCCTTCCTACTATATCTAGGCTGAGCAAGGTATCCATTCAAAGAGAATGGGATCCCAAAAGGCCAGTACAAGCAGCAGGGATAAATCCTGGCATCACTGTCAGTGGCCTCACAGTCTGCCCCAGTCATACAACTGTCATCCACATTCAGAGGGTCTAGTTCCTTTCCTGTCTGGTTGGAGTTGGTGAGCAACCATTAGCTCAGGTAGACTGTTTCAGTGGGTATCCCCATCATGGTCTTGACCACTCTGCTCATATTCTTCTCCCACTCTTCAACTGGACTTTGAAAGCTCAGTCCAGTGCTCCGCTGCAGGTCTCGGCTTCTGTTTCCATCAGTTTCTGGATGAATCATGAAGTTTAAGATATTCATCAATCTGATTACAGGGCAAGGCCAGTTTAGGCATCCTCTCATGAAGATGCTTTTTAATGGACATATTCCCTTCATCTCCATCCCTCAACAATTGGCTCAACTGACATTAAGACTCTCATCCTCCTCATTTTATGCCCCATCTACCAATATCAACCTTCTTCCCTCCTCGTCATGTGTGTGTGTGTTGTGGTTCTGGTACCCTACTTTTTCCTCCTTAGCCTCCAATTTGAATGAGGACTTCTAAGAGCTTCTCTTTCCTTCTTTCCTTTTCTTCTTAGTTGGGCCTTGGGGAATCATTATCCCTAATAGCCAAGTCTACATTTTAGGGTTTTCTTATTGGCCACAGTTGACCACCAGGATGAGTTCCCACCAAGAAGAAACATCATCCAAGATGATGCATCTGACAGTGCAGATGTAGAGTGTCACTATGGATACGTGTACAACTTTATACCTCCCTCATTGTTCTTCTTTCATGTCAACATTCATTCACTTATTTAAAGCTAGATAGACAGATTGACTGGCTTATGGATTCAGCTACTACTATATTATGCCATATACTTTATTATAGGCTAGGTATAAAACAGACTTGAATGCCTGCTGTTATAGAGCCTGTACTAGTGGGGACAGTTTAAACAATCAAGAATGAAAGTATATAGGAATGTTAGATGGTAATAAAAGCAAAGAAAAATAGTAAAGGAGAGAACGGGGTAAGGAGAGAGGGAGAAAAGAGGGGAATTGGGAGAGAGGGGGTGGAGAGAGAGGGGGGGGGGCAGCGTCTTAGAGGGGCGAGGGAAGGTTCCTCTAAGGACATGTTTTAAGGAAGACCTGCAGGAGGAGAGAAACCAAGTCTTAGACGTGTTTGAGGGAAAAGGATGTTCCAGGCAGCAGCGGCTTCTATACAAGGGAAGAATCCAGATGAGTTCATCATGCGTGTGCTCCAGAAGGAAGAGCAGTGTGGGTGGAAATACAGAGGGTGGGAGAACATCGCACAGGGAGACAGGAAGCACACGTGGGCCGCCTTCCCTTTGACACGATTTGACACTCGTTTGGAAGCTCATGCTGGCTTACAGTGCTGATGGAGCTGTGATGGCTTCAAAAGTGTTGGGACTACTTAGGAGGATATTGCAATAACCCAGGTGAGAGATGGTGGCGGTTTAGGCCATGACCAGAGTACAGTTGAGATGGTGAAAGGAAATATACCTCAACATGTTGGGTAAGTAGCCTCAGTAGGCCAATGTCTGTGGAGCTAATGAGTGAGCTGTTGAGGCGATCTGGCTGGACTGTAATGTTCAATAACAACACTCTCTCAATTTTTCAATCTCTGTCCAGTTAAAATAGATAACAGTAGCAATGCCTACATTTTCAGAAGAGGAAATCTAAGCTCAGACAAGTTAGATTTACTTACATTCACATCATGTATCTATAAAAGGAGAAACCAAGGTTTATTTCCAGACATAGCTAGTCAGAATCAAACAGAATCAAAACTTAAATTATCATTACTTAATAATAAGTTTTCCAAGACAGATGCAAAATATAATAATTTAGTTGAACTTTGTTTTTAGGCCATTGTAAAGGTAAATCCAAATAAGAAAGAAAGGTATATCCACAGAATAATGAAATCTATCCTTTTAGTCAGGGGTGGTACATGCCTATAATCTCAGCAGTCTGGAGACTGAGGCAGGGGGATTGACATACGTACGTTCAAGGACAGTCTGGGCTACACAATGAGTGCCAGGCCAGTAACAGCTAAAGAATGAAGCCTTAAAGAAAAGAAAAAAGGAAGAAAGAGAAAGAAAACTACTCCTCCGGCCTCCTTCCCATCACTCACTAAACTAACGTGCTGTGCACCCAAGTGGGAACACCAGGCAGCTATACCTCCCGAGAGCAGGACAACACATTACAGAGAGTGAGCAGGCTGGGAGCTGACAATGACTATGAGGAAGCTTTCTTTCTGGGCTAATTTGTACAGCCAGACTAATAATTGATATATGGGAGCTGCCCACATATGGGGAGGTTGTATTCTGAGGGTATAACTCATGCGTCACCTGGTTTTATTCATCCTGGACGCTCTTCTTTGATGCATTTTCAGCCTCCTTTCAGGGCACCCTCCACTTACAGCTCAGCGTCAGTTCACCGAGTTTGTCTTGTGTTTTGTACGCTTTGGCTGCAGGCCTTGCTCCGATTCTCAGCTATTGTGTTCATCTCTTTTCCACAATTCAGGGGATCAGTGAGCAGTTTCTCAGGCAACACGGCTGTTGATCTATTTATATGCCTAGGTCCTTCCCTTTCAATTTTTTGTTTTGAAATAGCTACCACCACCACCCACATCTGTCCTGGCTTTCCGTATCCATTTTGAGCTCAACAGTTGAAAATTCTGACATGCACTTTTCCACTATCACAGCTGTGGGCCTGGCAGAAGCCAGCGACAGAGTTTTTGAACAAAAAAGAATATGAGCTTTATAGTCAGCATCCCTGAGCAGTAAGATTAGACATGAGTGAATATTATAAACCTGATGTATGACTCAGAGCAGGGCTCAAGGCAGAGCATCTTCTTCCTTTGTCTCCGAGCAGCAGGTGAACAAAGTGTACTGACAGTTTTCCTCCTGGATCCTGACCCAGAATTGTGCACACAGCCTTCTTATTCTTTTTTTGTTTCTTTTTGTTTTTTTGAGACAGGGTTTCTCTGTAGCTTTGGAACATGTCCTGAAACTAGCTCTTGTAGACCAGGCTGGCCTCGAACTCAGACAGATTCGTCTGCCTCTGCCTCCCAAGTGCTGGGATTAAAGGCGTGCGCCACCACCACCCAGCACACATAGCCTTCTTGAGGATGTCTAGCATTTCACACTGTCAGCAACGATGGGAAAGTATACAGGAAGTTATCACAGACTCTCAAGTGACATCCGCATTGGCCCTTAAGTGAAAGGCCAGGGTAGCATGTTGACACCAGGACATAAAGGAGGAAGGGACCATTTGTGGGGCATAATAATAACTGGACACTGCTAGTCACTTCATGGTATTAAGCTTTCGACTCTCTAACCTGAACAATCAATCATAATCCCAGCTACTTGGGTGGCTGAGGCAGGAGGATATCAAGCTTCAGGTTTGTCTGTGCTTCTTAGAGAGATCTAGTCTCAAAGTAAGAGAGGTCTAGAGTCACAGCTTAATGTAGAGCGCATGCCTTGTATGGGAAAGGCCCTGGATTCATCTCTAACACCAAAAATAAATAGTAAGTTAGCAAATATATTAAATTCTGAAATCCGAAAGGTTTCTTTTTAAGTGCTAACACAATAGGAACCATGGAAAATTCCACATGTAACCTTGTGTGATGAGTTGCAGACACAGTAAGAATGCCAGCTAAAGTTACCTCCAGGGGCGGTGAGATGGTTCATTTGCTAAAGCTACTTGCTGCCAAATCTGAGGACCTGAATTCATATTTCAGGGCTTGCATTGCAGAAAAAGTGTAGGGGCTCCCACAGGCTGTCCTCTAACCTCCATATGTGTGTGGTAACATGAACACAAAGAAAATAAACAAATGAAAAAATTTCATTGTCTTTTATTTATATAAGGAATATATGCAACATCAGGGAATTTCATGTTAGGCCTCTGATCCCATCCCAAAGCTACTGATTATGCATAAGCTCCAACCTCTGGGCATTACAATATGATGTCATCTGCAGATGTGTAGGGATGCATTCTCAGCTATCCTGGGACATTTTTGACCAACGGCCACAGGGTGAATACACTTAATATGTGCAAATATCCCCAAATTTTTAAAACTCCTGGGTCTGGAACACCTTTTGGTTGTAAGCATTCCAGATGAGCGATGCTCTGCCTGTCTCCCATGTTCCTGTTTTGCGTCGTAAAGGTATTTCTGTGCTATGGAAAGAACACTAGGGCTCTGAGTTGGTGGCTCTTCTCAATTAAACTCCTTCCTGCAAAGCAGAACTGAAAGCTCCGACTGATTTGGAAGCCAATCATACTTTAATATATTTAATGCAAATCAAAACGTCGCTAAGTGGTACCCAAGTCAGCAACTATACATGCAATATCTCATAATCTCCAAGTGTCCACTTTTCCAGATAAGCGCTAAGCCAAGGTTCTCCCCAAAGTAATCTTATATTTGGATTACAATGTCTCATTAGTGAGAGAGACTGGAGTAAAGTGGTAATGGCAATTTAGTTTTCCTTTCCAGAGATCTGCTTTGAGGGAATTTATAATAAAAATGCCTTTCCGAGCATAACTGTGGCAACGCTTCCTTAGTTCTTTAATAAATCCCAGATGTTCAGATAATTTTGCTTTGAGAGTTTGGAAATTATTGGAGTTCTTTGTTGATTGAATAGGACTTACGATAAAGTAAATCTTGTCTCTATGTTAGACCTCGCAATGTTGAAAACTTTTTGAAGTCATAACTTCAAAGTGGTTTGCATGTTTATATACTCTCATAACAAATATGGGATTATAGACATTTGTATAAGGCTATAAAGGAAATGAAAGAGAAATAATGACAAAATTACTTCCCATTGATATCTCTTCATTTCAGTGTTTCCCAACTGATTGGGAAACTTGGTAAGCTGAAAAGGCTGAATGCCATCAAAGGGTATTTACTTTAGTAAAGAAGTCAAGGGCAGTACCTTGTCAACTCACAGGCCATTGCTAACAGAGTTAAACAACTTGTTTGGACTTCAGATAACCTCAAAGTAAATAACATCTGTGTAGGGGAGGAGAGAGCTTTGTGCTGGGACAAGGATAGTAAACTCTCTCTCTCTCTCTCTCTCTCTCTCTCTCTCTCTCTCAACTTCTGTGTTATGTCAGTTGCATGGATCCCACACCTTTTATTTTTGTGTTTTTATTTATTCATTTTTAATGTGTGTGTTTGAATGTGTATGCGTGTGTGCTGAGTGTGGGCATGTTCACGGGAGTTATACACTAGTCTGCCTGCATGAGGAAGCCAGAAGATGACCTCCCCTGTTGTTCCTCCAGAGCCTTGTTTTTGAGACAGGGCTTCTCATATCTCCCTAGATATTACAAAGTCGGCTAGGAAGACTGGTCAGAGAGCTCTTAGCATCCTGTGTTTGCCTCCCCACTAACTACATGTGCCAGTATCCCAGTTGAACTCCTTGTTCTCACAAAGAAAGTGCTTTACCCACTGAGACATCTCTGGCCAGGGTTGGTTCCATTTCTCAGTCTCCCAAACATTAGTGAAGGTGAGCTGGAGAAATAGCAAATCAGGTAAGAGCGCTGGCTGCTCTTCCAGGGAACCCGAGTTTCGTTCCCAGCACCCACATGATATGGTGGCTCCCAACAGTCTTTAACTCCAGGCTCATAGGATTTGATGGCTTCTTCTGCACTCTGTAGACACTGCACACCCATGGTTCACACACATACATGCAAGCAAAACATTAATGCACATAAAATAAAATTTAAAAATGAGATAAAAATTTGCAGAGGACTCAAGGGCCTCTCAGGTACCAGTTATCCAAGGTAGTTTCACAGCTAAATTTACTGTTTTACGTTTAAGTAAAAACCAGATATTAAGAAAAAGTCCATATGATCTGTAAGGGATAACAACTCTTTGTTTCTATAAGGCCTTCCTATCAGAAAGAATTTATATTATCTCATTCTCTGAATGTATTTCAAATTATATCAAAATATGACTAGCTATTTAAAATACTACGGATGTGGCTTTTAACATTTGTTTTGTCTGACCGACTTTGATCCTACTCTCTGGATGTTACCAACTCTTACTGTAATTTCTGAAAATTTTGCATGTTTTTGTTTTGCTTTTGTCTACTGAAACAGTGGCTCCATATGTAGCCCAGGCTTACCAAGAACTCTCTTTGTAGCCCAGGCTGGCCTTGACGTCAGTCTTCCAGTTTCAACTTCTCAAGTGCTTGGAATTATAAGAATGTGTCACAAGAACTTGTGAAAAAAATTCTTTTAAAGAAAGCTTAGTTGTTTTTATGAAATATTATAAATACTTCTAATTTCTTACATGAGCAACTGTATTTAATGTTTGTCAACAACCGTTCTACTTTGTGTTTAGGAAGAATTACTAACTTTAAAATAACCTGGCAGAGGAAATGTCCGCCTTTTTCAGACTCCCTTTGCACCGCACATTTTAGTCTGAACAGCACAACCGCGTGAGTCAGATGGGATTATTCTTATAAGTAACTGAGGAATAGGAGCAACGTCACAATTATGTTTGTGGATATGCGCTCATGTGAAGAAAATCACAAGCTTACCACACAAAGCAGCAAATATTTTTAAGAACTCATGCAGGGTAGAGGAGAGGTAGCCTGTGGGAACGGAAACGGGTTATTTCTCTCCAGGTCGGTGACACAATCCTTTCACTGGGTCACAGAGCAATTCTAATAAGGAGACTTTCCAGAGGACAAGATGAAAAAACAAGACCCTGGAAACAATACAATAAAAGCAACTGAAAAACCTCTTTGAAGAAGTAGTTAACCAATTATTTGGACTATACTGGGGTGAAGTCTAACTAAGCAGGTGGAAATTTCTACTCCAGTAATATTTACGCCATTTAAATTTCCTGATGCTAAGTCACAAAAAGCCAACTTGCTGCAAGAGGGCGGAAGTGTCTTCCTTCTCAACTCCTCTTACTAGTGGAGTGCTTTTTTACCCGGATGTGAGATTCAGGCTGTGCTTCTAGGTAGAGTGAGATGGAGGCAGCACGATTGCTTGAGATCAGAAGTATCTGGGGACAGAGGAATTCAAAACATAGCAAGAAACCCTTCTCTTTGACAAGAACTTTAAGATTTTGAAGAACGAAATAGAAGAAGACACCAGAAAATGGAAGAATCTCCCTTGCTCTTGGATTGGGAGGATCAACATAGTAAAAATGGCAATTCTTCCGAAAGCAATATATAGATTCAATGCAATCCCCATCAAAATTCTTCACAGATCTGGAGAAGACAATAATCAACTTTATATGGAAAAATAAAAAACCCAGGATAGCCAAAACAATCTTATACAATAAAGGAACGTCTGGAGGCATTACCATCCCTGACTTCAAACTCTATTACAGAGCTACAGTATTAAAAACAGCTTGGTATTGGCATAAAAACAGAGAAGTCGACCAATGGAACCGTATAGAAGACCCTGACTTTAATCCACAAACCTATGAGCACCTGATTTTCGATAAAGGAGCTAAAAGTATACAATGGAAAAAAGAGAGCATCTTCAACAAATTGTGCTGGCAAAACTGGATTTCAATCTGTAGAAAAATGAAAATAGATCCATGTCTGTCACCATGCACAAAACTCAAGTCCAAGTGGATTAAAGACCTCAATATCAGTCTGAACACACTGAACCTGATAGGAGAGAAAGTGGGAAGTACACTACAACAAGTGGGCACAGGAGATCGCTTCCTACGTATAACATCAGCAGCACAGACAGTAAGGGCTGCATTGAATAAATGGGACCTCATGAGACTGAGAAGCTTCTGTAAAGCAAAGGACACTGTCGCTAAGACAGAAAGGCAACCCACTGACTGGGAGAAGATCTTCACCAACCCCGCAACTGACAAAGGTCTGATCTCCAAAATATATAAAGAACTCAAGAAACTAGACTGTAAAAGGCTAATCAACCCAATTATAAAATGGGGCACTGAGCTGAACAGAGATCTCTCAACAGAAGAAGTTCAAATGGCCAAAAGACACCTAAGGTCATGCTCAACTTCCTTAGCGATCAGGGAAATGCAAATCAAGACAACTTTAAGATACCATCTTACACCTGTCAGAATGGCTAAAATCAAAAACACCAATGATAGCCTATGCTGGAGAGGTTGTGGAGAAAGGGGTACACTCATCCATTGCTGGTGGGAATGCAAACTTGTACAACCACTCTGGAAAGCAGTGTGGCGGTTTCTCAGAAAATTTGGGATCAACCTACCCATGGACCCAGCAATACCACTCTTGGAAATATACCCAAGAGAGGCCTTATCATACAACAAAAATATATGCTCTACTATGTTCATAGCAGCATTGTTTGTAATAGCCAGAACCTGGAAACAACCTAGATGCCCTTCAATTGAAGAATGGATGAAGAAAGTATGGAATATATACATATTAGAGTACTACTCAGCAGTAAAAAACAAGGACTTCTTGAAGTTTGCAGGCAAATGGATGGAAATAGAAAACACTATCCTGAGTGAGGTAAGCCAGACCCAAAAAGAGGAACATGGGATGTACTCACTCATATTTGGTTTCTAGCCATAAATAAAGGACATTGAGCCTATAATTCGGGTTCTTAGAGAAGCTAAATAAGAAGGAGAACCCAAAGAAAAACATATAGGAATCCTCCTGAATATTAACCTTCATCAGGCGATGAAAGAAGACAGAGACAGAGACCCACATTGGAGCACCGGACTGAAATCTCAAGGTCCAAATCAGGAGCAGAAGGAGAGCGAACATGAGCAAGGAATTCAGGACCGCGAGGGGTGCACCCACACACTGAGACAATGGAGATGCTCTATCGGGAACTCACCAAGGCCAGCTGACCTGGGTCTGAAAAAGCCTGGGTTAAAACAGGTCTCACTGAACATAGCAGACAATGAGGACTACTGAGACATCAAGAACAATGGCAATGGGTTTTTGATCCTATTGCATGTATTGGCTTTGTGGGAGCCTAGGCCGTTTGGATGCTCACCTTACGAGACCTGGACGGAGGAGGGTTTTCCTTGGACTTCCCACGGGACGGAGAGCCCTGATTGCTCTTTGGGCTGACGAGGGAGGGGGACTTGGTTGGGGGAGGGGGAGGGAAAGGGGAGGCGGAGGTGGGGAAGAGACAGAAATATTTAATAAATAAATAAATAAAAATAAAAAAAGAGAAACCCTTCTCTTAAAAAGAAAAAAAAATGCTTGCTCACCAAGTTGGTTGGTGATGGCTGGGGGCTATAGCACTATTGGGGATTCGCTCACCCACCACGCTCACAGCCCTAGCTAGACTGAACTTCTCGGAGACTCATAAAGTAGGTGTGGAGGGTGCTGGATCCAGCCCGCAGGAGGATGCAGAATGAGGATTATTAGTTCAAGGCTACCCTCACCTACAAGCTACATCTAACTGTGTCTCCAGTAACCCAACACGAACACTAACCAACAGCAAACAACAGATCCTTCTCTTGTGTCTATTCTTTCTCAGGATTTGGAGAAAACCCAAAGTGTCTCATGTTTTTCTTTCTTCACCCCCTTTTGCAGTTCTAGGGGTCACACCCAGGGCCTAACACTGCTGGCTGAGTATTAGGACTGAGCCATACTCTTGGCAAGCTCCTTTTTTATTTTAAAATTGCTACCACATTTCTCCTCATGCCTACTAATTTTTTAAAAAAAAAAAGATTTTATTTGCTTTTACTTTGTGTGTACGATTGTTTTGCCTGCATGCATGAGCCTCGTGCCCTCAGAAGTCAAAAGAGGGAGTTGAATGAATCCCATGAATGGCTGTAAGCAGCCATTTAGATGTTGAGAACTGAACTCGTAATTGGAAATATTAACACTGATGCAGAAACATGAACAAATGCCAAGTTCTTTTCAAGCATACTTTTTTTTAATTTCATTATCACTATTGGTGTATGTTTGTGTGCGCGCTTGTGCATGTGTGTCTACATGCCATGGTGTGCTTGTGAAAGTCAGACGACAACTTTGTGAACTTAGTTGGGACCAAACCCAGCCTGGTATAACAAGCACCTTTACCTGCTGAGTCACCTCACAAGTCCCAGGATCATCAATTTTATTATTCACGATTTTTATTTTGCAGAAATTCGCATGCCAAGGTACCCACCATCCATATCAGAAACCATTGCTGGTGCCTCAGAGCCTCCTCCCTGTCATTTCTCCCCCAGTGGTTGTAATCATTTTAGGATATTAATGCCTGGTTTTGAACTTTGGATGAACAGAGGCATGCTATTTAGTATTCTGTTGTGTCTAGCTTATTTTCCTCACTCAGAATTAATATTTTTGGGTGCATCCATGTTTGATGGGACCAATGATTTAATTGCTTTCTTAAGGTTTTGTTACTTGGCCTATTGTAGAAACACGCCGCTGGGTGCATGTCATTTCTCTTGTGCAACACCCTGCACGACTTGTTCCTGGAAACTTGACTGGCATGGATGAGAGGATGAAGAAACGACACTGAAGGAATGCAGACGCAGAAAAGCTGGGGTAGGGTGGGCCATGTTCCCTCTGATGGAGACGTAACAGCAGCAGCAGCAGCAGCCTGGAAACACAGTGTGGTTATTTTATACATCTGGATCAAGGGGTAAGCGTATTGTATACAGCTGAACGAGGAGGCAGGTTTAGTTAATCTTGGAAGGAGGTCTCTGTGGGGAGCAGTTTCAGGTTGCCCTTGTCCCTAAAGAAGGAAGCTGTGGTTGATGGTTTTTTGCATACACTGACCAACTATTGATTGATTGATTTTTGGTTTTCTAAGAGAGGATTTGTCTGTGTAACAGCCCCTAGCTGTCCTGGAACTAGCTCTGTAAATCATGCTGGCCTCAACCTCGCAGAGATCTATTGGCCTCTGCCTCCCACGTGCTGGGATCAAAGGCATGCACCGCCACTGTCCAGCTTGAGTTTCAAACACTCATACTTGGACTAGAAGACTTTGCCATTCCCATTAGTCAGATGCACTGGAATTCTTGATATGGCTGAGCTCATGTCAATAGTACCCATTTACTCCAAGCTTCATTCATCTGTTCTTTACACCTTCACCTAGGGCTTCCTTGGTTTCTCACACCTTTCGGTGTATTTCTATGTGCATTTCTTAACAACACAATCTTTGAAGTGTAATTATTAGGTCATCATATATACATAAGATCACTTTTAATATATTATGCCAAACACATTTTTAATGCATGTTCTTGTGTGTGCAAAATACATGTAGAAGGTATGTGTCTGTGTATGCACACTTACATGTTGGAGATCAGAGGACAATCTCAAGGTGTCATCCTCCAAAATACTGTTCACCTCTTTTGAGACAGGGTCTTTCACTAATTCTGGAGCTCACCAATTAGGTCAGCCTGGCTGGCCAGTTAGTCCCAGAAATCCTCCTGTCTCTATCTCCGTAGTGCTGAAATTATAAGTACTTGCTCTTATACTTGACATTTTTACATGAGTTCTGAGATTCTATGTAAAAATAAAATGATGACAGATCAAACACTTTTAACCTAACCACTTCTTTATTCAGGTACCACTGAGCAGTAAGTTAGGTGGTTGCAAGCCAAGCACTCCATTCAGAGGGGCAGGAAAGAATGTGGCTTGTCAGTCTACACTGCTCCTTCTATATTTTTGCAAGGTTAATATTTGCTCAATTTGATAAAGTGAGATGTAAGTGAATTATAGCATGCTTTCAGGTTTTGAGGACAAGCTATATTTATTTATTTATACGCCTCAAGGTGCACCTGACAATGTACCTCAAGAACTTGTAGAAAAACAAAAACAACCCAAACTCCAAAGCAATAGGCAGGAAAAAATAATAATGGTCAGAGCAAAACCCAGTGCAATGAAAACTTCGAGGATGCAGGAAACAGAGTTGTCTCTTTAAAAAAAACAACAGCATCAGGACGGGCAAGACATCTCAGCAGGGAAGGGTGTCCTCGCACAAGCTTAGTGCCCTGGGCTTGATCCTCAGATTCTATGTAAAGATGAAAGGACAGACTGACTCTACAAACTTGTCCTCTGACCTCAGCACATGCCCCCACCCAACCATCCTTTTAACTAGATCTATAATACACATTTGCTAATTGCAGTTTCCATTACAATAGGATTAATTTCTACCATCATGGATGGTATTGTATTTTTTAAATTATTTTATTTTTTAAATTTTATGTGCATTGGTGTTTTTGCAGACAGTTGTGAGCTGCCTTGGGGATACTGGGAATTGAACATGGGTCCTCTGGAAGAGCAGTCTGTGCTCTTAACCGCTGAGCCAGCTCTCCAGTCATTTATTTTTTAATTTTTGCTAACTCACCCATTTCCACAGCGTAATGCGAAGCTGTTTTCCTCCACCAGTTCTAGACGGCTATGTGGAAGCTACCACTAGGGGTTTGTTGTTTTTGTTTTTTGTATTTGTTTCTTACACCCTGTTGTTTCTGGAACTCAAACTCAGGTTGTCAGGCTTGGTGGCGGGTGCCTTTATTCTGAGGAGTACTTCAGTAAACCCCTATTTGCATTTTAAAAATGGTTTATAATTGTGTGTTCCAACATTGGTGTATTTAAATTTTTAATTTTTCTTTCCTTTTGTTATTATGTACTATCTTTGTCTTTTTTCCTTTGTTTCTTTATTTCATTTACTTTTTTAGAGACAAGATTATGTAGCCCCGGCTAGTACAGATCTCTCTATGAAGGTCAGACTGGCTTTGAACTTTTACTATCTTGCTATCTCCTAAGATCTGCTAATCTGGGTATTGGTTATCGCAAGTGGCTTCTTTGACAGTTAGAAAAATTATAATTTTATATTTTGCATGGATGGATGCTTTGTCTGATGTCTAGTGTCCTTGGAGGCCAGCAGAGGTCATTGGATCTCCTGGGACTGGAGTTACTTGTGGTTTATAAATCACCATATGGGTGCTGGGAGTCAAACTGAGGTCCTCTGGAAGAGCAGTGAGCACGGAGCATCCCTCCAGACCCTCTATTGTGTTTATCTGACACTGTACCTTGATCTTATCCATGCCCATTGTCCCTCCAGTGCCCCTGAACCCAGCACATGCCCTTCCACCTGAATGCCCTTTCCCAGGTATAACAGGCAGGTCTTGAACTTGCAGTGATCCTCCTGCCTCTGCATCTTGCATGCTGGGTTTACAGGCATGCATCATTGTACCTGGACTTCTCTATGTTTGATTGGGGAATCCATGCTAGGAGTTAGTGTGGCATCTTTCCACAAGGAAGGCCTCCTCCTTCCCCTCCTCAGGTTGCTTTTCATAACCAAATGTCTTCTAACAGTGTGGTTTATGGAAAACAAAGTCAAAAACTATCAGAAATATGCAGATGACTGCGGGCCAAAGTCTTCTCAATGGTTTCGATAGCACAATAATAGGAATAACACCCCTTAAAGGTTGCTGTGTTTCAAAAGGGCGCTTTGTCCTCTGATCTGCTTCGAGCTCCACGGAACTGCATGTTGGTACAACATATTTCCCCTCAACTGGGCCTTTTCAGGCAGTTCACAGCTGTATCTGCGTGTGAGGTCCATGCTAGCCTTGACAATTGTTCATCTTTGGGGACTTGTCCTTCTTCTGGAGTCTGGCCTCTTCCAATTACCTTTTCTATCAGACTCAGCTATGTATTTACAATACAATTTCAAACGGTAAATCTGGGCACTGGGAACAGCACAGTCGAGTATTTTGCAGGCTTGAGAACCTGGATTCTAATTTTTTGAACCCACATTAAATATGGTAGTGTGCACCTGTAATCTCAGTTCTGGAGAGGCAGAGACTGGAGGTTCCCAAGGGTTTGCTGGCAACTCAATCTAATTGAATTGGCAAGTTCCAGATTCAGGTGAGAAACCTTGACTCAAGAGATAAAGTGGACAGTGATTGAGGAAGACACGTGACATTGAATGTGGACCTCCACACACACCCTGCTCACACATGCGCACACACGGGCGCACGTATACACACAAAACTATTATAGCCGTCATTTTTGGATCATACGATACTTCTGTTTGAATGCCTCATCTGTCAAAGCAGGAAATAGCAGTTACTTCACTTGTTTTCAGCTAAGGATATTCTTTTATTCTTTCAACAAATATTTGATGAAGATGGCTTATTTGAATCATTGTATTTAGCACCAAAATACCCTGGTAGACAAGGCAGAAGAAACCCCTGCTTCCTTAGAGCCTATAGTTGTATGGCTTTTTGTCATTTCCTGGGTGTGGTTTTCTTCACAGCAATCGCGCTTTCCAGGAAAATTTTCCTCTGGAGAGGGTTGGGTCATAGGCAGTAATAACATCGCATCACCTTAAAATCCATTGTAAGTCTTTCTCAATAAGCAAAACCCCTTTCCGTGTTGTGAGGACCCACACAGAATGCAACTGAAGGATGGTCGTTGGCTAATAGCCACCTTCTCTCTACCCCACATCTGTTTTGAATAAGCAAAGGATCACTCCCGAGGAGGACGCGTTTTTCCAAGTGGAAGTATTGTTTGCTTAGAAATGGCCACAGTCCAATTTCCTTGGCTCTCTCACTACTAGTTCTATAGGCTATTGGGGATAAACTAGCTCATGGAGACTGGGCTACACACTATCCAGTGCCAACTCCATACAGTTCAGGGGATAGCTTTCAATTTTTCCCTTGATTCAACAGTCTCTTTGCTGTTCCTATACCACTTGCTGCTAGGTTTCATATCACCAGCTGCCAAGGCCATTCCCAAACTCTACTCCACGGGCAAGATTTCTCATCGTATGTTTAAAAAATGTTGGCTTTCACTGTTATGCCACACCAGCAGTTGTCCATTATAGGCTCTGGACAAATCACCCTGACTATACCTGATCTCTGAAGCTAAGCCGGGTCAGGTATGATCGGAACTTGAGAGACAACTTGCTCATGGGATTGTGGGTGGTTTCTATGACAAGGGAAGTCAAATGCCAAGGCTTGCAGGTCATTTTGCCTCCCAATTGCCATATTCAATTAAATGGGTATTAGAAGCACATTGTTTCTCTATAACCTAATCAACTCCTCTTTTCAGGACTGCCTGGGAAAGAGCTCAGAATGGCAGAGACAGGCGGCTGCTGGTCAAGTTGAGTGGGGAGGTACAATCAGAGGACATGCTGATCTTATTAAAATATGGTGTTCTGCCTCAGTTTCTCCCCATAGCAAGACATCTGTCTAATCCTAGCAAAATTGGTACCCACGTTCATAAGGCACCTTCTACAATTCCTTTGCCTTGGGGTCTTTAGGTCTTTCAATGAAGTCTAAAAACTTCTTTGACTTCTCTGAGTTCCACCATGGGCTGGGCCCTCTCCCATAGATCACTCAATGAGACAATGCCTTACAGCTGGATCTCATTGAGGCATTTCCTCAACTGAGGCTCCTTTCTCTGATGACTCTAGCTTGTGTCAGGTCGACACACAAAACCAATCAGTACACAAGAAAATACAAAGAACCCAGGAAAGTTAAAAAGTTCCTAAAACAGCAAAAACATTGTTGGAAGCACCACTGCTTCTGATGTGGTCATACTATAGAGCTATTGTAACAAAAACAACGGGTGCTAGCATTATAAAACCATGACACGTAAAAAACAAAACCATGTTTAAAAATCAATGGAATAGATATGAGACCATGATATAAGAACATGCTCCTACAGCTCCCTGAATTTTGAGAGAGAGAGAGAGAGAGAGAGAGAGAGAGAGAGAGAGAGAGAGAGAGAGAAGAAACATCAAAAATACACATTAGAGAAAAGACGACACCTTCAGCAATTTGTGCTGGGCAAATCGGATGCCTACTTATAGAAGAATGAAACCTATACCAAACACAGAAGGACCGAGTCCAGAGGGAAGCCCTGCCTCAAAGGAACAAGACTGAAATGACAGAAAGAGGACAATTGACACTCTTTTTAGGGTGTCAACTGCAGATGGATGATTTTTCAAAGACCATTGCAAAATGGTGAAATGAACATACATATAAATGATATAACAATGTTATTATAAAAAGATAGTACTATGATATTCTCTGCTGTGCTGTGTAAATAATTTCTATATGCTCTTTTTGTTTTCAGGGGGGAGAGGTTGAGACAAGGGATCTTAGGTAAACTGTTCTGGAGAGTTCTATGTCATTTTAGAAGAGGAAACTGAACTGAGAAAAAGCCCCCTTCAGATTAGCCTGCTGGTAAGCCTTCAGTGATAGACTGTGACGGGAAAGTATAAATGGAGTAAGTTATTTCTTGAGCTACCTTTGGTCTCGCTGTGTTTCTAATTGCAGCAGTAGAATGCAGAGACTGTAGCCAGTGCTGGCGTTGAGTTTGCTATGTAGCAAAGGCTGCCTTCATTTTTCCACAAGTTAGAAGTGTAGGCGTGTGCCACTGTACCGAGCACTATGCCACTTTTAAAGAATATTAATAAGATAATTATATCTATAAGTGGGCTGTTTTGTGTGGGAGCCAACAAGATTTAGCTTGAAGAACTGATTTAAGGTCATTTAAAACTTATTACCAAGTATGTAACAATGGTATGTGACAGAGAGAGAGAGAAGGAAAGGGAGAGGTAGAGAGAGAGAGAGTGTGTGCACCAGGCTGGACTCTATCTGGTAGAAAATGATCTTTTCCCCCATAGCATTATTTCCATCCTTTCTTTACTTTGGGAGACTTTCATATATACACATATTATCTTTTCATTAAAAGATTCCTTCCCTCAAACTCCTCCCCTAATCTCCACCACTTTTCTCTCCCAACGTCATGGCTGCTCTCCTTTAAAATAAAAAAAGTTTCCTATTTTTAATTGTATGTGTATGGCTACTTTGCCTGCAGGGATATCTGTGTACCATGTGCATGCAGTGCCCACAGAGGTCCAAAAAAATGCATTGGGATCCCCTGAGACTGGAGTTACAAGTGGTTGTAAGCTACCCGGTAGGTGCTAGGAACTGAACCCAGGTCCTGTAGGTACTGGGAACCGAACTCAGGTCCAGTAGGTGCTGGGAACTGAACTCAGGTCCTCTGCAAGAGTAGCTGATACTTTTAACCACCCATCCATCTATCTCTCTAGTCTCATGCTCTCTCTCTCTCTCTCTCTCTCTCTCTCTCTCTCTCTCTCTCTCTCTCTCTCTCTCTCTCTCTCTCTCTCTCNCTCTCTCTCTCTCTCTCTCTCTCTCTCTCTCTCTCTCTCTCTCTCTCTCTCTCTCTCTCTCTCTCTCTCTCTCTCTCTCTCCCTCTCATCTTAAAGCCACAGAGTGCACTTAGTCCTGCCAGTATGTGTGCATGGGCATAGAGCCATCTGCTAGTCAATAGGAATGAAGCTTTTCAGCTGGAATCAGTTTGATTTCTCCTTGTCCAATGAATCAAGTAAATGGTGTCTTCGCCAATATGGTCTTATCATCAAATTCTGAAGGGGAACTGCCCTGGTTAGATTCTATTTCCAATTTGACATAACCCGGGAACCAGGGAAAAGGGAACCTCAGTTGAGGAACTGACCAGATCACATTGTTTTATGACAATATCTGCAAGAAGTTGTCTTGACTCATAACGGATATGGGGGATCTCAGCCCGCTATGGGAGAGTACAGCCTTAGGCAAGTGGTCCTGAGCTAGCTGCTCATGAATCAGAAAACTAGCTAGTAAGCAGCAATCCTCTCTGGCCTCTGCTTCAGTTTCTGTTTCCAGATTCCTAGCTTGAGTTCCTGTCCTGACTTCTCTGGGCGTTGAAAGTATAACCTGAGATAAACTCTTTCTTTCCTCTCGAGTTCCTTTGGTCATAGTGTTTATAACAGCCACAGCAAAAAGCAAACGAAAAGAGGCATGCCGGGCCTTTAATCCCAGCACTCGGGAGGCAGAGGCAGGCGGATCTCTGTGAGTTCGAGACCAGCCTGGTCTACAGAGCTAGTGCCAGGACAGGCTCCAAAACCACAGAGAAACTCTGTCTCAAAAAAACAAAAGAAAAAAAGAAAAAAAAAAAAGAGGCAACGCTGTGGAATGTTTGAGGGTCTATGGGACCCCACTGACAAACAACTGGAAAAGAGGTGACCCAGATCGGGCGCTGCACTTCTGTTAATAGCCTATGATGTCTGGAAGGAGTGTTGTCCCCTGTTATAGGGTAGCTGCACTTAAATGCTTTTGTGGTATTTGTGTATGTCCATATTTTAGAACTCTTGAAACAATGGTACGTTTTCATAGGACTGTCTCAAAGGCCTTTGATGTTAGTGACCCCTCCTGGATTCCCTCCGCTACTCTGCGCTCTCACACCAACCTCAGGCATCCTTCCAACTTCATCATCTCCCCCCCCCACACCACCTGCATTCTATCCCCCTCTGTGGAATCCCCCCTTCCTCCCCCACTTCCCACCCCATTTGGCCCTTACTAGCTTCCTGACTTCTCTGAGTACTCCAATTTAAACACAAAACTTAACACCCACTTACTCAAAAGAAAATGTGTCATTTGTCTTTGGCTTTCTGGGTTACCTCATTCAGAACAATTTTTTTCAGTTTCATCCACTTACCTAAAAATTTCTTTTTTGTTGTTGTTGTTTGTTATTTGTTTGTTTTCTAAGACAGGGTTTCTCTGTAGCTTTGGAAACTGTCCTGGAACTGTTCTCGAACTCACAGAGATCCACCTACCTCTGCCTCCCTAGGGCTGGGATTAAAGGCATGTGCCCCCACTGCCGAGTTCGTTAATTTTTTTTCAACAGATGAGTAATAGTCCATTATGTAAATGGGGACCACATTTTCATTATTTATTCAACAGTTTATCAACATCTAGGCTGTTTTCATTTCCTGGCTATTGTGAATGGAGCAGCAATGAACACAGATGAACAAGTGTCTCTGTAGTAGAATATAGAGTCCTGTGGGAATATGGCCAGGACTTGGTCACATGGTAGAGCTACATTTTTCAAATAAAGTCTACACTGATTTCCACAGTGACTGTAACACTTTGTCCTCCTACCAATAGTGAATAGGCGCCCCCTTTCCCCACACACATGCCAGAATTTAGGGTCATTTGCTTTGTTTTGTTTTGATCTTAGCCATTCTGACTGGGGTAAGACAAATCAATAAGTAGTTTTCATTTATATTTCCCTTGTGGCTAAAAATGTCGAAGATTTTTAAAAAATATTTCTTAGTCATTTGTACTTTTTAAAAAAATCTGTTTAGTTCCATACCCAATTATTTTTAATTGGATTGTTTGTTTTCTTGGTAAAGTTGGTTTTAGTTCTTTGTATGCTCTAAATATTAACACTTTATGAGATGTATTGCTGACAAAGATTTTTTTCCTATTCTACAGACTGCCCCATGACATAACTGATAGCATCTTTTGCTGCACAGAGGATTATTATGTTTTTAAATATTTATTTATTTATTTATTTATTTATTTATTTATTTATTATGTATACAATATTCTGTCTGTGTGTATGCCTGCGAGCCAGAAGAGGGCACCAAACCCCATTACAGATGGTTGTTAGCCACCGTATGGTTGCTGGAAATTGAACTCAGGACCTCTGGAAGAGCAGGCAATGCTCTTAACCTCTGAGCCAACTCTCCAGCCCTATCATTTTATTTTTAATTTCATAAGGTCCCACTTATATGTTTGTGTAAGTTGGGACAAATTCCCTACTTTTCTCCTGTAACAGATTCAAGGTATCAGGTCTTATGCTAAGATGCTTGAGCCATTTGGAATTTGCATAGGATGAGAGATAGCCTCATCTTGTCCATAAGCCTCAGGGTCGGCCCCCTAGGGGTTGGCCCCCACAGTATCTGTCTGCCCCCTCCGTGTCGGCCCCCTTGGCGTCTGCCCCCTCAGTGCCAGCTCTGTAAGCACCTGCCATCCTATACCTGCCTTGTTACCTGGATGCTAGGATCCGAATTCAGGTTCTCATGGTGGCAAAGCAGCATTCCTCACCATGAAGCCACTTCCGTAGTTGTGTGCATCAAGACCTATGGAGCCCCAAACTTCTAATTTTAAGTTCAGGGGTGTGGTATGAACCTGCAGACTTAGCTACCTGTGGTAGGAAGACCACTCCAACCCAGGAACTCTAGGCCAGCTTTGTCAACACAGTGAGGGTCTGCGACAACACACAGCAATGAAAACAGCGTATCCCAACTTATTCTTAACAGGGAATCAAAATTGCAAATATTTAGTTTCAAGGTCTATGAAAATAATGAGTCCCTGAAGTTTGTTTTATCAGCCTCAAGGTGCATAAATACTTGAAATTTGTGGCTGGGGCCTTAAAGGTTCCCCTGAAGCTTGCTTGTTGAAAGGCGTGGTTCCCAGTTGAAGGTGCCTGGGGAGGTGGGAACTTTTGCATGTGGGGCCTAGCTGGCGGGAAATTAGGTCCCTTGGGGTACATCAGTGGAGGGTATATCAAGGTCTCTCGATTTTGACTTCTCAGATTTCACGAGGGAGGTAAGAAGCTTTGCTCCACGTGCTCCCTACCGTGACGCCTCGATACCCACCCAGAGCCGAAGGCTCTACGACCCCGTAAGCAAAAACAACCCTTCTAAGTTATTTCTCTCAGGTATTTCCTCGCAGCTACAGAGGATGAACATGAATTCCCAGCTCTTCTTCACTCGAAATGAAAGTAATCAGGATTCCAGTTCTTGATACACATCTTATCACACACACTCTGTGTACTCAGTGTCTGGGACTGCAATAAAGGACAGCAACCCAGATGCCTGGCGCACAACAAATGCTAGCCGTTATTGCAATAATTTCACTACTTACGAGAATGATATTAGTAAGTGACTTTAGTTCCCCTACTCTTTTCTTTTTAGCGTAGCAAAGATAATACCCTCCCTCACTTTTTCATAGTTATCACGAGGAGCAACTGATAGAACACATGAATGCCTGTTGTTACCAGGAAAGTATCTTCGCAGACAAGGCTTTACTGCCTAGGGCTAATTTGATGCTGTTAATTTTACGACAGTTAGGAAAGAAAAGGTGATTTTGGCGAAGGTGAATCACTAAAGGAGGAAGCAAATGACTAGAGGAACACGGGTAGGGGGGTCAGATGCTGGAGGCAACCACACTAACAGCTTGACATGCAACTCAGTAAAGATGAAATAAGTAGAAAAAGAGATAGAGGTCCGATTGTACAAAAGACCTGGGGGAGATTCTATCCACGTGTGTGTGGGTAAAACTTTCCATTATTTGACCCGTTAGATTTTTCTGTTTTTAAAGACATTGCCTCATCCCCGTTTGCTTTGCAACCTAGGTTCCCAAGCCTCTGCAGGGAAAAATCCTGACTCTCAAGGCTTAAATCTCCTCTCCTCCGCGGGGTTTGCCCACTCTCTCCTGCCTCTCCCACAGGAAGAATAAATGGTTTCTTTTCAAGCCTTTCCTGTGAAAGCGCTTCTTTCACAGGAGACTGAGGGGGACCCAGCTTTCCTTATTCGGTTACCCAGCTTTCCTTATTCGGTTTCCTGGACCTGCTCTACTGTCTCCCACGAAATAGGCACCCGGCGAAGGTTTAGTCAGTGAAAGCACTTTGAAGAAAGAACTTTTAGAAGTTGAGAGGGCATTTAAGGCCAGGATTCACAGAAAGAACGCCTTGCACACACGCACGGGCAATCATTATCTCCAGGGTCGCTCCGAGGCCGAACCGGGCCCCCGCGGCGGGGCACTGGGCCTGGGAGCCGCGCGAATCCCTCGGGAAGGGCCCCCTCCCACGCCAGCCGGCGCCGTGGGCGTGGCCTGCCCGCGGGGGCGTGGCCTGCCCGCGGGGGTTTCCGCGCCCGGGGCGTGCCGGGCGGGGAGGGGGGGGGATGTGGGGCGGGGCTTCCGCCAGAAGGGGGCGGGGTTTGCGCGTTGAGCTCTCTGACGGCCCCAGTCAGGGAATTTCAATTTGAAACCCGGCGGAGGGTGGAGGCGGCCGGCGCGGAGGGCCGGCGGCCGGGGCTGAAGCGGGACGTGTCCTCGGGGCGAGCAAGCTCGAGAGGGGCGGTGTCCGGGTAAGGAGGCGAGCGGGCTCCGGGACGGCGGGCGGCGTCCCCTCGGGCTGCAGGCGGGAAGTCGACCCCGGCAGGAAGCCCGGGACCGCTGTCCCAGGCGGGGGAGGGGGCGGCTGTGGGCCCTTCTCCCTCCCAGCCGGGACCGCGGCGCCGTCCACCCCCCCTCCGTCCCCACCCCGGGGTCACGCGCCGGGGCTCCGCCGAGCCGCAACCGAGGCGCGCGGCTCCATCCTGGGCGCGGGGCTCGGCCGCGGCGACGCCTTGCCCGAGCATGGCTCGGGGTCGCCGGACACGGGCCCGAGGGGCGCGTGGGCGCTGCGGGAGTCGGGGAGGGCGCTGCGCCGGCCCCACGCGCGCGGCAGCTCGGGCCCACGCGGGCGACCCTCCGCCTCTGCCTTTGCCTCCGCCCCCGCCCCCGCCGGCGCGGGCTAGCTCGCACGTTTTCGGAGGCGAGCCTTCCAGCTCCCGACACCAGGCCCTCAACCACGGATGGCTTCCTTTTCTCCTGCGCTGGCAGCTGAGGGATGGGAGCAATTTAGGTGCGCTGCAGGGGAAGGACGATGTGGAGGAAATAGCGGAGCCCGGTGGCGTTGAGGTCGGCGTCTGGGGACCCCCCCCATCCTTGATCCCAGACGTCTGCGGAGAACGTTAGTCTTTAAGTGTCCCCAGATGCCAGCCTCTGGCGGGGCCAAGTTTTTTTTTTTTTTTTTTTTTTTTTTTTTTTTTTTTTTTTTGGTTTGGTGAAGTTAGAAGAGCTCTCGCCCACAGTGTTATTTTGGAGAGTGGTCTCTGTGTAGCCTTCGGTACAAATTGAGGAAGCCCGTCACTAAATCTCTTCATTTCAGTAAATCTCTGTCACCTTAACAACATTCCCTGTTTTTTAAAGGTCCCTGGGTGGGTGGTAGGGAAAGTGGGACCTAGGGGAGTTGTGTATATGTTTTCTCCTTTCGCAATCAAGGTTTTCTCTGTTACTTGAACTTTCTAGCATGTGAAATGTCTGGTGAGCAGAGCTGTATGCTCTTGTTATTGAGATTAACCAAAAACAACAAAATATCAACAAAACTTCTGTCCCATTTTTCTCCATTCATCTTTCTTCAGCCCTTCCTGTTTTTGTAATTCTTTAGTGGGGTATGCTATCTCTGTATTCTTTATAGTACTGAATTGACAGTTTTTTTTAGCCTACCCTGTCAGACATCCCCACGGGTTTGAGGGAAACTTGATCCGTTTCTTGGCTGTGGGAGATGGGGTTGAGAATTCTCAATATTTGTACAGGTTTTCCTGGGAGGAAGAGTAACAGATAGTATCATTCAGTTTGTTTGCAGACTCTTGCTATGAGAAATCTCTGATTTGCCCTTGGCAGCCACTGATGGGGGCTGCATTGAAATAATCCTGTATCTTGGTAAGGGCCAGAAAGTCTCTCATCAGGCCGCTAGTTTGACAAAACGTCTAAAGAGAGAGGCTGTGTCACCTGTCAGGGATAGGGTGGTCATTTCCACAATTCAGTTTGAGAGCCACTGGCAGACGTCTGTGTGCTTTGGAGGCTGTTGGAGAACTGGAGGAGTAGTAATGGCTTAGAGTAGTGGTGTGGATTTTCGGTAGTTTACTCCTATTCTGCTTTCCTCACTTCGCAGGAAGAATTCCCTCTTAAGTCAGTAGTGGTCTCGGGTGCAGACTGACTGCTGAGGACAAGAGGTTGCCCATTAATAGGAGAGGACACTTTCTCTCCTTTGAAAGCACCTCTTCCCCCACCCCCAAGAAAAACCTAATCATAACAGTTCTTTAATCGTTTGCCTCTACTAGAAGTAGGACACTGTGTGCAAGAGAAAAAAAAAAGTATGGGTTGATTGAGCTGTAACACCCCTCAAAGCTTTTGGACTCTAAATTAGGTGGGGGTTGTTTAAAAGAATCAAAAGCGGTACCATTATTTAACATTACTCATCTTAATAGATTTTTTCAGTGACATGTTTGGTATTTCTGTAAGAAATATAAACTGCTATGAGGTAGTTCATAATAATTGATTATGGATGTTTAAAGTCCGAATTTTTAGGTCCAATTAGAAAGAAGCCCATTTGGAGCTTTTAGGGGAAGAATCTGAATGGATGCCTGCCACCCACCCCAAAATAAGTACAGATAGAAAAGTAAGGAACTCAGAAGTCTTGCTGTACCTTGAGAAATGGCTTCAGACATTTTGTTCATCAGTGTTTCCTGTTACATGAGCATCTGGACCAGGAGACCCATCTTTAGGTTTGTGAGAACACTAGCCTACCAGCTTAGCTTTGCTGACCTGAGTTGGTGAGGGTGGTGTCTTCTTCTTTTTAATGTAATGTTCTCGTGGTTTACCCTTTCCAAATTACCAGTTCCGAAGATTTGAGTTTAGAAACCTATCCAGTGACCAGAATGTAAGAAATAGATATTTAAAAATCAGAACCACGTCCACGTGGGCTGCCCAAACCCATGCTTTCAACTAAAAATACTTACGAAGATGACAAAGCAGTCTTCAACCAAAATATTTATTGGTAAATTTTCTCTGTAACTAGTAATTCTGTCTAGTTATGCTTGACATTTAGTCTGCTCTGAATCACCACCTCATGTTGCTGTGGCTAGTGACCTACAAAGGTTGTATCTTTGCCATTTTGTTTAGGAATGTGGGGTTCATATTTTATGTAGTTGAGGGTTTGATTTTTGCTTCTGTTTCCACAGTAAAGCCTGGACTTTTCCTTTATTTGAACTGAGGTAGCTGTGGGTTGACATTTTTAAAATATAAATTGCTAGTTGTTTTTTTTTTTTTTTTTTTTTAAGTAAGGCAGCAGAAGATTTTAGAGATCAATACCAGCAACTGGCGTGTTGCCTTTCTGAAGTCTGTATTGTTTGTTAGAGAAAACAAAGGAAATGTGCCTATCTCCTCCGCCCCACCTCTGTTTAGAAACAGTTCCAGTGGACTTGCTTGCTGTTTTTTCCAGATTGGAGTTGCTGTACCTAACCACTGGGTACTCTTAGTAGATTTAAATACCTCGAGTAAATGTTTATTCTGGCTTCCATAGTCAGCAAGGACTAGCCAAACCCTAATTTACTGCTCTTTTATAGAATCTTGGAATAAACCTCAGAGCTGAACTTTTAGCAGTCAGCAAATCTAGTCTTAGCCCCCTCCCTTCTCCCCTCCACACAGACCTTTCTGCTTCTTTAGAAGATACCAGTAAATAGGGGATTTGTATGTGATTCCTTCACAGATTGCAGACAGAGCATCCTTTGGGAAGGCCATGTTTTGGCATGAACCAGTAACTTGATATTCATAAGATTTCTATGATTTGTCTGTCTGGGAAGTGTCCCAAACTAAAATCTAAGATGGAATAAGTGCTTTGTGTCATAGGGATATGGCCACCACAGTACCTATTAGTAGTGTGGTTGCTTAGAAGTCATTAAAAAAATACTGTCTCCAATGTATCTAGAAACAATTGACCATTTGGGGTAGGTTTTTTTCTGTAAAGTGTGTGTATTTGTGTGTTTTGTATGAGGTAGAAGGGAATATACACATAAACAACACACATTTTACATGTATGTGTTAGATGGGGAACCTTTATATTATACTCATTAGTTGAAATATTAATTCACTGTCCTTTTTACATATTTTTAAAGGTTTATTTTATTTCGTGTGTGTGATTATTTTACCTGTGTATATGTACGTGTGCCATGTGAATGCCTAATGCTCACACAGGCCAAAAGAGGGTGCTGGTTCTATTGGCACTGTAGTTGCAGGTGGTTGTTAAGATCTGCAGGAGCTGGAAATCAAACCTCGATCCTCTACAAGAGCAGCAAGTGCTCTTAACTGCTGAGCCATCTCACCAGCCTTGAGCGTATTTAAAAAACAAAACAAAACACAGGATCTGCAGCGGTTTGGTGGCACGCGCCATCCATCCCAGCACTTGGAAGGCAGAGGCAGGCAGATTTCTCTGCGCTCAAGGCCAGCCCAGTGCACGTTGTGAATTCCAGGACAGCCAAGGCTACATAGAGAAAGGCCCTGTCTCTACCAAACAGAACAAAAAAGATAATTTAAACAAACAACAAAAACCTAGAGTCTCGTCCGGTTCAGGATGGTATTGAACCTACTAGGTGGCTAAGGTTGGCTTTGAACTCCTTGTCTCCATCTCTTAAGTGCTGGCATTCCTTGAAAGCTTGGGTTCACTTGATAGAAACTGGTCATAGCTTAGGGAGAAACAACATGTAAATAACAAAGAGAACTTGCTTTAAAAAAATCTCTGGTTATAGTTTCCCCTTGTTATGATTGGCTTTGGATCTGTGTAAGTTTTTTTAATGGGTGTTTTCCATGTCTAGAATAGTAAATCATCTATACAGTATACACTGTTTTCCTGGTTTGAGGAATAGCATTTATTTTAACAAGAGTTTTTTTTGGGGGGGGGGAGTGAGTTTTTTTTTTGGAATTTTCCTATCAGTACATTCATATTCTTCTGTTTTCCCCCCTCAAGATGGACTAGAGTTAATTTCATATTCTCAGTACTGTTAAGTATGTTTCACTTTTAAAAAAAAATTTTAGCATGTTTTTCATTTAGCACCCTTTAGGTGTCTTAAAACATGGCATGTAAGAGGAGGCAGAATAGAGGAAAAAATGGCATATAGCCATCTTTTTCAAACCCTAAATTCAGGTTTCCAGATCTCTCAATGCACTTTGGAGCTGAACCCATCAGACTTAAAGACAGTGCTGAGTTTGCTCATTTTTGTAGAGTCACTAGTGTTTGACCAGTATTCCTTTCATTAGTTTGAAGACATTCAAATGTGATTTATATTTTGCCATTGTTCTTTGTCCCCCCCCTTTTTTTTTCCAAAGAGGCTACTTCTTTTTTTTTATTTATTTATTAAAGATTTCTGTCTCCCCCACTGCCGCCTCCCATTTCCCCCTCTCCCCCAATCAAATCCCTCTCCCTCATCAGCCCGAAGAGCAGTCAGGGTTCCCTGCCCTGTGGGAAGTCCAAGGACCACCCACCTCCATCCAGGTCTAGTGAGGTGAGCATCCAAACTGCCTAGGCTCCCACAAAGCCAGTACGTGCAGTAGGAACAAAAACCCATTGCCATTGTTCTTGAGGTCTCAGTAGTCCTCATTGTCCGCTATGTTCGAGACCGGTTTTTATCCCAGGCTTTTTCAGACCCAGGCCATCTGGCCTTGGTGAGTTCCCGATAGAACATCCCCATTGTCTCAGTGTGTGGGTGCACCCCTTGTGGTCCTGAGTTCCTTGCTTATGCTCTCTCTCCTGCTCCTGATTTGGACCTTGAGATTTCAGTCCGGTGCTCCATTGTGGGTCTCTGTCTCTGTCTCCTTTCATCGAAGAGGCTACTTCTTAAGAAGACACACACACACATGCACTGACCCTAAACTTGGTCAGAAGGAAACTTTGACATTTCTTAATTCACACTCTTGCCCTGAGGACACAGAGAAGGTAAGTGAGAATGTGTTGTTTGGAGTATGCTTCGGACTCTAATAAGTCAAGAAGTTAGGTTATGTTTGGGTGAATGAGTACATGAAAGAGGTTACTGTGAGAGGTGAGGGGCACACGGAGAAAGATAAAATATGGATATGAGATTATTTGGCAGGGTGAATCAGAAAAAAGTTTCAAATTGCAGATCTACTTGAGTCCCTGTTTTCTAAGTAACCATTACTTGGAGCGGTGGAGGACCTTGAGCACCTGTTACTTGGTGCTGGGGATTGAACCAAGGCTGCACTGTAGCAGCAGAGCAGTGTCCCCAGATCTAGTTCTTAAATGTCAGATTAGGAAATCAAAGTCTTCCGAGACATCCTGTTCCCTCTCTGTTATGCTATTGTACTCCGGTCACTTATTTTTTTCCTCCCCTGCTTGATTGTGCTTACTTCCTTTCCATTGAATTCTTTAGGTGATCCCTTTTGTGCTGTTGTCAAGGTGAAACTGAATTCTGATAGACAATCTTAGCTGCTTACATTCTTACCTGTGAGCTTAATGCCTGCCTTTATTTCCTTAGAAATCTCCCATGGTAGAGTTGTTGACTAGAGAGGGTCACTAACAAGTTTGTGCTGTTTGGTGTTGGCTAGGCTGCCACTCTGCCAGGGACTTTGAGCAAAGAATTTCACAGAGGCGTTTCTTTAATGGTGATTGTGTGTGTGTGTGTGTGTGTGTGTGTGTGTGTGTGTAAAAGTCTTACTTGTCTCATAGAGTGATATGAGATTAGATGAGCCAGTGTCTACAAAATGCTTCACATAGTGCCTGACGTCTGTGAGAATTGTTAGGTTATGAAAAGACCCAGTGGGTTGCATGTGATTTTGTGGTAAGCACATTTTTTTGCAGTAGTCAGGAACCAGTTATCTGTGTGGAAATGCAGTCTGATATGAGGCTAGAATTTCCTATGGCTGAAATCCCTTTTTAAAACTATTTTTAGTATGGTATCTAGCATTTTTGAACTTTTACAAAATTATTGACTTAATCCTGTCCATTTTTTTAAGTAATGCACCAAGTGGTAAGTATGTAGTAAAACTCTTGGGATCTGGTTTCAACAATTCAGGGAGAAATGTAGTCTTTTTGTAGTGTTGCCATAGGTGACAGATCCTGAGTATAAAATGTTTGCATATGCTGTGTTACGACATCTTTTCCCTGTAGTTGGAGTTCACTTGTAACAAGGCTCATAGTAAGGGGCTGTTTTACTGATTGTTTAAACTCTGGCAAACAACACAGTAAAATGTAACCTTTATAAATCCAATACATTGTTTTATGTGTGAAATATACCTGCAGACATATATTTCCTCAGTATAGCGTTTAATTTTAATCTAACATAAATACCTTTATTTTGGGTAGGAAACTTGGAGGGTGGTGGCAACCCTGGATCCATACTCCTCTGGCTGGATTGTCAGCCAGACAGGGTTGCATTGTATTTTTGCTAATTGTCTCAGGTCCCTCCATTTCTTTTTTTTTATTTTACCTAAACCAGTGGTTCTCAACTTTTCTAATGCCCTCACCCTTTGATACAGTTCCTCATGTGTGGTGACCCCAGCCATAAAATTATTTCCTTGCTACTTCACAGCAGTAAACATGCTACTGCTGTGAGTTGTAGTGTAAATATCTAATATGCAGGGTGCGTGGGGCAGGACCCACAGCTTGTGAACCAGCGCTATAGACCATTTCGTTCCCGTGCACTGGGTGAACTGAACACTAAGTTTATTCTCCGTTTATTGAATAGCAGTTGAAAAGTGGAAACCGCCTGGGTCAGTGTGAACATAAAGTGGCTGTTGCTTGCAGTAAGGCTTTCCTCCTTGGTAGCAGTCATTCTTGCCTTTCCCTTTGTGACCGTAACTTTTGGGTCATCATCAGAGTCACGATGGACGTGTTCTCCTTCTGCTTTGACTCTAGACTTCCTCATCTACTGTTAAGCAGTTGCTTCATTGTCTAAAGCCTAGTTTTAGACTACCATAGCCCGCAGCTGGGCCTGATTTCTATATTATTTGTTTTTTCAGCATGGTGTTCGTTTCATCCTTTCTGTTTCATTATGCATCATTCTATCAGGACAGACTCAAGCTGTAAAGTCCTAGGGATTTTGAAGAAAGGAAAGGAAAATGGAAGCTTTTATTGGGAAGCAGTATTGATAGACCTTTTAAATGCTGAGAAAGAATGGGGTTTGAGGACTCACAGAAGGTAGAGAAGTGTGTATACCATGTAAAAATGGTCAACAAACAAGTCTGACCACCTCTTGCATCTCTGGGCACAGTGAGCTAATCTTGGTTGTTTGGTCATTTTGATCATTACCAGATGTCACAATTGTATTTTTTCCTTTTGTTTTCAGTTTTAGATGATAAGCACTATTTTGTAACCTTAATTGGATACCATCATTATGCTAAACATTTCTCAGAGTCACAGGGTTGTTCATTTTTATTTATGTTCATGATTGGTGTGTGTGCGCGCCTGAATGTTAGTGTGTTCACAGTGCTTGTGGTTGTCTTTGGAGGTCAGAAGATGTTGTAAGAGTCCCCTGGAACTGCAGTTCCATATTGTGAGCTGCCTAATTTAGGCACGTGTGGTCCAAACTGAGGCGCTCTGCAAGAGCAGTAAGTTTTCTTAGCTGCTGAGCCATCTCTCCAGCTCCAGCTGCGTTGATTTCTTAATCAGCATGCCAAAGTTTTAAGTGGGAGGCATTGAGACAGGGTCTCAATGTGTAGCCCACATGGAGTTCAAACTAATTTTGTAGTTCAGTCTGGTCTCAAACTCTTTTATGTAGCCCAAGTTGTCTTTAACTTGTAATCCTCCAGCTTCAGCTTCCTGAGTGTTGAGATTATAGGTATATACCTACTGTGCTCAACTAGTCAAGTGTCAATTTAATCAATGTCATTTTTTATTTTTTTAAAAAAGATTTATTTATTTATTATGTATACAGCATTCTACCTCCATGTATGCCCGCATGCCAGAGGAGGACGCCAGATCTCATTACAGATGGTTGTGAGCCACTATGTGGTTGCTGGGAATTGAACTCAGGACCTCTGGAAGAGCAGCCAGTGCTCTTAACCACTGAGACATCTCTCTAGCCCTCAATGTCATTTTTTAAAGTTTTATCTTATTTTTTTTTATTTTACGTGTATGAATGTCCGCCTCAATGCATGTCTGCCTGGTTCTTGTGGAGGCCAGAAGAGGATGTTGGATTTCCTGGAACCAGAGTTGTAGACAGTTGTGAGGTACCATAAGTGCTGGGAATGGAACCTAGGTCCTCTCCAAGAGTAGCAAATGCTCTTAACCATCTCTATTCTCCCAGGTGTCAATAATTGAAGTTTTCTTTGGATCAAGATCCAATTAAGATTTGTACATACAGTTCATTGATATGTCTATCTGCCTCTTTATTTCTTATTTTATTCTCGCTTATTTGTTGAAGAAGCCTAATTTGTTGTCCTGAGTGTTAACCACAGCTTGAATTGTGCTGTTTTCGCTGTATGTAGTAACCTATTCCCGTGCCCTGTTTTCTCTTTTGATTTGTTATTAGATCTAGAAAAATGATCTGATTTTTCTTTCTTTTTCCAGTTTCTGTACAATTATTCCCTAAGCATAGGCTTCTATTTGACACATGTTGCTTAAAGATTTGTTTTTACATTTATTTATTTTGTATGTGGGTTTATGTCTGTGTTGGTAGGCTTGCATGAACCATGGCACACCTGTGGCCATTAGAGGACAGTTTATGGAAATGAATTCTTTGTTGGTTTCAGGGGTTGAATTCAGGTCCTCAGACTTGGTTGCAGGCACTTTTACCCCCTAAGCCGCTTTCCTGGCCAGTATCTTCTGGGACGGTCATAGAATAGACAGGTTTGTTTGGTCTTACGGGCTGTCTTGTTTTTTCTTTTCTTGATTCCATTATAAGTAACCAAGGGCAGAAGCATCCACAATCAGTGGCATGTTAGAAAAAGAAAGAGAAGTTCCAGAAAACTAAACCAGAAAATAAGAAGGCTGTTTTGGACTATTATTTTTACAGGTTCGTATCCTTAATCCTTTGGAATAGCTGGTATGCAGTTTATTTCACAGAGAAGGTCAGGCTTGAAGATTGAACTTGTTATTCAGTTCACTCCGTGTACATGTTGACCGAATGTTAGTTTTTTTACAACAGGGCCAGTAAGTTATTTGATGCTGTTCTTAAGAACTGGACTTCATCATGGAGCCTGTTGGCATCTTCAGCATCTGTTTTTTGGAGGAGATAGGCTTGTTTTTTGGCTGGTTTTGTGCTCCTCATTTCTTCCCTAAGATGTGATCTTGAAGCTCTGAGTATCGAGTATAGCATGACTGAGCACTACTCTGGGTTGTGTGGTTTTTACTCTTACTGTGATTGAACCCAGGGCTGCATGCTTGCCAAGCACATCTTTCTTCCTGGGTTCTGTGTCTTCTGTGCTTCTGTTTCTTGATTTAACTCTGAGTTCACAGGAAATTATGTAGCAGTTGTTCAAGAAGGTGTAAGCGTGAGGGCGGTCAGTTTAAGACTCCGGTGTGTCATAAAGTACTCTTCCATTTTCAGTTGGCGGCTTTTATGTTTGGCTTGTATAGGTTTCCAGGCTGGAGATAAGCTTGAAGGCATATTTTGCAGCCCTTCCAAGTCTGTATTAACTCTGTTATACCTCAGGCCCTCAGAGGTACCTGGAACCTACAGGCCTAAGGTGCTTGGGACTTCAGCTGTTAGTTCCTTTTGGGTTTCCCCAAAGCAGTAATTCAGGTTACAATTTCTAAGTCAGACGTTTTGCACATTTGCTTTCCATTTCCCACTGTTCTGTTTGCTTATTTTTTCTTATCCCCCCCCCCCAATTTGTTTTGCCCAGCTGACCTTGAACTCTTAGGGTTCTCCTGCCTCAGGGTCCTGAGATTACTGCCCAAACCTAGCTTTCCCTCCTGTTTTTAACATTAGTTTTCTTTTACTTTTATTTCTTAATAAAGAAAACAAACTGTCTTTTTTTCATTTTACATAGCAATTCCAGTTCCCACTCTCTTCCCTTCTCCCATTCCCTCCACCTGATAAGAGAGGATAAAGCACAGAGTTTTGGGTAAGGTCCAAGGCCATCCCTACTTGCTGAGCAAGGTATCCATACAAGGAGAATAGGATCCCAAAAAGCCAGTACAAGCAGTACGGATAAATCCTGGTGCCACTATCAGTGGCCCTGCAGTCTGCCCCAGTCATACAACTGTCACCAATATTCATAGGGTCTAATTTGGTCCTATGCTGGATCCTTCCCTGTCCAGCTAGAGTTGGTGAGCACCCATTAGCTTAGGTAAACTGTTTCAGTGGGTGTCCTCATCATGGTCTTGACCTCTTTGCTCATATTCTCACTCCTCCTACTCTTCAACTGGACTTTGGGAGCTCAGCCCAGTGCTTTGCTGTAGGTCTCTGCCTCTGTTTCCATCAGTTGCTGGATGAAGGGTCTTTCATGATATCTAAGATATTCATCAATCTGGCTACAGGGCAAGGCCAGTTCAGGCACCCTCTCAGCACAGACACCGAGAGCAGCAATAAATAAATGGGACCTCTTAAAACTGAGAAGCTTCTGTAAAGCAAAGGACACAGTCAATAAGACAAAAAGGCAGTCTAGTGATTGAGAAAAGATCTTTACCGACCTCACATCAGAGGACTGATCTCTAAAATATATAAAGAACTCAGGAAATTAGACATCAAAATTTGAAATAATCAGTTAAAAAAATGGGGTACAGAAATAAACAGAGGATACTCAAGAATCTCAAATGGCTGAAAGACACATCCTTAGCCATCAGGGAAATGCAAATAAAAAGGACTCTGAGATACCATCTTAACGCTAGTCAGAATGGCTAAGATTAAAAAAACCCACCAATGATAGCTTATGCCTGAGAGGATGTGGAATAAGGGGAACACTCCTCCATTGCTGGTGGGAATGCAAACTTGTACAACCACTTTGGAAATTAGTATTGCAGTTTCTCAGAAAATTGGGAATCAACCTACCTCAGGACCCAGCAATATATACCCAAAGGATGCTCACTCATACTACAAGGACATTTGTTCAGTTATGTTCATAGCAGCATTATTTGTAATAACCAGAACCTGAAAACAACCTAGATGAAGACTGGATAAAGAAATTGTGATACATTTACACAATGGAGTACTACTCAGTGATAAAAAACAATGACATCTTGAAATTTGCATGCAAATGGATGGAACTAGAAAGAAAAAACCATCCTGAGTGAGGTAACCCAGACCCAGAAAGATGATATGGTATGTACATACTCATAAGTGGTTACTAGCTATAATGCAAAGGATAACAAACCTATAGTCCATGACCCTAGAGAAGTTAAGTAACAAGGTGAACCCTAAGAAAAACATATATAGATCCACCTGGAAAGGGGAAAGAGACAAGATCTCCTGACAAAATTGGAAGCATGGTGGTTGGGGGAGAAAGGAGGGCAGAAATGGGAGAGAAGGGAAGTGGAGAGGAGAACTTGAGGGAAGGGATAGTTGAGATGGGGAAGGACAGAGATGAGAGCAAGGAAAGAGATATTTTGATTGAGGGAGCCATTATGAAGATAGCAAGAAACCTGGCACTAGAGAATTTCCCAGGAATCCACAAGGATGACCCCAGCTAGTTTTATTTTTAAGGAAGTAGAAATTAACCTTTGTTCAATTGTCTGGATTTATGGTTTTGTATTTGTTAAAAATAAAATTCAGAGGATTATTGTGGTACTTAACACAAACATATTGCAGCCATAATAAAACTACTTTTTCTATCCATTTGCTGACTCTGTGTAAAAGCACATAGAAACATCAGGTAAATGAGTCAATAGAGTGCAGGACTGATTGGACAGAAGAGCACTTCTTAGAAGAGGTCAGGACACTCATTTATACCATACAGGTATGTTTCCTGTGGTAGTTCAAGAATTAGTTTGATATAAATATTTATATATGATATAATTATATATCTGAAGTAAATTTAACAAAACACAGTAGCCACAGATTTAGTGAATATGTACCTTTCAGAAATGAGTCTTATTTTAGAATAGTAAATTCTTAATTTGCCTGTCTTTAAACGGACACATAGTGCCATATATAAATCTGAATTTTATCTGCGCATTAGAACAACTGTACTGCAAAGTGAAAAATCTTCATTGCTAGGTAAGGTGTAATTAGGAGGAGGTTTTTAAGTAATGTAAATATGGAAGTTAAGGATGTTTGTGAGTGGATTTTGGAGATGTTGAGGTGTAAAAGGGATCTTGAGTAAAGTTGTAGAGTAGGAGTGTCTGTACGGTCCAGCCATCTAGGAAGAAGAGCTAATAGCTGCAAGTGTGTGGTTCATGTTAAGTTGCCCAGTGGGTGTAGAGGTTTATAAATAAATTTAGAGCCTATGTTCTGTATCAGAGAAGTTATTGCAAGGGTCTCATAACATGGCCAAAGTATCTCAAGTGCCGTTGCCATATCCTGTAGTTGACTTCCTTCTGTAGATGAAGATGTTTCTTAATGCCATTATCCCACAGCCTATCTCTTCATGTGACATCTAGAATCCTCCTGAGACATGCTATCAGACACATTCAGCCACTGTTCTGAGGAGCGTTTTATTGTCCAGGTTTCATAGTTGTAAAGAAGACAGCTCAAGAGCAGGGTCTCATATACTTGTCATTTTGTTGTTACTGTTATGTCTCTTGCTGACCAAATCTTTCCTAGTGCCTTGAATGCAGCCCTCGCTCCCGTATCTGTCTATTGACGTCTGAAATAGTTCCCTCCTTTGAACTGAGGTTTCCTTCCAGATAGACAAAGCTGACTGTTTGCTTGAGGTTCTGATTCTTTATTACACTGTTAAAATCCTTGTGAGCCCTTCCCATGTGTTGTATCTCAGTCTTGTCGATGTTTACTTTCATGCCAAGGGTTTCATTTACTTTCTTCCATCACTCTGTTTACCATGGCCTGCAACTCATTTGGACTTTCAGCAAGTAGGGCTGTGTCATTGGCGAAATACAAGTTTTGATTTGCACACCACCTATCTGCATGCCTATCTGATGTGAATATATGTTTTCTTACCATTGGTTAATAAAGACGCTGTTTTGGCCAATGTCTTAGCAGAGTACAGCCAGGTTGGAAATCTGAACAGAGATATACAGATAGATCAGGCAGAGCCACAGAGACGCCATGTAGCTGCCAAAGAAGACAGGTGCTGGAACCTTGCCTGATAGGCCACAACCTCATGGCAATACACAGAATAATAGAAATAGGGTAATTTAAGATGTAAGAGCTAGCTAGGAGTGCACCTAAGTCATTGGCCAAGCACTGTTGTGATTAATATAGTTTCTGTAATTATTTGGGTCTGGGCAGCTGGGGAAAGAACAAGCAGTCTTTGGTTACACCTATCTCCGCATCCTCCAGGGCTGTTGCGATTATTAATTCCAGGAATATATTAAAGAGTAGTAGAGGACGCATCTACAGTTGTTTTAAACTGTTCACTTAGTTCTCCACAGACTTTGACCTGATGCAAAAATATCTTTATACTTGAAATGACCAGCTGGGTCCTCTGGAAACCTGGGGAATTTAGTACATGGGTAGAAAGAGGTCCAGCAGGTCGACAAAGGCTACCTCACACAAAGGAAGAGTCCTGGTCAAATGTCCTCACCGACTCAGACCATGAAACCCTTGCAGCTCTTACTTCATTGCTATTAAGTCTAATGAGGAAGTGGATGCACATTTTAAAGCGACTTAAAGACAAACATTAAATATTTAATACAGGGTTTAGGAAAATTTTAAAAGGTGCACAAATTACTGCAGTTAGAAATGCATCGCAGGGCTGGGTATATAGCCCAATGGTGGAGCATTTGTCTAGGGAAACCCGTGGTTCTGTTGTGCAAAAGGAAAAAAAGACGGGGCATAGTGGGTGTGTTTATAATTCTGTCACTTAGGAATGAGAAGATGGAAGCAGAGTTCTATTCACCTCTTTTATAGTGTATGTGAGGTTAGCTTTGGCTGCTTGAGATTCTACTTCAGGTAAAAACAGAGCCTTCAAAAAAATCACATTGGGTAGGTTCCAAGAAAGAATTTTTTTGGTCATGCTTTCATACAGTTCTTTTTTTTTTTTTTTCTTTTTCTTGGTAATAGTGCAGTTACGTGTTGACTGTGACAGACTTTTCCAAGTGTTTCCCTTCTCTCCTTCCCACAGCGTCTCCCTATGCAGCCCAGATTTCTGGCTCAGTCTTCTTAGTACTGGATTATAGGAGTACCCGGCTTACTTCTTTTATTCTTCTCGTTAGTGTCTATTAATTTTAAAGTTAGTTTTTTTCCCCAACAGAAATTCTTAGAACATTTTGTCATTTGACTGTAAGGATTTATTTATTTATTTATTTATTTATTTATTTATTTATTTATTTATTTATTTATTATTTTAAGTTCTGTTCAGGAGATATGACAGGTAAGGAAATCAAGAAGCCAGGAAGAGGTTAAGTGGAAGTCACTCAGTGGTTCAGAAATGGACTGACAGGCACGGCCAGTCTTTTATGCTTACAGTTGCTCCTTCTCCGTTGTGCTCTTACTCCTCATAAAGTAGCTAATTGGAATTTTCTTGGAGACCCAGGAAGCCTGCCAAGCTTTGTAGCTAAAGGGATGTCCTGTAGCTTTTATATATTTGCATCATGAGCCCTGAAGGTAGACAGACTGAGGTCTTCCAAAAATAGCTCAATAAATGTGTCAAGGTTTTGAAATACTACTGAAAAAACAAGGAAGTCTAGTGCTGTGGGGGTTATTAGAAAATGATGCCAAATGCTTTCAGAAGTGTTTGAAAAGCAAACGTGGCCCTGGTTGTATCTAGACAGTGTTCATAGTCTGCCGAGGTTTTGGGAGCCTGTATTTATTATGATACTCTGGTGCTTTTTTTTTCTGGGCTTCTAATCTGCTTAAGCGCTTCTGCAGTAGAAAGAAAAGCAGCTAAGTTAATGTCTTCCTGGAAAAGTTTCCTTGTAATTCACTTCTTTTAATGAAGAAAAGAAAAACTTTCTCTCCTCCATAAACTAGATAAAAATTATGTGTAGGAAAAGTTAAGAGTGTCAGGTAATAATTTGAGCCTGTCTAAAGAAGAAATCAAGATTTCCCTATATCCTTGTAGCCAGAACTGGTTTTGGATCATGGCCATTAAACTCAAAATCAGTAAAACTTATGTCTTTATTTTCCTAATGCCAAGCATGTCTGTTTTAAATTAGGTACATATGGGAATGTGAAAACACTGGTTTCTCCCTAAGTGCCCCCACCTTGAAACAGGAAGCAAATGAGGTCTATGGAGGGAGGGTGTTTTTAACTTCTGCAAAGGGCTGTCAATTTGGTGCATGTGCAGTGCAGATGTGACTTTTGCCTGACGGTACCAGTTCACTTTCATCCCTGGTGCTATGAGCTTAAAAGACTTAGGGTGGATTCTAGACCATTCTATGGATCTGTGACCTGCGTGTTACCTGTTCTGTGCAATACACAGGGCAACAGTGGAAGATGGCTTTCTTTTTAAGAACTTTTTTCTTTGTATGTCTGTATGTAATTTTTTGAAGCCATTTTTTCTTTTAATATCTGCTGGCCTTCTTTAATTTGGAGGTAGTACCTGGCATAACATTATCAGTTATGGATCTCACAACAGTGTCTGGCCTCTAGCTGAGGCTGGCTTTGAACCCCTGGTTCTCCTGTTTCCACTTTTCCAGTGCTGAGATTTTAGACATGTGCCGACATGTCCTTCTCTGCTTCCTTTTTGCATTCTGTTTGGAAAGTTTACAGTATGTTTAGGAGTAGAGTGAACTATAATAGAGAGCCCTCAGCAGTTAGCAGTGCTAGCCTGGAAGTGTTTCATGTGTATTTCCTCTCCACTCCCTGACTCTCACCACTGCCTACCCATAATATTTTGAAGCAAATCCTAAACATCATACAGTTTCTTACGTAAATAATGTGGGGAGCCCTGTTATGTACTACATGGTATCCAAGGTTCATGTTCATAACGGATTCTTTTTTGCATTACTAAGTAGTTCATTTATAACATATTTAGTTGTCATGTGTTTGAAATAAATATCTGAGTATTGTCCTTGTCACTGAAAGCAGGTTTATTCAAATATAGCATTGTGTATGCTTTAGTCAGTACTAGCAATGGAACAGACTATAGTACAGAAGTAAACTGTGTCAGAGAAATTCTCAGTGATCTCCAAGACAAAGCAGTTGAGATCTAATTGTAGTGTATGTTTCTCTTTGAGACAGGGTCTCTATGTACCTCTGACTGTCCTGAAACTTACTATGTAGACCAGGCTGGCCTCAAATTCACAGAGATTGTCTTGTTTCTTTTCCTTTGCACAGAGATCTTTCTTGTCTCCCAAGTGCTGGTATCAAAGTGCACTACCATATCTGGCCATTTGTGTAGCCTTTTTTTTAAATTCTTTTTTATTCTCACATGTATTGCTTCCTGACCGAAGGGCCATACCCCCCACCGCTAGTACATTCTTAAGGTTATGTTGATGTATATGCGTACTCTGCCTGGCCCCAATTTGAGTTTATTTTATATTTTCCCCCCTTTTCTTCCTTTCTTCCCTTCTGTCCTTTGATGGTCTGTGATTCGTGTGAGAACTAAAAGAAATGAGATACTTGTCTTTCTGTTGGCAAAGGTTTTATGTTTATGTTTGACTAGCATTGCTTTCCTTAACTAGTAAGTGGGCTTTTTATGTTGAAAGTCACTTTATATTAGTGTGCACTGTAAGTTCCATGTAATCATAATCTCTTAGTAAAGGCATTGAATCATGAGCACAGATGGCCTTGCTTGATCCTTCCTGGGTGCCTGGCATGACAGTTTGACTTGATTGATTGAGTCCTGTGGTAACACAGGTTGGTAGAAATTGTTTGTAGCATGAATAATAAAAACCCAGTGCCAGGGTTCAACCTGAAGATCAAAGAAAGCAAAACAGCCAACCACTTAGACATTTTACCTCTACCAGATCTTCAGACTAAAAGGGCAAGATACCTCTACCAGAAACTTAATAGAATTAAGAATTCTTGGGGTCATTCTGTTGATTAAAGACAGAGCAGGGCTTTGAACCTGGCTGTTTAGGTCTAGGCCCTTCTGTTCTAAATACTGTCTTGTATTATCCTGAAGACCGTAAGCTCCTTCAAAGTTGTTTGTATTTGTGCTCCTCCCACCCTCAGCCAATACTGCTTTTATTGCAGTAGGAAATCATTTGATCCCTGGAGGAGAGTTTTTATCAGCAGTTTGAGAGCAGTTGAGATTCTTCACTTATTCTGTGACTGGTTTGAGTTAGGACTGGGAAAGTTATTCAAGCAGGCAGAGAGTTGTTGGTGACCGGTAGTGTCTACTTTTGTTTCTCTTTTTTTTTCTGAGACACAGGGTCTCAGTGTGTGGTTTAGGCTGGTCTTGCACTCATAAATAATTCTCCTGCCTCGGCCCCATAAATGCTGGGATTACATGCATCCAGCTTTTATCTTTAAAATACATTTTTTTTTAGTTTACATACAAGATAATGGATTTCATTGTGACCTTTCATACAACTGTATCATCATATTTTGTTTTTATGCCCACTCCTCTTTATCTCCCACCATAGAAAATAATTAACCGCATTCATCATGCAGTGTCATGGGTTTTGTAGACATTTTTATTCAAGCACCTTGGCCATGGTCTTCATTCGATATATCATGTATTTTGACTTTCCACTACCTTCCTTACCTAACCTGGACCTTCCTATTTCTCACATATTATTCCTTCTACCTTTATGCCGTGTGTGTGTAAAATCTTGACTTATTTACAAATAGTTTTAAATCAGAATTCTATATTCAAGAGAAACTTGATCTCCACTTTTGTCCTTTACTCCATTACCCTAGTTGATCCCCACCCCTGCCTCTGAAATGGAATGTGGAGTCCATCTGGAATGCTGACAAGTCACAAAGACAAAAAGACCCTGGTGAAGGCAGTAGCCGAAGGTACTGGTAGATGGTGAGAACTTGTCTTCAGTTGGGTGCTCTTATTTTATGTGTAGGAGTGTTTTGACTGCATGTATGTCTGTATGTCACATGTAGTCTGTTCCTGGAAACCAGAAGATGGCACTGAAACCCCTGGGACTAGAGTTAGAGACAGTTGTGAACTGCAATGTGGGTACTGTGACTCAAATCTGGGTCATCTGAAAGATCAGACAGGTCTTTCCATTGTGAGCCTCCTCTCCAGCCCTCTGGTTTTGTTACTTCTTAATACCACCTAGGGAGTGTACCAGAACCAGTTGTAAGGATGCGATGATTCCTTCCTTCGTTTTCTGAAGTCAGCCTGACCCAAACTTCCCATAAAAACAGATGGAACCACTTACAGATCTGAGAAGGTAATCTCAAACAGCACATCCAAACACAAATTACATAAGAGTTTCTAGTCTTGGTTTGCTTTCTGAAAGCAAAGGGAGAAAGCACAGCTGCCTTAATAGCCCTGTGGCCCTGGTTTGCAGTTACAGCAGTCTCCTCTCACACAGTGACAGGGATGGTTCAGTTTTGTTGCTTAAATTTCCCACCCACCAAGGAAGTATCCTTAATTTTTTCCCTCTTCTTTCTTGGCAGTGGGAAGTAAAAAGGTTAAAGTGTTAAGAGGACAAGTTAGAGAGCAACCAAGATGTGTAAAGAAATCAAGTAAATTTGCTCTGTGCGAGCCTCTGAAGGGCGTTGGTAGCCTCCTTCCCTCCCTCCCTTCCTCTCTCCGTTCCTCCCTTCCTCTCCCTCTTCTTTTCTTTCCCTTCCTTCATCACTCCCCACCCTGTTTCTTTAACCCTGGAACGTTGCAGATACAGAAATAGAGAAGACAGTAAAGTGATGGACATCTGTGCCTTCATCCCCCGCATGTCTCCTGATGCATTTCTGAGTTGGGATGGGGCTGTACTGCTGTCCATTGGAATCTTTCCCTGTTCCATCTGTTATCAGACTTGTGGCACAGGGCATATCCTTTTGCTTTCTTTTATCAGTGCTGGTATTTTTTGCTAGTTCTGTTATGTATTTTGGTTGTCTCATTTTTAGGTAGCAGTTGAAGGGATTTATGATAGATGAAGATGATGTAACTATGTCTTCCGTATTTTTTTTTAAAAAGTACTTTTTATAATAGTATAAAAAGGCATGGAGGAATGAATCTCACATATCATTTTTTTTAATCTTGATTATCAACATAATGACTAATCTAGTTTCTTTTCTGTGGCATCTAACCCACATGTCTTCCCCTAATTCTGTACCAGATTATTTTAACACACACACACCTCAAAACAAAAAATGAAAAAAAATGCAATATTTACTTTTATTTACTTGTGTGCTTATGTGTGTACGTGCTATGTGTATACGGGTGTATATGGATGTTCTCAGACGCCAGAGGTGTCTTCTGGAGTTACAAGCATTTGTGAGCTGATAGGGGTTCTGGGAACCAAACTCAAATCCTCTGAAAGAACAACTAGGGCTTTTACCTGCTGAGTTACTTCTCCAGCACCTGTGCTGAATTATCAGACATGATTGCACGTGCAAGCGCTCTCTCTGTCTCTCTTTGTCTCTGTCTCTCTCTCCTTTCTTTTCTTCTCTGTCTCATTTTTCATTTTCTGAGACAGGGTTTCTCTGTTCTGTAACCCTGACTGTCCTGTAACTCTCTTCATTGACCAGGCTGGCCTCAAACTCACAGAGATCCACCCGCCTCTGCCTCCCGAGTACTGGGATTAAAGATGTGTACCACCATTGTTTGACTTTTTTTTGTTGTTGGTTTTAAATCTGTGATGGATAAGTACCTAAAAAATTAAAGCCACAATTCCATAATTACATCTAAAAAGCTCAGTTTTAATTACAACACTTGGGAGGCAGAGGCAGGCTAATCTCTGTGGATGTCAGGCCAGTGTGTTGCAGACTAGCAGAGCTGCTGCATAGTGAGATGACAACCTAGCTCAGAAAGCAAAAACAAACAAACAAAAAAAACAAAACCTAAAATCAAAAACACCAATGATAACCTTTGCTGGAGAGGTTGTGGAGAAAGGGGTACACTCATCCATTGCTGGTGGGAATGCAAACTTGTGCAACCACTTTGGAAATCAGTGTTTCGGTTTCTCAGAAAATTCGGGATCAACCTACTCCTGGACCCAGCAATACCACTCTTGGGAATATACCCAAGAGAGGCCTTATCATACAACAAAAATATATGCTCTACTATGTTCATAGCAGCATTGTTTGTAATAGCCAGAACCTGGAAACAACCTAGATGCCCTTCAATTGAAAAATGGATGAAGAAAGTATGGAATATATACATATTAGAG
>NW_026067910.1:18154355-18193646 GCF_014885135.2 Alexandromys fortis | reverse complement strand
TAAATTAAAAAAAAAAAACCAAAACAGCAATAACGGCAAAAATCCCCAAATCACTCAGGCTTATAACAAATAACAACCCCCACACCTAAAGAGCTTTCTTTAATGTCATCAGATATTCAGGGTCCATATTTGTCAAGTTGTTTTAAGTCTTTTTTTGTTATTCAAAATGGCCTCTGAGTAACATTTATATTAATTTGATTGCTGTGGCCCTTGGATTTTTTTTTTTTTTTGAGTCAGGGTTTCTTTTTTTCTTTCTTTTTTTTTAAATATCATCTTTTCAAAAGATTTTAACTTTATTTTTTTTCCAGTTATTTATCTATCAGGGTTTCTCATCCTGGAAATTACTATGTAGATCAGGCCAGCCTTGAACCCAGATCCTCCTACCTCTGCCTCCCAAGTGCTGGAGGATTAAAGACATGCACCTGACTTGCCGTTGAGTATTTTAATATGTGGCTTATTTCTTTCTTTTCTTCAGTTTGTTGGAACTTCTTTGTTCTATGGGAATTTCTGTCTCTCTATTCTTGATGCATCAGTGTCTGTGGTAATGCTTAATATGTTTGTGTCTTTGGCATTCCTATAAATAATAGCCTAGACTTAGTAAGATTCAAGGTTAGTTTGTGGGGAGGGGTGTGTGTGTGTCTGTGTGAGTTCTTCATTCTTTCATTTATTTTTTTATTGCCTCTCATCAGGAGATACTGTAGTAGGGCTAATGACATGGTTTGCCCACAAACCTGATGACTTAAATTCAATCCCTGCAATCTGTTTGGCAGGAGGAAAGTGACTCTGATCCCCAGACACGCATGGTGGCCATACAACATCGCACACATACACAAATCATTATGAAAACAAAAGATAACTCTTGTGGCTGGCTGTCTTTGGGATGAAGATGGATCAGGGCTTTACTCGGATAGATAAGAATTTCTATCAGGCTTACCTAATGGTTCTTAGCAGCCATTGATAAATAACTGGTTACTTGGCTACATTATGTGCTTATATTACTTTCAAGTGTGTTTTTCACTCAATTAAGTTATGGAGCCGAAAGCCTTTCATCTTCACATCTTTATTAAGTATTTGTGAAAAAGGGAACTTCACATTTTATCAGCACACTGCTGTTTTTATAACAGTCAATTGGCAGAAATTCTCTAATATCAAATTTATGGTATATTTAAATATCTCCAGTCATTCCCATGATGTTTTTTATAGTGTGCTTATTAAACCAGGATTTTGCAAAGGAGCACTTGCCTCATTTAGTCATGCCTCCGCCATTTAGTATCTTTTAGTTTGAAATTGTTTTGTTCCCTTCTAATTTCATTACTTTTTCACAATGGGAACTTGTTAGAAAGATGTAATTTCACCTAATCTCTCCTAAAACTTTCTTTTTCTTAATTGGTTTTATTGTTTCTATGTTGAATTTAGGTCATTCCTCTACATCCCCCCCTTTTTGTCAAGTAAGTTCTATCTGAAGAATGGATTGAAATAATGTTCAGAATAAATATTTCAGTAGAATGTTTAATAGCCAGACACAATGCATCATAGCAGGAGCCATGCAAATCTTTATTAATAAAGCTGGATTGATTAAGGTGATGATAGATTTTTTTTCCATTGTGAAATCATGTTTTTCCCTTTGGTCAAATTGGTATGTCATCTGGGAAGAGTGAAATTTTGGCAATACATAAGTGTCTAGTTCTTTATCCAATGTCTACCTAATATAGTATTCATTGGTAGTTTCTCTTGCCTGAGTCATTTATCTTATTGAAATTAGCAAAAGTTTTAAAACAGGATTTTTAAAGAATCTGAGTCAAAATACACAAACTTGTTATTTTGGTCATTTTTAAACATAGTTCAGTTTTTAATTTTTTGTGATCTTCATAGCACTGAAACGGTGTATTCTGAAATAGTATTTAAATGCTTTAAAAAAAAGATTTATGTGTGAATGTTTTGCCTTCATGTATGTAAGTGCACCCACCATGTGTGTAGTGAGTGGCGGTCAGAAGAAGGTGTCAGATCTCCTGGAATTGAGTTATGGGTGGTTGTGAGTTGTTTTGGCACTGGGAACTGAAATGAACCCCAGTCCTGTGCAAGAGCCGCAAGCGCTATTCAACTGAGCCAACTCTCCAGCCCTGGTGCTTAAAATTTCTTTCTTTCTTTCTTTCTTTCTTTCTTTCTTTCTTTCTTTCTTTCTTTCTTTCTTTCTTTCTATCTATCTATCTATCTATCTATCTATCTATCTATCTATCTATCTATCGGGTTTTTTTGAGACAGGGTTCTTTTTTTTTTTTTTTTTTTGTAGTTTTGGAGCTGTCCTGGAACTCACTCTATAGACCAGGATGGTCTCAAACTTACAGAGATCCACCTGGCTATTCATTTAATCTTATTTGCATGTTCTTTGCTGAGGAGCTTTCCTTTATCAATGTGGACTCTTTGGTTATCATCAAATAATTTTAAAATATGAAATGCGGAGTAAATGCTTTATTACAGTTCAGAAGAAAACGTAGTAGTTATACCTTTTTCTTTTCTTTTTCTGTGCTAACAGAGAAAAGGTTTTGGTCCTTAAATGTCCCCAACTGCCAATGTATAAAGACTTGGTCTACAGCCTGTAGTTTGTGGAGAGGAGAACAAGTGGTCAGGAGGATGGTGGGACCTGACAGACAAGTTAGGTTGTGGGAGGACTTGCTCTTGCAGGCATTTTTGGGATCTCAGTTTCCTCTCACTTTACTCCCTGGCTGCCAGGAAGTCAGAAGCTCTGCTGTTTTGCTCTTCTCACTGTGGTATGTTACACTTCGGGGGCCTCAGAATGATGGAGCCTGCTCACCATGGACAGAAACCTTAGAATCTGCAAGCCAAAATAAGCCTTTGGTCCATACAGGTCGGTTTGTCTCAGGTTCTTTGTCACAGCAGTGGAAGGCCAACGGAAACAGGGTGTTCCTTTTTTTTTTTAGTATCTTCATTGATTTAAGAATTTTTGTGGGCTGGAGAGATGGCTCAACGGTTAAGAGCACTGGCTGCTCTCTTGAGTTCAATTCCCAGCATCCACGTGATGGCTCACAACCATCTGTTATGAGATCTGGTGCCCACTTCTGGCCTGCAGGCATTCAGGCAGGCAGAACACTTTTGAACTGGGAATGGGGCCTTGCTTTTTGCTTTTTGCTGGATTACAGACTGTACACTGTGCTTGGCCAGTCCCTCTTTTGTTCGATTTTCACATTCCCTCAGTTTGGTCTTTTTTTTTTTTTTACTTTATCCTATCAAGTTTTGAAAACAAGGAACTTATTTGAAGAAAGTAGTGTTTTTTATGTTTTTATATTTGAACATAGCATCAAATACCCATTAGCTGTAACACAAACTGGTCTGTAATATAAAGAAAGCGCTGTGAAGCAGAACGAGAGCTTAATGTCATGGCACTAACCGTTCGCATTTAAGAGTAGACGAGTTCCAGGGCCTCTCTGTATGGTTTGTGGTCTTTTAACCCTTAAAATGTTGTTTTGTTAGTCAGACATTATCGGAACAGAATAGCTCAAGAGTTTATATATTGTTAGATTTTTGACGTAGACATTGTTGTAATTTTTTCACTGTCCTGTAGATTTCCTGGCCACAGATTCAATTTGGAGACACGAGAGTTTTGGCAAACTCCAGAGTTAAAAACCCCATACTCAGAAGACATGAGGAGGATTTGCATGCTAACCTGTGCCTTTCTTTTTATCCTAAAGCATAGCTCAGTATTCTTCCTGGATGCTAGCCTTGTCGTGCTGGATTAATAGGCTGCTGAGAGCTTCCTGCAGACAGCTCGGCTTCCTCCATTTGAGTTAAGAAGTCCCATTAGGAGTTGAAATGTGAGTTTGTGAAGGGCTGGTCAGTAATTGAATAACGTTTTCATGAGCACATCATGTCTCCAAACCTCTGGGAAAACAGGAGCTTGCGTTTTAAAACACGTTAGCTTGTGAAGTTCCTTTTCTTTTCCTATGGTAGAGTTTAATGCACATTGCAGTCATCGTGTAAGCAATAGTTCTTTTAGTTTTGTGGGCTTTTTTTCCAGAGTAAATGTCGTATAGTTTGTCCTTGTTTTCACCATATCGCCTCATGACTCTCTTGTTAAGTATTAAATAGGAACCTCCAGCTTCTAAATACTTTTAACACGTACTGCATGTTGGGCAGCAGTACAAATAATACAGCTGCATACCATACTAATACAAACCAAATGGTGTGCTTTGAAAGGCCATTTCTTCTCCAAGAATAGAAAGTACTATAGTGTAATCCTGTGTTTATTCTCCAGTGAGTATAGTTTTAGTGTAAATTAAAAAACCCATACTATATTCTGACTTTTTAGTTAGAAATATTCCTGTTTATGCCTTTTAAGTCAAGGCAGCTTTGTAAAATATAGCATTATTTTTGTAACTATAAGAAACTTATTTGGAAAGAGCCAACACTGAAAAGAGATTTAAAAGTGCACGAACTGCAGAAACTGAATACTGTCATTTCTAGCAGATAAAGCTCTTCTGTGACTATTCCAGATGTGACAGCAACCAGAATACTGAATACTTGGTTATTTCTTTCACATTCATAATATTAATGAATTGTGAATAAGTATAGTTTAAGTTTTTGCAGGATTGCTTTTATAAGAACACTTTCTTACATGAAAATAAAGTGTTTGTAGTTTGAATGGCAGTTATTTTGTATATCATTGCCATCCAGTTGAGTTATGCCATTTTTATGAAAATTTCTTCAGTAAAAACCAATTAGAGTCAGGTAGATTAAGAATTAAAAGAAAGAATCCAAACGAAGATCTACATATAGATCTTCATAGCTGTAACTCTGACACAGCACACATTTTGTAGATATTCTGTTTATGTATATGTTTGTTTTATTATTTTTATACAAAAATACTTTTTCAGAATATCTGATTGTTCTTGATGTACCATTATTCTTTGGAAATGTTTGCTGAAAGTTATCAAAAGCATTTCCCTCTTAAATTCTAAAGTTTTCTTGTGTGTAATAGGTGTGCATGCATGCGTGCATGAGTTTCTGTTTGTATACAGGTGCACATGCATGTATATGCACTGTCTCTTGAGGCCTTGGGTGTTGTTCCTCAAGTATTGTCAGTTTTTATTTGAAACGAGACATGCTCTCTCAGTCTTCTGGACGTTAGGCTGGCTGACCAGCAAGCTTCACAAATGCACTGTTTTCACCTCTCCAGTGCTGGGATCATAAGTGAACACCATGGTTGGCTTTTTTCCTTTTAAGATGTAGGTTCTGTCATTCCTTATGCTTGCAGTGCATACTTTTTTTTTTTTTTTTGCCAGTGAGCTTCCCAATCCTTTGAGTTTTTAAAGTATAAAGACAAATAACATTCTATAAAATGGAATTTATTATTATTAAGGCTAGTGGCTCAGTAATCTTAGCACTTGGATGCTAAGGCCTGAGAATTGCTGCAAGTTTGAGTCCAGCCTGAACTATAGTGTGTTGTAGAAGGCTGCTTGTTCTTTTCCTGACCACCCAGACTCCCAAAATAAACACACAGAAACTGTATTAATTAAATCACTGCTTGACTTATTAGCTCTAACTTCTTATTGACTAGTTATTATATTAATTTAACCCATTTCTATTAATCTGTGTCTTGCCATGTGGCAGTGGTTTACCAGCAAAGTTTCAGCATGTCTGTCTCTGGCGGGACTACATTGCTTCTCTCTCACTCTGCCTCCCTTCTCCCAGCATTCAGTTTAGTTTTCCCCTCCTATGTCTATTCTGCCCTGTTCAGGCCCAAAACAGCTTCTTTATTAACCATTGATACTCACAGCATACAGAGGGGAATCCCACATCAATAGTGTGAGACCCTGTTTTAAAAGATGATTATTAGTTGAGACTCGTAAGTTCTATTTTTTTAAAGAATTTATATGCTTAAAGCCAGTTCTTCCCCGACTCTGCTTCCTGTGAAAGTGGGTGATTTCTAATCCCCACAAATAGGTTTAACACTGCTGTCACTTTTATCACTCCCGGATTTTGACAGCAGCTATCAGGTTTGATTTGAAAATGCCAAGTGTGTGCAGGCTTTCCCAGTGATTGGCACGTGTTGAAACACTCTCTAGGTATTTATGGAAAGAATGAAAACTAGTAAATGAAACAAGTTTTAATAAAGTTCAGATTATATTATGATTTGAATATAAAATACCCCTACAGGTTTATGAGTCAAATACTTGACCTGCAGCTGGAGTCACTGTTTTGAGAGGCATTGAAAACTCAGGAGATGGGCCCTAGTTGGAGGGATATTCTTTTGAATCCTATTCCCCAGACTCGTTCCTCCTCTGCTTCCTCAGTATCATGATGTGAGCTCCTTGCCATGCATGCTTTCTTGGCCATAGTGGATCAAAGCTTTGAAGCTAAGCTAGAATTATGTTTTGTTTGTGTGTGGTGTTTGTCATAATGATGAAAAGCCCAACATGTACGATTAACTTTATTTCCTTGCTAGGAATAAATGAATCTGTGAAATGACTTGGATGCTTCCTGTACTGTGTAGAAACATTTGAGTGCTGGTGGCAGTATGGATGGACGTGTGGATCCAATTGGAGACAGGTTCTTGAGTGAGGAAGTGGAGCTGAGTAGTACTTTCTCTACTTCTTTGTAGTCTGTAGCTCATCTCAGTGGTACCCTAGAATCCCAGACTATCACTTCTGGACCAATCATTGCAACTATTTAGTGTTTCCAATTTACTTTCTTTAGGGCATGGGCTTCAGTCCTGGCGATACTAGAATCACCTCTGGATTTTAAAGAGAAAAAAATATCAGAATCTAGAATTACAGGGTAGTGGACTGGCAAGAGAGGAACGCTGTGTGAAGAAAGTGAGATCGGGGGGCTTTTCCAAGGCAATGAATCTGTTTATTTTAAAAATTTGGGGCAAGATCTTGGATACTTAGAAATCCTCTCCATGGATTCCATTTCCCATTCTACACACTGCATTGCTGAGTATCATCTCTTAGTCCTTTGTTAATCCCACTGCTTAATTTCCATTTTCTATTTTATTCTGCACTTTGTTTCCAGTTCATTCTGTAAGTTTGATGTTTCTATCCTCAACATTTGTTTAGATGCTCTTCATGTTTGATTATATCCCTTTCCTGCTGGGGAGCTGGTTAGAGCGCCCTTTGAAATGTGAGAGAATTCAAATCTAACAGTTGTGGTCGTCTACTTACTCCCTGGCTGCCCTGCTCTAGCCATAGGACTTCCTGTGATTTCTGGACAGCTATATCTTCAGATTCAAAGACATTCTATGAGCTGTATCTTTCTCTCTCTCTCTCTCTCTCTCTCTCTCTCTCTCTCTCTCTCTCTCTCTCTCTCTTTCTTTCTTTTTCTTTATTTTTTTTGAGACAGGGCTTTTCTTTGTAACAACCCTGGCTGTTGGCTATCCTAGAACTAACTTTGTAGGCTGGCTTCAAACTCACAGAGATCCACCTGCCTCTGCCTCCCAAGTGCTGGGATTAAAGATGTGTACCACCTTCGCCACTGCCTGACTTTTTAATTTTATTTTTAAAAAATGTTTTTATTTTTAATTATTTTACATGTGTGGGTCTGTGTGGATATGTGCTCTGTGTGAGTAGGTGCTTGTGCCCTCAAAGTCCAGAGGAGGTTTTAGATCCCCTGGAGCTGGAGTTGCAGGTGACTGAACCACCTGATTGGGAGCTGGGAATTGAACCTGTCTCTCTGGAAGAGCAGCTTACCTGCTGACCTCTATCTCTCCAGCCTTGTCTATGCTGTCTCTCAATTTCTCTGTTTTATAGTTCTCACATCAATTACAGAACTTTGAGCAGCAGAAAATTATAGCCATTTTTTGACTGAACCTTTTCATGTTATTTACTGTACCCTGATGGCATCACACTTTTTGTTGAGTAGTAATTAACAATGCTGTTGTTGCTAACGAACTTTAGGAGCTTACTTTGTGGCCGATCGCCCCATTGTTTCCCATGACCACACTGTAGGGCAGTTAACCACGTTTCAGAAATAAGGAATCCAAGATATGAAGGTTTGTAGAGATAAAGTCTTAAAATACCAGGCTTAGGTATGAATGCAGGCACATCTAGCATCTTTTGGTAATTGTTTACATGTAGGTGTCTTGGCTCTTGATAACCGTGCCTTGGTCACTGATGTGCCTCTTCTTTTAGCATCTTTCACTGAAGAGCTCAGTATACATTTTCTTCCTTAGTTGAAAGGATGTCAGAGTCAGATCACATTTTGAATGTCAGCACTAGTAGAGTGGTGGAGGCAGCAGAGGGTGGGAGATGGAGAACCAGTATAGGGCCACATTAGACACTACATCTAGAGACTAATGAGTAGCTCTCTTCAGCCAGGGTCCTCAGCATGTCTACTATACTGATGGCTTTCAACTTGGTGCAGTGCTTAAGATGGGCAAGTGCCTTCTGCGATGGTGTGGGTTATAGGAACAGTGTGTGTCTGTTGTAGTCATTCAGTTAGGTGTGAAGACTCTTTGGTCTCTTTTGTTTGTTGGGAAGGTGAAACTGAAACCCTTAAGCTGGTTAAGCATATTGATTTCCTGGAATTTTTTTAAAGGATTTGTGTTCAGTGTTCTGAAGTAACTCTCACAGAATATTGTGCCAGTCTAAACCAGTTCACTGATTAGAAGTGTGAGAGTGCACCTAGAAGATTCCAGAGCATACGTGGAGGGCGCTCTTTGACGTATAATTTCAAGGTATTTGAATAACCGTTTTGAAATGAATGCTGTGTTTGTATAGCTTAAGAGTGAGGATAAATGATAATGTTCAGGCTAAACTAAGTGTATGGAGGCAGAGACTTGGGCTATTTTTGCCCTTACTTCATCGTTAACTAGTTGATGGCTTGGGAAAACTGAGGTGAACCCGCTTCATTTTCAACTTTTAATGAGTTGGATTTTGTTATTCTTGCTTACCTTCCTGTGTGTTTACTGGTATCAGATCCTACATTCACAAATTTTATTGTGATGAAATGTAACCATTCCAGCTTTGGGGGAGACAGGTCTCTAATTTGTAAAGGTATACCATGCAGTGTTTCTAGAAGCTGGGTTGCTGATTTATATGTCACCGTGCTTATTACCCCCTTCTCCATCCTTCCCCGGGACAGGGTTTCCTCTCTAGTTTTGGAGCCTGTCCTGGAACTTGCTCTGTAGACCAGGCTGGCCTCAAGCTCACTGGGATCCACCTGCTTCTGCCTCCTGAGTGCGGGGATTAAAGGCACCCGTGCTACCACGGGGACGTTAAAACATTAGGGCATGTTTTAACTACCATAAACACTTTACAAAGATAGCTGTTGAGCTCTATAGGATTCAGCCCTTGAATTATACTATCTTTATTTTGGTAAAATATGTGAAAGATACATTAAAACTATAAAAGTATGCACATAAGATTTATCATTTTGGATGAGCACAGAGTAATCTCAACACTGAAGAGGCTGAAGTAGGAGAACTGCAAATTGAGATCAGCTTGGGATATATGGCCAGTTGGATTATTTAGTGAGATTCTGCCATAAAGCACAATGTGTTATTAGTTTAATCTTTATTCACTGGTATTAAATATATTCCTAATGTTGTGAACCACCGTGTAGTTGCCGGGAAGGGAACTCAGGCTCTCTGCAAGTGTCACAAGTGCTCTGAACCCCTGAGGACTGCTCCACAGGTCAGCTTTTGTTTTGAGACAGAGTCTACTGTGTGGTTCCGGCTGGCATTGAACCTCTTGTTATCAATTAGGGAGATTCTATTATGGCTTAAAAAGAATCATTGTGAAGCCGGGTTGTGGTGGTGCAGACCTTTAATCCCAGCACCCAGAAGGCAGAGGCAGGTGCATCTCTGAGTTTGAGGCCAGTCTGGTCTATAAGAGCTAGTTCCAGGTCAGGCTTCAAAGCTGCAGAGAAAGCCTGCCTCGGAAAACCAAAACAACAACAACAACAACAACAACAAACAAAAAAACCAAACCAAAAGAATCATTCTGTGTCTTCTCATTCTTGTCTGTTTTACTTACTTTTCTATTCATTATCCAAATGAACATTTAGGGGTTTGGGGGAGCTAGCTACCTTCCTTCCCTTCTTTTTTTTTAAACTTTTTTTTCCCCAAGAGGTCAGCCATTTTGCCTTTTTCAAGGATGCAAACTGTTCATTTAACACTTGACTAGAGTTTGTTTTTGTCAGTTTATGTCTTGTAGTACTGGGGGTTGAGTGTAGGGCCTTGCACATGGTAAGTAAGTATTTCAGTACTGAACTATAATCAAGCCCTATTTTTATTTTTCATTTTGAGATACTAGTTTCACTGATTGACTAAGATGACCTTGAACTTACTCTGTCGCTCAGGCTGGCCTTGAACTCACAACTCCTTAATTGTCAGAGTATTTGGAGTACAGATCTGTGCTACTGGGGTCAACCTGAACTGTATTTTAATATTCTTTACTGTGCTCTGAAAACTTTACTGTTTATTTTTTATTTTGTTTGAGGCAGGGTCTTATCATGGGCCTCCTGCTTCAGTCTCTTTATGTTTTGTGATTATAGGCATGTGACTACATGCCAGGACATTTTCTGTATTCATTAATAAGTTAATGAATCCCTAGGCAGAGAGAGGATCTCAATTTATTGGTAATTTGAATACTATGCAGTTTTGTTTGAATACAAATAGATTTTTATATACTGACCTTGAGTTAAATAAATGATTGAGATAAAAATATAGTTCAGTGTGTGCATTCTCAGAAGGTGATCTGTATAGATGTGTCTAGCATGAGAGGACTGGTAGCACCCTGCTTCCAAGCATGGTGAAAGACAGCGCTTCATCTGTTAGTGTATGGCTGGGACTCACTGGCACAAGCTTTATGTCGATAGAGCTGGACTCTTTGAGTGTGGTCAGTCACTGTGTTGGTGCTGTTTGTTAGGCAGTTTGTGACAAAGCCCTACGGCTAGTCTATACCTGGGTGCTGCCCAATTTCAGGCTCTTCACATAGACATTATGTGTTAGAAAGTGTTTTGATATTACAGATGTGAAAACACAAAGATTCAGTCACTTATCCAAAGTTAGGGGTGATGTACACTAAAGCCAGGGCTCTTATGTGGCAATTTGGCTGTGGAGTCAATTTTCTGAACCAGAATATGATATTGTTTCATATGCATGCCTTAGTCTGTGTGGGCCTCAGGTAAGAGGATGTAAAAAAATATTTTTGTTGTTTATGACAGGTAAAAAAAAATAGTTCAATAGTGAGGTAAGTGCTGGAGAAATTTTCTGTTTAGAAATGGAGCGTGTGCTGGCTACTGTTTATCAACCTAACACAAACTAGAGTCACCTAGGAAGAAAGACCCTCCTCTGAGGATTTTCCTCCTTCAGACTGGTCCATGGGCATACCTGTGGGTACATTTTCTTGATTAATGATTGATGTGGTAGGGTCCAGCCCACTGTGGGTGATGCCTCCTCTGAAAGCAGGGTGAGTGTTGTAATAAGAGCGGCAGGGCTGCGTCCCCAGCACCCCGGCCGCCTGTTAGCTTATGCCCCGAAATAACAACACACAAATTGTATTCATTTAAACACTGCTTGGCCCATTTCTATCTAGCCTCTTCTAGGCTAACTCTCGCACCTGGACTAGCCCATTTCTAATAATGTGTGTAAGCACCCCAAGGTGCGCTTACCAGGAAGATTCTAGCCTACGTCCATCCTGGGTCAGAGCTGCCTGGGAGAGCAGAGCCTGGCGTCTCTGCTTCAGAGAGCAGAGCTGTCGCGTCTGAGCTCACTTCCTCTTCCTCCCAGCATCCTGTTCTGTTTACTCTTCCCACCTATGTTTTAACCTATCAGGGCCAAGGAGTTTCTATATTGCTTAACCAATGAAATCAACAGATTGATATATGACACTCCCACATCAGGTGAGCAGACCTTGGAGAGCAAGCCAGTAAGCTGCACTCCTTCATTGTCTCTGCCTCGAGTTCCTGTCTTAGCTTTCTCTGAGGTTGGACTGTAAAACGTAAGATGAAATGAACCCTTTTCTCTCCAGGTTGGTTTCGGTCATGGTGTTTATCACAACAGAAAGCAAACTGAGACAGTGCATGTTAAATAGATCCATTCTAAGGATCGGAAATGGTTAGGGAAGGCTGCACATTTTAGTTGGCTCTTATTACCGTCTGAAGGAAAGCATATGTAAACATGGTTGTCACTAACCTACTGCTTTCTGAAGATGTAACAGACTATCAGCTGCATCCTGGCCATTTAGTCAGTTGGGAAATAACGTTCAGAAAGCCTCTTTATAAAATTGAGGTAGTTTATGGAGTGCCCGTCTAAGCCGTTGCTTTAAACTGTTTAGAGTTGAAGGTCAGAGAGGCGGTTGTGAGAACAGGAGATACAGACCTCAGGGAGGGCTACAGCACACATCCTATTAGATGGGGTGGTGGGCAAGCCCCGCAGGTGGTGTACAGGTTGTTTATAGCCTTTGTTTCTTGCTGTGTTTTTGACTTGGCCACTCTACTTCATTAGACCTCTGGTTTCCCATAGTGGCTGTAAGCATAGAGACCTCAAGTCTTGGAAGGAAACAGCTAGTATATATTTGTTCACTCAGCAAAGCCCTGACTCTTTAATTAGTATAGTTAACAGGAGGCAAAAGGGCTCCAAACAACTTATAACTGTGAGCACATGCATCTTTCTGGTTGACTGCAGTGCTCTTGTCATCTTCATCGAGAAATTCCATTTATGAAAAAATCAGTAGCCCACTAAGACCCAGGGTGAAACCTTCTGATTTTATTGATGACTGAATACAACTAAGAATAATCAGATCTGGCTCAGACTTTGAGATGTGGCACTGACGACTGTGGACTACTAAAGGTAGCCTTTTTGCCGTTTGGTAACCGTTAACTGTCACTGGAATGTTTGGGCAGTTGCATTGTAATTTGGCAGACAGATGTCTCTAAATTTGCAAAGTAAATGTATAAGTAAGTCTAAGCATTCTGTAGCATTTGAATCCTATTCAGAGCCCTGTGGAGGAAAAGTGGACTTTTAACTTCTGAGTTAACTTGGCAATTTTTAAAACTAGAACAGTAAGAGCGCAAGCCTTTCTGCATGTTTAAAGACTCACTTCTGTAGATTGAGATTGCAAAGTGTAAATTTAACCTTTGATAGACTGTGACTGATTTATTATTTACCCCTATGTTTTGTAGAATTTACTGTAGTTGATCATTTGTAAATGCTTAAGTGGAATGATTTTTAAAAACAAAATAAACTCTGAACTTTTTATGTTTAGTTTTAAGCTGAATAAAGTCTCATTTTGCTAGATGCTAATAGAGAAAATTAATGAAAATGTGTTTTGTTTCCAGATTTTGGAAACAAGAGGTATGAGGGATGAAAATATTGTGTGAGTATGCAGTGTTTTAAGAAAGTATTGGTTCTCTGTCGGGATCCTCAATGTGTTAGACTGAGTGGGAGATAAGAGGTCGAAATGTTTACTAACCAAGCCTAAAGTCTATCAAATTCAGACATTACATACCGAGAAACATTGCTTTAAGTAGTTATTTGCAGCATTTGAGTCATAATGATAATTGGAGGAGGTCAGTGATGAAAAAATATATGGTATGTACTTATTTATAGTAACTGGTCTGCCCTAGGTGGCATCCCATAGAACTGGTATATATTAGCATATTTGTGGGTAATTTGTTAATTTTAATTTGGAATATGATTAAGAGAGTTGGGATATTTTCTTATAAATATGAGACAAAGATTTGTGGTGGCTCTATATCTAAGCATTATAGCACATTACTATTTAAAGTCTGAGCCAGTTTAATGGTTTATGAATTGGTATTAGCATTTTCCACTTTGTAATATTGAACCAGTTAGAGTCAGATTTTAATGAAGTGTGGTGTGTCCTGAGCATCACACAGTGGAGTGTTTTTACTCTTAGGAGTAAAGTTATCACACCTCAGGATGACCTCATCCGTGAGTGACCAAGGCAGCGCCAGCCAGTTTGTCTCAGAGTGGTAAAGTATTCCTGTACACAGGAACAAAACTACTTGATGTGCCCATGTCATGAAAGACCTGTTTGGAGTATACTTTTCAAAGGGATCTAAGGGTTAGTTTGTACCTTCCAGATTTAAGTAGGTATTAATTCCTGGAAGGTGTCAGCAATTCTGATGTTTTAGGTGATTGGTAATGTTAATTTGTTTTCCATGATCCTTTTGTATAAAGCAGTAATGAAAGACATATTTACTTCATGAATTATACTTGCTTCTCTTGTTAGTGTCTAATTCTACACTGTAGTGATGTTGACAGTTCTTTACTGTTGATCTGCTGATGCCCTTTTCTTTGTCTGATCTTTTGAAATGATCTTGGCAACTGTCAAATAAGTATACTGTATGTTAGTTATGTGAGTTTGGAGTAGGCACTTACCATTGAAGGTATGAAACAAAGTTCACTTTGTTTTTCTTATAAGTATTTTTAATCATGGAAGTTTTCAATAATTTATTTAAAATTATTTATCAGGAATAAGATAATTTGACTCTGTAACATTGTAAGAAAGACTCTTGTGGGAGGAGGGGGGAAATAGGAGGGGAGGAAGAGGCGGAAATTTTTTCAATAATTAAAAAAAAAGACTCTTGACAACTTGGGTCAGTTTTAATTTAACAAACTTTTTGGAAAAATAAAACTCAAACTGAAATTTTTAACATTTAGGAGTTCAATACACTTGTGTTGAATGAACAAATCATTTTTTCCATTAATAAGTTGTTTTTCCAATTTTGGAATTCCTTAAGGCAGTACTACTTTTTAGCATACTTATCTAAGGAATTATATAACACAGTGTTTGTAAATTGTTACAGTAATATAGTCATAGTTGTTTTGAATGTTTTTTTTAATGTGACATGGGAGAGTTTGGGTCACTGTTGGGCCTTAAAGCTGGGTAAAGATACATGTTCCTTTTGATTACACTTCATTTTATTCCCGAGAGATAAGTAGGCTGCTATCCTTAAATATTAGACTGCAGTAAATACCAGAGCAAGGACATAAACCCATATAAGAGTTTAACCTTTTGCTGATATAATATCCACATAACTTTTTAAAGTTGCTAGTCCTGTTGATGTTGGGCTCATGGAGTCATTAGTAATCAATGGCTGTATTCAATACTGGCTTTGTACCTTTTTGGCAAATGTTTGATTCATTGTAGGCTTGTGATGTAATGGTTAGTTGTTTGGCTTCCTAGGCAACAGCCTGCTGAGACACAGTCAGTTGTGTTCCAGGGGGAGCTAAACAGGTATATAGGGACATGGCCCTATGGAGAGAGTGCGTGTGGCCTTGCCATCATCTTTTGCTGTATTAAAGTAAAGTACATGCTTGCATATGAGTGATGGACCTTAAGTATGAGACTAGGTTATAGCCTTACTATCATGACTTAAGTATATTTCAGATTTGAAGCCAATGATTATATCTAATGATTCTGACTTGCAAGTAGTTGGGAAAATAAGCTTTGAAGCAACTGGAAATCCAACCTTTGAAATAGGTAGAAAACTTAACTTTACTATAGAGTTTTTACCTGCTTAGCCCCTTACATAATGTGTGGTTGGCATGAGGGATATAAATAGTTCTGAGCCTACTAGATTAAAATATGATAGTAACTTTATGGCCTATAATGGCTATTACTGAGTTTCTAAAGGAATACAAGAGAAGATGGGGAAGAGTCAGTGAGGAGAGTTGAGAGGGTAGAAAAGAAGGAGGTAAAATGATGCGTCTAGCTTCAAGATTGGGTGGGTGCCGAGGACTGCATTTGGAGAGCTGACTGGCTGCCCTAGCCAGAACAGTTAAAATTTTATCAGAATAGGGATCCCATGTAGCTGCCAACTTGTAGGAAGGTGAGCACATTTGGACCAGACACAGAAAAGGTAGAATTGGAAAACAAAGGGTTGGAGCTTATAGAATGCTCTAGTCAGTGGAAAGTGCGGGTTAAACCAGCAGCTTAAACATAGCTGTCATAAACCTAAACATACCAAGTAGGTACTGAGACCTGGAAAAATGTTTGCAGCCTTATGCTAATGCTGAGAAGTTGGCACAGCCATCCAGCCCTGTTGGAGAGCAGTCTGGGACTATGAGGATAGCCAACCATGCCACTCAGAGCATGCTTTGGATGTAGTCCTGGGTATCAGGGAGATATTGAAGAAGTGGTCACTGAGCCATTTGCAACAGCAAAGAGATAAGAACAACCTATCTTTCAATTAGGAAACATAAAGAATGCCTTATTTATGATGTAGTACTATGTAGGAGTTAAAAAAATTGACCTGATTAGAGCTACATACATGAACATAGAAACCCCCAATATTGAACTAAAATCAAGGACTTTGATATAGTGATGATTATAAAAAATATGACGGCAGTGTTGACCAAAAATACCAGCTGTACTGCTGAGAAACGTGCTAACTCGGGAGATAGATCTCTTCTACTGCCGTGTGACTGTTCTGAAGGACTAATGCTGAGTTAGAGTACAGCCAGTGTGACTCAGTGCCTATTTTATGCCCGAAATGGTTTTATCTGCTTATTAAAACAGCTGAGCTACTCCAAATCCACTGATACAATGTCAAAGTTATAAAGCATTTTGTAAAATAGGTTTTCATCTGTGATGAGTCTTATTTGTGTGAATTAAGGAGTTTCATTTTGGTTCTCAGTTTAGTTTTTTTTTTTTTTTTTTGCTAGTAATCCCCCCCCCCCCCCCCCCCCCCCCAGTATCTGGGTATCTCTGTAGCTTTGGATCCTGTCCTGGAACTTGTTCTGTAGACCAGACTGTCCTCGAATGCTGGCCTGCCTCTGTCCTTCGAGTGCTGGGATTAAAGGCATGCAGTCACCACTGCCTGGCAAGGTATACTTTGTCTATGTGGCAGACTTATTCGTTAACACGATGTAAGTTTTAGAAGCAGTGGTGTGCTAGCTGCAGTGAGTTTTTATTGAAAAGATCCAGGCACCAGCCTTCTTACCAATGACAGCTTATTGATAGAGTGCCATTTTGCTGTTGACTCGGTGTGCTTTTACAAAACTATGGGCTGAGTTAAGATTACCCTCAGAATTCTTTTCTTCCTGTTTTTTCAATTCCCCCATGACTTGATGTGTCTCTAAGAATTTTGCTTCCCGTCTGCTTTCTTCAGACAGTTTCACTGTGTAGCCTAGGCTAGCCTGGATGTCACTGTATAGACCAAATAGGCATTGTTATTCTCATGAGTCAATAACCTGGTGTGGTTTCCATATTTATGTTTGGTTTTAGTTTCTTCTCTCTCTAATTAAATGCTTTAATAAGCATCTTCAGGATGAATTTAGGAAGAACTTGTCAGAAATCTGGAGTATACCCAGATGAATTGGCTATAACTTGTATTAATTGCTATGGACAACACTCAAAAGAATCAAATGCTCAGAAGTTGCACATTTGTGAAATAGGCTTTTAGTGGTTCATTATCATCACTCCTTTGGATTTGTTTATAATTGTGTTTATAAAATTATGTTGTTGAGGGAGCTGTGGGTTGCATTCTTGCCGCCCTGCTCCCAGCTGCCCCGAAATAACAACACACAAACTGTATCCATTTAAACACTGCTTGGCCCATTAGTTCTAGCCTCTTAATGGCTAATCCTCACATCTTGTCTTAACCCATATTTAGTAATCTGTGTAGCACCAGTCTTACTGGGAAAGATTCAGCATGTCTGACCTGGTGGCTTGCTTTATCACGTCTGCCCGGGAGTGGGGAACATGGCGTCTGTCTGAGGCGTCTTACCTCACTTCCTCTTCCTTCCAGCATTCTGTTTTGTTTACTCCACCCATGTTCTAACCTATCAGGGCCAAGCAGTTTCTTTATTAATTAACCAATGACCTTCCTCCATCATTATGTGGCGTTTACAGGAAAATGAAGAATAGAAGAAAACATCCACATTTTTCTGTACCTACCACAGCAGAGCAGCTTAGAAACTTCAGCTTTCTTCTTAGGGAACTTCTCTAGCACAAGCTACTGCAATGGTTCCACCATTGGCAGCAACACAGAAGACTGCTCTTTTTTATCCTTTCCAGTTGACAAGTGTAGACGATTCATACTGGAAACCATCTTCAAGAAAGTGCTGGCTCTTTGGAAGCCAAGTGTTCATAGCTTGCTTTCTAGGTGCCTAACGGGTATTCATTACTTTAGCTGTGAATAAACCAGAGGTTCTTATAAAACATGGCACAGAAACAAGCATACACAGCACCTCTAACTTCCGTGTGTAAATACAGTTGTAAACACCATGCTTTGGAACTAAATACATCTCTGCCTTATTATATTGCTTGCCATTGTTGGCTGCGGGCTTTTTAATATAACTACAGTGTTAACTGGATTTAGGGTCAAAGTAGGATGAGATTTAACCAATACGTGACTTATTTTTACTGTTCAGAAAGCATTTTTTAATATGAGAAATCGAAAAATGTAACAGTGGAAAAGAATTTCTAATTGTCCATTTAGCTCAAATCTGAAGTACATTTTTCCCAAGCTGAAGTTTTCCAACATGGGCCAGAAAACCCATGTGTTTGAAAATTGAACTTAGCGCTCTGTTTTCTTATGCCAGACCTCTGCATGACCTCGGGGCAGTTGCTTTTCAGCTATTTAGCTGAAAGATGTGTAATAATGTGGACAGTCACATGAAGAATTGTATGTTTGGCTTTTTTTTTTTTTGTGATTTTTCTCTAATTATGCTGGTGTTAAGCAGCACACAGAAGTATTTAGGACCAGCAGAGTAATTCCTCTTTTCCACACAAACTTCCTTGTAAATACCAACAATATGCAGACTGATAAGCCAGTAAAATCACCTGCTCTATTCATAGAGGTGATAGTCTGATTTAGTAACAGTAGTGAAGCAGTGAATTAAAATAGAATTATTCTTTGCTCCATTGTGAAGCATATCTATTACAATTGGAAATTTAATTAAAATACCAGTCTTGCACGAATAATAAAAACCCAGAGACAGATACTGGGGTTCAAGCTGAAGATCAGGAAAGCAAAGCAGCCAACCACTAGAGAGACTTTTTACTTCTACAAAATCTCCATACCAAAAGGGTGAGATCCTGTCTCCAGGAATCTTCAGACTCAACACTCCACAGAGTTCCCGTCATCTCTTCCCCTTTATAGTCCTCTCTCTGCCCAGCTGCATTGCTCCTGTCTCCACCTCCTCCTTAGTGCTGGGATTAAAGGTGTGTGACTCCACCACCTGGATCTGTTACTGGATCTGTCTTGTGCAGCTCAGGGTAGCCTTGAACTCAGAGATCTGTCTGCCCCTGTCCTGAGATTAAAGGTCTGTGCCACCACTCCCTGGCCTATATGATTGACAAGTGTGTCTGCTTTGCCCTCTGATCTTCGGGCAAGCTTTAATTATTAAAGCACAAATAATAAATATACCACTATATACCAGGTCTTTTCACTTGCTTGCTCTCAATTTTTCTAGTTGTAATTTTCTGGTATGCTTTCAAGATCTTACGTCATCTATAGTGCTTGTTTTGTTTATTTGCTTGTTTTAACGATTGAAAGTTCCTTTGACAAGGAGTTTTGAATGTCAGCCTAATTTAAATTCATACATATATTGAACTCTGACGGAAAGTATTCTTTTGATTGTCCTTTATTAGCCCAGGAGTTCTATGTGTCAGGCTAGGGATATAGTTGTGTTGATAGAGTGCTTGCCTAGTATACTTGAAACCCTGGCTGCTCTATCCAACCTTGTGTAAAACTGGGTGTGGCAATGCTTGTCTTGTAAGCCCAGTGCTTGGAAGGTGGAGGCAGGAGGATCAGGAATTAATATCATCATTGGCTAAATGGTGAGCTCAAGTTTGGTCCTCAAAAAAAACAACAAAAAAAAGGCACATTGGATCTTGTATAACCAAATCAGTTACATATCATGTGTGTGTGTGTGTGTGTGTGTGTGTGTGTGTGTGTGTGTGTATGTGCGCATGCGTATGCTCACCTGCGCTCACACAGTTTATTGTATGCACTTTTGGAGAAGCTGCCTTTGTGTTATTGCTGGAACTGGTTTGCAGTTATAAGTCATCTTTGGACGCAAAGATATTGCTTGAAAGATTCTGGCCAGATACTTGTTTTTCTTTAAGATTCATGAATTTTGTTCACAGATTGGATTTTGGCCCTTGATTCAGTCCTATTGAACTTTATTTTTTTAGTGCCTTTTTTACTATTTTGGCTTATTTCTTTTTGATAAATGATCAGTCTGAAATTGTAAACTAAAAGGAAACAAAAGAATTACTGCTTTTCAAAGGGTTAGCTTTAATTTTCTATTACAGGGACAACGCTGGCTTTATTTTTAGAAATTAAATGTTTTATGGCTATTGAGTAATTTACCACCTTCTGCTTTCACCTCTCCTTAAGTAAATGGAGGGATCTGTAGGTTGTTGGTATCCTTGGATAAAAAGCTGACAAGGACCTTCAGTTTCATCCTTGTGATTTGTCCAAATGCCTATATGTTATTATAAGATTGTAGCAAAACTTGAGATCAAAATAGAAGAAACAGTGTGTGAGTTGCTTGACTTAAAAAGAAAAAGTCCACTCCACTTATTTTAATAATATAAAACATGACAGATTGAGAATAATGGGGCTCTCATGATAATTAAGTGCAGGAAATAGCTCCACAAACTGCCTATCACATCCTTGATGATTTGTAGAAAGTAGAAACAGCTGTGATTCCAAGTGCCCTATAAATTTCAAATGTTGGCATAGCACACTTTTTGAACCGATTCAATAAAGAACTTTGCCCATATGTCTTTGGTGACTTGCTTTCAATTTTTTCACAAAAACGCAAAATATTTGGGGTGCTCATTGCTAAATGAAAAGTTGTGTACATGCTTCACAAAGCATAGTACCCTCTGGAGAAGGATTTGCTTAGAAATTGACTACATTTTTGTGGGAGAGTGGATGAAAGGGCAGCCTCTTGTGTTGCTGCCAAAGGGTCTGAATAATTTGTAGTAGCTTGTGGCTAGAAAACAACTGTGAGGCAACCAGCAACTCCACACTGCCCTTGGGTGTGGGAGAAGTGCTTTCCTTACTCAGGCATCAGCCCCTTTACAGGATTTATAAAGTGAATTTTTATCTCAATGACTAGAAATGATGCCTTGGCTGGTTTTAGACAGAAATCTGGACAAATGCTGCTTTAATTGAAGAGGAAAGCGATGCGGTCTTAAAAGTGACATTTTTATTTTGCTTTTCCTGTAATGTGCATTGGAGAGAATCCATTTTCTTTCAGCCTGTATATGAAGGAGGCATGCATTTTACAGGAATAGGTCTTGTCTCCCCCCCCCCCCCCCCAGTTAACTAAGTAGAAGAACTACCTCTTTCTGACTTATCAAGTATGTTTCATTCTGCATTAGAATCATGTATAAAATGAGTATTTAACTATTGGAACTTGCCACCTGCTTCTGCTTAGTGTACCAAGCACAGTGCTGATGTCTTTATGTTAATTATGTCGCCTGAAGGGCTCCTCACGCGGGAAACAGATTAAAGAGGGTGTCCTCTAACAGTGGTTGGAGCTGGGATGTGGAACCCTATGAATGGTTTTAATTATTTCAGGTAGTTGCTATTCCAGATACTCATCTTTTAGAATAAAAATCTTGTAAAGCTTATTCTTGTAGGATGTGCTTAGACATGTGGAGTGGCAGTCTGGATGGGTTAGTGTTTTACCAAGGCTCTGACTTAGGTTAGCTGTGGCCATACCTGTGCATTGAATCATTTCATAAACTTTGCTGGTCTGAAGGGGGCAGGAGTGTCAGTCACAGTGGTCTTAAAAGCTCTGGATGTTGTTGTGCTTTCTTGGCCTTACTTATGACATTACTCTTTGTTGAGGGCATCTAAGCGTTTCACTAAGGTACAGAAGTAGCTGGTTAAGGCAAAATCTTTCTTTTAATGTTTTGTGATATTCTGCAATATTGTTTTTCATAATTGTATTCCCTCTAATCAGTCTTTTGTTCTTAGTGGTTTGCACAGTGGTTTTCAGTCCCACTGGAGGGCAATCTATTATTGGTATTCAAGGCAGAAAGACTGCATCCTATAACAGACAGGGCTGCTCTTCATAGCAAAAACTTTTTTAGAGCAGCCCAGTCTAGCAAGCTCAGATTCTTCAGAAACCTTGACGTTACGAAGTTTTCTCAGAACAAAATGGTCTAGTTCTGGGCACATATTTTTTTTTTTCTTGTTTTGGAGGTGGAGGAAGAGGCTATCTATTCATTTGTTCATCCAGCTCTAAGCTAAATGACAAAGTTGCCCTTGCGTTGGACTCTTACCTGTTCCTACCTTCACCCGAAAGCTCCACCTGTTACATCTCTTCTGTTAATAGAATTGATCTTTTTGTGTGTGTGTGTGTGTGTTTTATTTTCATCTTGTGGATTTTGCAGCATAGCATTTATGATTTTTGTCATGTTTAAAAAGATGAAAGGGGCAATCTGTAGTTGATTGTGAAATTTTTCTTTATTTTTGAGATTATAATATGATCATATCATTTCTCCCTTTCCTTTCTCCCAAAGCCTCTTTCTCTTTTGCATTTGTGACCTTTCTTCATTAATTGTTGTTAAATGCATGTATTTATAGGTATATACCTGCATATTCCTAAATATAACTTTTGTTCAGTCTGTATAATCTTACTTGTATGTATATTTTTCAGGGCTGCCCATTTGGTATTGAATAACTAATCTGTGTGCTTTTCGGGGAGAAGGTTTGGAGTTTCCTTAGTTCTTTGTGTAGGGTTGAGGCCTCCTGGGCTTTCGCTTGTCCGTTTTGGCATGTTTGTTGTTGTCCTTGTTCAGTTTACATTTCCGCAGCCATGCTCATGAGACTTTATAGTGTAGCATCTGATGTTACTAGGTGACAATCTCACAGCAAACTCCCTGGTCCTCTGGCTCTTACAGCCTTTCTCACCCGTCTGCAGTGTTCCCTGAGCCTTAGGTGCAGGAGTTGCATTATAGATGTATCCCTTACAGCTGGGCTCCACAATGCTGCATTTTAATTGGTTGTGGCTTTTGAAATGGGCTCTGCCTGTTGTGATGTGAAGTTTCCATCTGGTTTTCTTCTGGTTTCCCTTGCTCCCTTCTTATTCCAGTCACAGCCTCTTTTTGGCCTGCTGTCCTTACTATTCTCACACTTCTGTTGCTTTTCATGTTTCTTCTTTCAGTAGGTATTTCTCAAAATAGACTGAAATCCTGGGCTCTTCTCTTCCTCCTTCCTTCCCTTCCTATCTCTATCTTCTATCAGGAAGAACTGGGTCTCACAGTGACAGAAACAGCCCTTAGGTTCTGTAGAGATTAGCTCATAGAGGTCATTGAGTTAGTTCTGAGCTGGGTGGTGTTCTGTCACTTTGGGCAGGTGTACTTCCTTCGCCTTCACTTGTACTGTCCTGAATTTCAAAGAGACAGCTTCATTTCTCTTCAGGGTCTAAAGAGAGTAAATAGCAAACGTGTGTTATTTCGATTGTGTTTTGAATGATGTAGCATTTATTAGATATTTGGATTCAAATGAGATAATTGTGGGAAAACTGTTCCTTTCATTAAAAGGCCCACTAGTAGGGCATTGTCTTTATCACTTGTGACCATGCTGTTTGTCTTGACTCTTGCAAATTGACCATGCCTGATTGCACAAGTGTTTGCATGGTTAGACAAATTACACTTGGACAATAAACTGTTGTGCTTGGGAGTGATTGGAGAAGCAAGGCATGGTTGCACATGGACTACTCTAGAAGAGAATTACAATAAATATTACACATATTTTTACTGTGGAGGAGAAAATAGAACCACTTTTTAGAGTAAAAGATTGCCTTTTTTGCTAAGCAGGTATGCACCCTTGAACTTGGTGATAGTAGAACTCAGCCTTCCACCAAAGGGCAAATTTTCCTTTTCCTTTCACTTCCTATCCCCCTTCCTTTCCTCAAGTGTCTGGCTTTGTTTTTGGTAGTAGAATTTGCTGAGCAGAATATTAGATTTCCTGGATTGAAAGACAGCTGTGGTTTGATTTATGGGTGAGAACAAAAGAGCATCTAGCATCCAGTCTCAAATTTATATGTTTGGAGGGCCTAACATTTTTCTTTTCTGTATGTATAGATGGAAAACTGATATCTATGATTGTGGAAATGTGTATTGACTAAAATACTTGGTAGGATTTTTGGGATCATCAAAGGTCCTCTTAAGCTTTGTAACTGTTGGATAATTTATTTTTATCTTTGAGACAGGGTCTTCCTTAGTAGCTCAGGCTGGCCTTTAATTCATGACAGTTTGGTTTCAGTCTCCTGAAGGCTGAGACTAATGTTTGAATTACATGCCTGAAAAGTGAGGTTGAGAAATGTTACTATGATAGTTTAAAAAAATTAGTAGAAAACACATTTTTCATATGTGAGTGTAAGTGGGTTTTGTTAGCCTTCTTGGGTGTGAGCAACCCTAAAGCAGGGTGCTCGAAGATTGGGCAGAGGCGTTAAGGTGCTGTATGGGTGGCTTTAGGGATTCACGCTGCTTCAGGTGGCCAGGTAGGAACCTAGGCTCTTGATAGTCAAATAAGTGTTAAAGTCGGTGTTAAAGAGGGTTTGAGATGAAAGGATAGATGAATAATTAGAAGTTGAGGTTGTGGTAAGCTTGTAGGTGTTAGACTGGGCTTTCAAGAGAGTTGTTTTAGAGGGTCATGACCAGCATTTAAGAGGGAAACAATAAATTAAGCGAGATTCGGTCTCACATCATGTGTATAAGAAATTTCATGAGTGAGGGAGAGGAGGGAAAGGGCTGAGTCTGTCAGAGGGCAGTGAAACTGGTTGAGCAGCAAGGTGGGGGCTGGGCTTTCTAGACTGTCCAGGTTTAGTCTTTGGCCTCGATCAGAGTTACACAAGGTCATTCATTTGAAAACATGATTTCCGTTAATACTGGAGAATTTGCTATGTTTTTGTGAGTTGCTTAGGCAGTAAATATTCCTGGGTCACAGTTGGAAAAACTTGGAAGGTAGGGTGTGACTATGGGAATGGAAAGTGGAGATGGCAAGAAAAAGATCACTGGAGGTTTGGTTTCTAAGTAGGAACACATGGTTATCCTGAGCTCTGGAGAAAACACTAATGTGGGTAGTGAATAAGCTGTGTTTACATTTACAATGCTTTAAGCATGGTGAGGTTTGGGGTTCAGTCAGACCTTTCTGGAAAACCCTCACAGACATACCCAGAGGTGTCTCTGGTAACTCTAATCCAGTTAAATTGGTGATGAAGATAAACCATTAGAGACAGACAGATATGTATTTCCTTAGTCCACTTCTACAAATTGAGGCTCATATCCTGCATATTCCCTAAGGTACTAACAACCCATGACTGTCTGGTTTTGGTGAAATGAAGATTAAGGATATGCTGGTTTTTCTTAGTCTCAGGAACTGCCTGTAGACAGGAATGCAAAAACCAGTCCCTCTCAGACCTGCCACCCAATAAAAAGAGCTATGAATGGTCAGTCCTTCTAAGATTATCTTGACAGGAGTGATGCCACGTTCGACAGAGTTTAAAGCTTGTGAGTGCAGGGCTTGCCAAGCAAAGTCCAGTAACCATGAGGTTCTCTAGGGCTTGGAGAGGAGCTCGGCAGCTGCATTCCAGAGATGGTTCAGAGCCAAGGCTGATAATGACATCATCTCCACAGGTGCCAAATCCTTTCTCCTCCCTATGTGGTCTGTCCTTGCTTAAAAGAAAGAGGTCAGGTAGTGAGTTTGAGAACAACCGTGAGGTGAGGTGTTGTTAGGAATCCAGTTCTGGGTGTGTGCAGGGTAACGACAATACAAGGACTTGGAAGCTGCAGTATGAGGAACTCCAGGTTTAGATACTCCAGTCACTTGCAAGAGGGTTTGTGAAGAGAGGTGGGGGTCCTCAATGGATTTCAGACTCTTAAGAGCAAAGAAACTGGGAAAACGAAGTTGAAGGCTTCTCTCCCTCACTTGGCGACTGTGTTCTCAGTGTTTTTCTGAGAGCTTTTGATTTCCAGCCTGTTTTGTAAAGATTGAAGAACTTTGTTAAATGTCAGACTTGATTAAAGCAACTGGATTTGTTTAATCGAGAATCCACATGGATATCAGATAGACTTCATAATGCAAGTATCATAAGTAATGGGCCAGTCTTATTCTTACCTTCAGATGTAATTGGTATGAATGTCACGTTGTGCTCTGTGCACAGTTTATGGATTAAATACTCTGTAAATACAGATTTGTGTATATTTAATGAAGTGGGTCTCAAACTGTATGTTTGGTTTTGATGCCTTTCTTCACTCTTACTTTTTGTATAGCTTGCCATGTCAGAGTCTTTAAAAAAATATACTTCTGGAATTAAGGCATATGTTAGATCGTGAGTAATTCTAATTCTCTTCCCTTTAGAGATTAAGAAAGTAGACTTTAGTTCAATAACTTGCTCATGACTACTACTATTTTCAGAGCTGGGTTTAGAATGAGCCCCATATAGTCACGCACTTTTTACAACACACAGCAATCTGGTTTGCTTCATTGCACATGAGAATTTGTTTGTGTGTTCTAGAATAATAAAGACCACTGACCTCAGAGAGTTAAATCCATCTGACTGTAAATTTGAGTATGGAAAAATGAATAATTGAGACCACCCAAACACAACTATTCAGGAATTTGACCCAAGTGACTGGGCCAAGTTTGAGAAACATTATGATGTGGCTGGTTTGTTGCTTTTTTGAGTTATTTGACAGACTTGAAAGATGAATTTTAAACGTGGTTCACCTTAGCATATGAATATTGAAAGTTTTTCTTTTCAACCCTGTTATAAGCCTGTAAGAGCTTTGCATGCTCTGGGATTACAAGTGAAGTCTCTACTCTGTGTTACTCTCCCTCCCCACTTCTTCTCTCCCTTTTCCCCTTCCCCCTCCTCTCCCTTCTTTCTCCTCGCCCCATCCCTAGGGTACTGAGGTACTGAGGATCAAATTCAGGTTGATACGTAAAGCATTTTATTGACAGATATCTCCCCAGCACACTTTAGAGCTTTTCAAAAATATTTTGATGAAGTAACCCACATCTCACTTATGTTTTACTGTCTACTGAATTTGCCCTTATTTTGCTGAAGTAATTCCTAAAAGAATTTGTAGCTTTCTAATCCTTTGACAGTTGTTGACACATAGTCTCATGGTACTTATGCCGCTCTTACCTTGAAATTTGAATCATGACTGTTACCTACACAAAGTTTTGTCCTCAAGAACAAGGATGTTCTCTTACTCCCCTTTTCTGTTTATTCCTCTCCCTTCTTCCTAGCAGAGGACCTCACAGGTCATCTTTCCATGGCTTATTAAAGATGTTCTGAGTGCTCTGGGATTACAGGAGGAAACATGGTCTCTTGGGTTTATAGTCATGCCGGCCTTGCTGATCTAAGGAGTATCTGTGAAATAAACAAGTCTGGCATGTTTGACACACGTTATGGTTTCAAACTCACCGATATCTCTGAACTTACTGTAAATCTGAAGGAACTACATACACGCTGAGTAACATTGGTGAGATGTGGAGGAATATCTGAAAATAGATGGAGAAATATCCAGTTTCTTGCTTTGTTTTTAAAAGAGCCAGTATCACAGTGGCCTGTAACTCACATGGTACAGGCCAGCTTGAATCCTGGGTAGTCGTCCTACCTCTCAGGCTCCCTGAGTACTGGTCCTGTAGGAAGGAGCCATCAAGCATGGCTAGCATTCTCTGAGAGCTGTTGCAGAAAGGTGGAAAGAGGATGCAGATACTCAGTTCTGAAACTCTTCAGAGTAGGGGGTGAGCAAGGGGACTCGGTGCATCCATTTGTAGGTAGGGAGAGAAAGGATGAGCAGAAAGTGATGGGAAAATAAGCAAGACAGCTAGATAGTGGGGTGGAGTCTTAAGTCCAATGTCAGTTGGCAGAGTTGATATTTTGTTTTTTTTGTCCACAAGATTTCAAAAGTGATTGGAATGGGCGGTGAAATTCAACTAGAGATGACAGCTTAAGTATTAGAGAAATGTAGCAGGAATTGGCCAAGTGATGGGATATAAAGGGAAAAAAAAACAACTAAAAATTTACTTTCCCCCTCTGGCAGCACTCTGTGCTTCTTATAATGTACTTAAGGTCTCTGGTTTTTCTAGAGAGATGAGTTTTTGCTTGTTTTTTTTTTATTTATGCTTATTAATTATATATAGGTGATAGTAGATGTGTATATCCTCTAAGCCAAAAGTTTTCTTCTAGTGTGATATAAAAGAATCTTCCTTTTGGTCGACTGTGACACCCCACATTGCTTCTTGTTAGAGAAAACACCATCCATACCCTCCTTGCTCTCCACGAGGTGTCAGGATGTGTAGAGAGTGTGACAGATTCCATAAGCTGCTCTGTCACTTAATAACTAGAGCCATTGTATGATGTCTGTATAAGCATACATGTACGCTGTCTTCCTTTAAAAAGGAAAGAATAGCTAGGAGCTTTTTTTGTTGTTCAAAATGTTTATTCTGTTGCTAGGATGATCTCATCTCTTGATTAGCCTTTGTTTATTCATTCATTATATTTATTGTTTTTTTAAATTTTCATATGCATTTGTGTTTTGCTTGCATGCATGTTTGTGTGAGGGTGTTGGATTTCTGGAACTGGAGTTAACAGCTGTGAGCTGCCATGTGGGTGCTGGGAGTTGAATCTCGGTCCTCTGGAAGAGTAGCCAGTGCTCTTAAACACTGAGCCATCTATCCAGCCCTCAGTTCATTATATTTAACAGTTGTACATATTCTCTAAGACTTTTGGGATTACATTCTGACTGGCTGGGAAAAAGATAAGATAATTCAGGAGTTAATTTTATGATTGGGAAAAAACGCTTCTTGAGATGTTTGTGTTTACCATTTCAGTAGCATTATTTCCTGACCCGGAGCTGTGCCACCTCTGACTTAAGCTCTAGGACTAAATTGTGTCAGCACTGCTACTTAAGGGGTTTATCGTAATCCAGGCGTCCTTGGATTGTGCAGTACTAGTGAGCAAGGTGGTAGCAGTGATTGCAGACCTGGACGGCAGGTGTGGGTCCTGAGAGCTCTTAGTACTCCATTACTGTTAAATGTGAGTGGGATGCTGTGTTTTGATGGCTTGATGGGTACTGGCATTTGTTTTTGATGGTTTTCTTCTAGAACAGAATGCATATCTGAATTTGGTCACAAATGGTTCTATTGTGTTGCAGCATAAGAAGGTGTCTAGCTAGTGAGGAGCCAGCTCTACATCCGGTTGAGGCACATGCCAATTTGGTTTTTTGGTTGTTAGGCTGACTAGGCTGCCTAGAAGACAAGTTGTATTTTATTTAGCATTATCCTGAAGGCTGTATGTTGCCATTGCAAATTATATTTGAGGGAAGAATCGCATGATGAAGATTTCTTGTCTTTTTTAATTTTATTTATTTATTATGTATACAATAGTCTGTCTGCATGTATGCCTGCAGGCAAGAAGAGGGCACCAGATCTCATTACAGATGGTTGTGAGCCACATGTGGTTGCCGGGAATTGAACTCAGGACCTTTGGAAGAGCAGATAATGCTCTTAACCACTGAGCCAACTCTCCAGCCCAAGATTTCTTGTCTTATGGCTCAGTTGTGTTAGCTGTAACAAGTACCCTAGTTTTCCTATATCAAAGGCCTTTGATATGGCTTTGCTATCAGGGAAATTGGGGTCCCTTCTGTGGGCTTTTTAGTCATGTTAATCAAGTAGTTTAAGAACAAACTATACAGTTTGAAGGCAACTTTAATAGAGTTTAGAAAGAACCCCAGGGCAGCAAGCTGTAAACCTGGGCAGCTGCTGGGAGGAGAAGATGGAGAAGAGGAAGCTGAGCCACGATATTTGAGTTAGGGTGACATGGAATTTGATCATATGGCAAAGAGCCCACACTAGTGAGGGGAGCCTAGAGAAGGAATAAAGCCTAGTGTTAGGGAAGCATACTTAGGAAAGAGATCTAGAAGAAAAGTGAAGGTTGGCTTTTCTGAGTAATGCAGAGGAGCAGGCCGACTTGCCCAGCTATGTGGCTTTGACTCTCTAGCCACCCTGGGAGTGCGGGGAAGGAAAAGTGCATCATCTTAGAGAAAATCTAATTTCCCCCCCCATCTGTTCAGCATGGCTTAAGGTGAACTACTTTCTTGAAGTGGGTCCCATGTCTAGGTGATTGGCAGGCCCAAAGGGATTCACTTTTATATTGGGGTTGGTTTACAATGTTTGGTCTCCACCTCCCAGAAGGACAGCTTTCCGTTAAGTGCTTCCACAGAGTCTTATCAAGGGTCCTGTAGCAGTTAGGTACTAACCTAACCTGTAAGAAATAAGCCCCTGTCCTCTGATAAATGATGCTACATATTGTTGAGAGAGTCTCATCATTCCTGTAGTTTTGAAAAGCATCCACTATCTTACGTTCGTTCGTTCATTCATTCATTCATTCATTCATTTATCTATTAATAAATTAATTCATTTATTTGTTAAAAAATAGCCCTGCTTTGTAGTTGGCCAATCTTGCCCCCAGTTTCCTGAGTTCTGGGCTTACACGTGGGTACTACCACATCAGGCACTGTCCCATATTTTCCTTTTTGTTGGCTTTTCTAAGAAATAGGAAGCTCGGCAGTGAAGTGAACGAGGGAAGTAGGTGGGCAAACAGCTTCATTTGAGGCGAGGGTGGGGGTAAGTTTATTCAGGACCACAGTTTAGCATCACCGTTTAACACGCGTCATGCAAATAAGAGATCCATTGACTGGTGTGTGTGGAGGTGCGGATTATGCCTTTCTCAGAATGTTTGAAAAAAAAAAACTGACCTCTCATGTACTAGATCAGTTTAAAGTTTCTCAGATTCTTTAATAGTTATAAAGTGTAGATTAAGGTGTTTGTGTTGTCATTGAGAAGGGTTCTTCTATACTTCTGATCTAGTCTATTCTAGGGTTTCAGATCCTGCCTTTCCTCTTGCTTCCCTTAGAGTTCATATCCCTCCCCTACTGCCGTTTCTTCATGAAAGGGTCTCACCATAGCCTAGACTGGTTTTGAACTTGCTGTATGTATAACTGAGGCTTTGAACTCTGATTCTCCTGCCTCTACCTCCAAAGCGCTGGGATTACAGGTGCAGACCGGCATGCCTGCCATTCCTCGTATTTTCTCATGTGCATTTGTAAAAAATGACCCAAAAGTTCTCATGAAAATATGCCAGAATAGGTTTTGTTGGAGTGCTGGTTAATTTAATATTATAACTATGGTATCATTATATGACTATCTTGGATAATAGAAAAATAGGATTATGATTCCCAGAATTCCTTGAAAATGTGGGTATGCTGATTTTCCTCTCTTTGCTCCTACTTCTTTTTATCCAACTTAACTAACTATGATTTTGACATAAGAAGTTCTGAGAGAGGTGGAGAGGGCAGAGGGACCCAGAGGAGGGGAGGAAAGGATGGGTGGCAGGGAGGTCTTTAGATCAAGCAAGCAAAGCCTGTGAGCCCAGCATTGATGGTGATAACTGGCCTCTGCTGGCTGCCTTTTGAGTAAGGCCTGTGGTTTGACCCCGGAGGCTAAGTTGCTTTCCCCTGCTAAGTGTAGCATTCAGCCTGGGCAGATGAGATCAGAAAGTGTTCTGGGTGGAAGGAGTTGAGCTGTTGTCTGGAACATTGGAGCCACTGAGGTTTTCTAGACTCCTTCATGATTCCACCAGAACTGGAATTGAGGAAGATTGGCTGAGAAGCAGTGTTCGGGAAAGACTGAAAGTAGGGCTGACCAGTAAGTTATGAGAAACAATTCAAGGGAGAACAGGTTACTTGTTGGTAACTTTTTACTTATATCAGCCTATTTATAGTTATGAAAGTGCTTTTTAGGGCAGTGTCTTTTGAAGGTCTCTGAGAGGACATACACTGCAGGTAAAATGTGGAGTAAATATACATCTCGTCACTTGGTCTTCTCTGTGAAGTGTGTACAGACACTTTGTTTCCTGGTTCCTGCATTTCTTATTTTGCTTTTGTTTTTTGTTTGTGTTAGGGGATGGGACCGAGGCCTTATACTTTGGTGTGTCAGGCAAATGGTTTACATGGAGACTTTCCCCAGCCCTCCTGATTCATTGCTAAAGTGACTCTCTTAGCAGGGTTTTGAAAACCTTACTTGGTTGACTGGGCTGAGGGTATCTTGATTTCTTTTTCACCTCTGAAATCATTAATTGTGCTCATTTTTATATGCTGTCTTAGGACACTCTTGTACATTTTGAAACTGGCCTGTTCTTAATCTATGTGATTGTTATTTGGGTTCATAGTCTTGGAAAGTCAGTGTCCTCACTGGTAAGAGAAGGATTTTGGTCTCCATACGCTGAATCCTTTTACATCTCAGCATCCTTATCTGTAAAAAGAGCCTTTGACGGAGTTCTCCTGAAGTAGGCACTACAAGTAATGTTCATTCAGGGGCTCTAGTGTAGTAGCTGCCAGAAGAGGCTGCCATAACTACCTTCTCTCTCAGCAGTGGGACTCCTCACACACACTGCTCATGAGTTAAACTATTTCTACCAATAACTGTTTCGTTTTGACTTTTTTCTTTTTAAGTTTTATATTTGCAGTTACAGTTTTTTAATTAAACTCTGTTCCATGTTGTAATGAGGGAAATTTAATTTTTCTCTATAGACTGTCGTTCTGCATTTTTAGTTCTGCTTTGTAAATTTTTACTGTTTTTCCTCTCCAAAAGGCAACAACCCTGTTGTATTTTAGTGGAAACATTGTTCTTTGTTAGGATAACTGCTTTTGTGACTGCTTTGAGACATTATACAGATGCTGTTTTGCAAGTCTTAAGAGCTTGTGGTCCTTCTGTGTGTGTTAAATTGTGCATGTATTGTGGTTGGTATTTTAGTGAAGTTAGAGAGAAAATTAGATAATAACTTGTCATACACTAACAAAACTAAGAACTACTCTCTCTTGATCTCTCTTGATGTATGTTATGTGTTCCTGTGTGTTCCCAAAGCAGGAGATCCCTCCTGTACTTAAATGTGACCACAGATGGTTGATGCTCTGTGACAGACTTCATGGTTAAAATGACTTCTCATGTTGATATGTGTTTTTCTTCAAACATGTCTGAATTAATGCTCTTTACAGAATTTTAGTTGAGAAATACACTCTAATTTGCTAAGTGGTCTTAACCCCTGTATGCTAAAGAATTGGAAGCAAAAATTTGTTGGGAAATTGCCTTGATAAAATACAGGAAATTCCTTTCATTCTTTTGAATCCAGTTGAAATTAGACTTTTTAAAATCCTTTGGCATACCAGTGTCTGAAATCATTGGGTCTTCAGAGTCCTACAGATTGTTTGCCTGCTAGGGAGCTCTGCCCACAGTACAGGGCCAGTTTAGTATAACTTGCTGAAACTTTAATCTTATTTTTACTGTCTCTAAAACTCTTAGGAGGAGGAAAATAAAGGGAGAAAACCCTGTGCATCTTCAAGTACTTTATATTTTTATTACATTTATTTTATTTATTTTTGTGTGTGTCTGTGGGAGTTGGATCTCTTCTATCACACTGCACCTGCGTATTCAACTTGGATCATCAGGTTTTGTGACAAACACCCCTACCTGTGGATCTATCTTGATGGGCCTACATTTTTTCTTATTGGAGTAACAACACATACTATATATAAAAAACTTGAGCAAAAAAAAAAAAAAAAAACAAATAAAACAAGATTCCCCAGTGTCCATATTCTTGGAATTACCAGTTAGTATTTTGGTTAAGCATTTCTAGTCTTTTGTTTGTAGGCATGCATATGTGGATTGATGCACAACATTTTCTTTGTAAACTTACTTTCCTTTAACAGAACAAGGCAATAAAAAAAGTCTGCTCTACAGATTGTTAAAGTGGAAAGTTAACTTCATTTAAAAGCTTGTATTTAGTAGCAAGTATGTATGTTAATTGATTACAAATGTGGCCAGAAAGGGATAGGATTCTGGATGTTTTCTGAGATCATAGAAGTATAGCAGGTCTCTTATAACTGTTAAGGAACCGTTGAGATAGAGATCTGATCACACAGCCTTAATTTGGCCTGGAATGCTGATTTGCTGATTTCCAGGGGCTGATTCTATTGTGTCCTGACTCTTGTTGTCTGGGCAGCGGTGCTTGGTAGTTGACAGTGTATATATCTGTCTGGGCAGGAGCTATGCAATTTTGATGTGATTTTTAAGCCCTGTGTTAGGATATTCCATTTCTCTTAAAGGTGCATATACAGTTGGTGTAGGCAGGTCCTCTTAGAAGTAATAGAGGTATTTCTGGATTTAGTCTTAATATTGCCTGTTTTTAAAATTGGATCTGGATGGTCATGTTTGTTGGAAGGTTATTTTTGTTGATTTCTTTTTTCTTTTGCTTTTAAGTATAGAGATGGGAAGCTAACAGTTTAGACCTAAGATGAAGGTCTGCGTTAATAGGCATAGAAGCATGGAGATGTATTTTGTGTTGAAGAAGTTGGTATGACTGGAGTTGGCGCATATGAGGGCTGTAAAGGGGAAGTAAAAGGCAGCAGGGAGGGAGTATTAATTGCTTCCTCACTAGGCAGCTTGCATAGCATTATTTTCTGTTGCTATGGAAACCAGACTTAAGGAAGGAGGCTTTTAGGTCAGAACTAGTTGGAATCATCCTAGTCTAGTGTCCTAAGTGTTTGGTATTTTCAGTAATATAGGTCCACTTTCAACCCTTCGGAGGCAACCGAGGGCTACATTCACAATCTGTGTACTGTTGGAAGTCAATTGGACTACCCTGACCAACCATTTGAAAGTAGGTGTTCTCAGCCCTCCCTATGACTATGACATTTTGTGTCTATGGTGAAGACAGCCATGTTAGAACCATGTTTCTAATGTAGATGAGGAAGGTGGAAACAAGGGTGGAAAAGGCACAAAGTAGTCATCATCATCCTGTTTATATATTGGCCCTCTACATCCATCTGCTTGACTGTGACCCTGTCTGACTGCTGCTGAAATCACACCTGTTTGAATGAGTGTGTGCATTTTGTTTGCAAGTGGTGATAAATCTCAGTAGAGGGGCAAGAGGAAAGCTATGTAAGGGTCACTATATATGTTTTCTCCTGTATAAGGGATTCTCTCTCCTACATAAAACTGAGGTCTTCATCAATGAGGACATCTGGTTCTGACTTAGTATCTAGCCCTTCTTCAGAGAGTGCTGGCTCCTCAGAGGTTTCATTGTTGACATTTCTGCTCCTATGAACTTGTAGAAACCCTGGAATCTTTTTTTTTTTCTCTCAGGTCTAGGGCTGGAAATGGCTAGTGGACAAGCTGCAGCCTCATGTTTTCTCTCGTCCCCTGGTAGGCACATAGCTACCAAAGGTGCTGCTGACAGAAGACTTCATTGTCATTTGTAGCTGAGCTAAGATTAGCTAATACTCCACAAAGCAATGTGGTGAACTGAATTGTGCTCCCTAGAAACAGCTATTTTTACTTACTTACTTACTTATTTATTTATTTATTTTTTCATTTATGTATGTATGTATGTATGCATGTCATTTGCTTCTGACCTTATTGTTTGGCTACCATCTCCATAATGTCATCAAAAACTTTTTTTTTTTTTTTTTTTTTTCAAGACAGGGTTTCTCTGTAGTTTTTGGAGCCTGTCCTGGAACTAGCTCTTGGCCTCAAACTCACAGAGATCCATCTGCCTCTGCCTCCCTAGTGCTGGGATTAAAGGAGTGTGCCACCACCACCCAGCTCATTAGAAACTTTTTCCTTGAAGTAACTTCCTATTTGTGTTGCTCCCCCCTGGTGACTCTCTGGATCGTGTGTCTGATCTTGGTGCTAATTTCCATGGGCTCAGTGGCTAGCAGCTTCAGTTACCTGGAACCACCACTTCTGCCTTGCCCTGGATTAGTAGTGCCTTGGCTTTTGTGTTTACAGTACATAATAAAGTTGGGTCTTGCTTTTTCATTAAGTCCAACCCTCTCTTTTTATTGGTACCTTTAAGTAATTTATATTTAATTATTAATGTGGGTGGGTATTATTTCCATTGTGTTTCTGTTTCTCTCATCTGTTTTTCCTCCTTTCCTGTCAATGTAGATTAATTAAATATTTGTTTGATTTCACTTTACCTCCATTTACGGTTACATCTCTGTTTTATTGATATCCAATCTAAATATGAATGGATTCACTTGCCTCCATTTCCCTTACTGTTCCTCTTTGGATAATGGTTTCAGTGAATGACTTTACTCAGTTATTTGATCATTATTTTTTTTCCTTCACACATCTATTTGGCCACATTCTTCTTAACATTCTGCTAATTGAATATTTGTTGCGTTTATCTGCTTCATAACTGTCTAAAGGTGAGTCTTTTTATGGTTGACTTTTAGTATTGTTATTCAACGAAACACTAGTCCCAGAATTGGAAAGATATTTTGTTTTTATTCTGGTCTCCTGAAAACCAAAAGAATAGGTTTTATTAGAACAGTGAAACTCTGCACAGATTTCTTCATTACTTTTTTTTCTAGTTCTTGTTCAGAAAATATAGAACAGACCTCATAGTTTTTTTTCTAAGCCAGTCCCTTCATCCAAAATCAGTACTAACAGCTTAAGGTTGAATATCTCCTGTGTTTGTTTATTATGATTCTGAAATACTTTGAGTTCATGATTTATCATTTTTCCCATCCCCTTTCATTCCTCCAACCCCTCACATGTACCTCCTCTTTATTTTAAATTCATAACCTTTTTCCTTAATTGCTGATACATACACACACACAGACACACACACAGATATGTATGTATTTGTAAATATATAAATACAACCTGCTTAGTCCATAAAGTGTTATTTGTATGTGTGTTTTCAGTACTGACCGTTTGATATAGGATAATCCGTTGGTGTGCTCTTCTCTGGGGAGGAGTAGTTCTTCTGCTTTCAGTATTCCTTAGTTGCCAGTAGTTCTTAGTCTAAGGTTTAGACCTCCTGAACTTTTCCACTTCAATATTAGCATGTCTGTTGGTGTTATCCCTGTTCAGGTCATGTTTAGCAGCCATGTTGGCGATACTTCATGAATATAGCATCTTTGGCATTTCTTGGAGACACAGTCTTATAACCAGACTTCCTGTTCCTTTTTTTTTTTTTTTTTTTTTTTTTTTACAATCTTTCCACTTCTCTTTTTTCTTCAATGATCCCTGAACCTTAGGTACAGGGGTTATGTTGTAGATGTCTTACTTGGGACTGGACTCTACAACTCGTATTTTGATCAGTTGTGGGTTTTTTTTTTGTAATGGTCTCAGCCTCTTGTCTATTTCAAAGACAGTTCTCTCTTTCCTTTTCTTCTTTTTTTGTTTTTTCGAGACAGGATTTCTCTGTGTAGCTTTGGTGCCTGTCCTGGAACTAGCTCTTCCGACTAGGCTGACTTTGAACTCACAGAGATTCGCCTGCCTCTCCCTCCTGTGTGCTGCAATTAAAGGTGTGTACCACCACCACCGAGCATGACAGTTTTCTTGATTAAGGATGAGAACATATATCTGCAGATTTCATTTTCTTTATTGCTGAATAATACTCCTTAACCCTAGTAGTACTCCATGGCCACATTTGACATTTAGGTTATTTCCATTTTCTAGCTATTGTGACTAGAACTGTATTAAGCACAGCTGAGCAGGTATCTTTGGAGTAGTGTTGGGATCCTAGTCTTGGGTCAGCAGGTTTCCTTGGGGCAAGGCACTCGTGGAAACAGGGTCTCTTGGCAAGGGCCAGTAGACCAAGGGACAGTGTAGAAATTTGCAAAATTTGTGCAGCTTGCAGGCTCTTGTTTCTCTCATTATATTGTTAATTCTTTGGGTGTTTTTTAGTTTTGTCAGTCACATAATGCAACAACTGTAATTTCCCCTGGAAATTCTATTCTTTCTCAAATGTTTTCCCCTAAGAAAATAAGGGGGCTAATATCTCTCAAATCCCTTGCGTAGAATCACTGCCTCTCCTAATCCTGGGAACATTTCTGACTAATAGAGCTAGTTAGCTACATATGCGAAAACAACACTTTGAACATTTGCCATGTCTCGCAGTTCTGGAAAGGAGTGTAGGGCACGCATACACAGGATAGGGAAAAAGCCTTAGGACTACTCATAGTGCCAACTATTGAGAGTAAGTTCCTTGACTACCAAGGATATAGAATTGATAATAGGATCTAATAAGATCCAATGGGGGAAAATGCAATATAAAATATGGAATGGATAGATCCATGTCTACCATACTAGGAGCTTATATTGGTCAAAGAAGTATGATACAGTGGGTTGGGAATAGAGTGCCTTATCAAAGTCTGCCATTTATAGAGAGATGAAGACATGGACAGTATTGTAGAAAAGAGAACTGTATCAAAGCATATCTTGCAGACATGAAAGAACTGTTAGGATTTAGTGAATATTGTTGGCCTTAAAACATTTTGCCTATGCCTGTTATTTCTTCACTTTGAAACCGCAAATAGCTGCCAGCTAACATAAGTGCTGCAAGTCCAGGATGTGTCTGGCTTGATATTTAGTTACACATGCAAAAATGCTGAACTCTCTGTCTAGTAAGGCTGTGTCGGGGATGGGAAGCTGTATTTGGGGAAGCATAAAGGGGAACACTGGGAGATTTTATAATGATTATGATGTGGTTCTTAAAATATGATGTACTTCTTAAAAGTCAAAAATAGGAGCCAATAATAAAGCTGTTCATGTAAGCCTGGCAGAAAAAAAAAAAAAAAAAAAAAAAAAACACTTGTTAAAGTATAAATAAAGATGGCTTGAGCTGTTCCAGACCACTTGAGTACAATCTACCTGGTGCTCAGATTTCTTCCTTGTGCCAATGTCCCTTTCTGATCTCAGGACCTGAACCGAGCTGAGGCTGAACCCTGGCAGTTTAAGATGTCGAATCCTTTGCCAAGTAGTGGTATACTCTGGGTCATATGGTAATTTATTTTTAGCCTTTTAAGGATTCTTCACACTGGTTTTCAGAGTGGCTGGGGTAGTTTGCAACCCCACCAACAGTGAGTTAGGGCTCCCTTTTCTCTGCATCTTCTAGCATTTCCTGTCAATTGTTTTATTGATCTTTGCCGTTTTGACTAGGGTAAGGTAAAATCTCAAAGTTGTTTTTAATATGCATTTCTTTAATTGCTAGGGATGATGAACTTTTTTTTTTGTTATTTCTTAGCCATTTTTATTATTTGTTTGAGGACTGCTGTTGTTCTTAACAAAATCTCATTCATTCAATTTTAGCAGTAAAGACCTGGAAGTCAGATGTTTAGGTGAAAGCCTGCTAGTTCAGAGAGGCAGAGAAAGTACCCAGCTGACCCTCCTCCTCCATCAGAGTCCCAGCAGCCTCTCTTCTCTCCTACTGTCTCAAACAACTCTCCTCAGACTCAATCTCCCCCT
>NW_026067910.1:18094392-18154261 GCF_014885135.2 Alexandromys fortis | reverse complement strand
TTTTTTTTTTTTTTTTTTTTTTTCTTAATCTTACATTCACTTACTGTCTACTGATTGTTTAGGCTACCCCTTGTCTTATGGTTGCTTTTATTTTGATACTGTTTACAATAAAAGTTCTTTGATTAAAGGTATGTGTTAGTTGACCCACACCACAACTAGAAAACAGATTTTTCCAGTAAATAACACGGGGGGGGGGGGGGGGGGGGGCACAGTGTGATCAAATATTCTGTAGCACTGTTCAGATCCAAGTCTGTTTTTGAATGGGTCATTTGTCTTTTGTTATGTATATGTGTGTATCTATGTATATATACATTGTGGATATTAACTCCCTGTCAGATGCGTAGCTAGCAAAAATTCTCTCCCGTTCTGTGGGCTTCCTTATCACTTGGTTGATTATTTCTTTAGCTGTACCGAAGTGTTTAAGTTTCACGAAGTCCCACTCGGCAGTTGTTGGCCTTAATTCTTGGGCCACTGGAACCTTACTCAGAAAGTCCTTTTCTACACTGATATCAAGGAGGATCCTGCCTGCATTTTCGTCTAGTACTTTTCAGTGTTTGACATTTAGGTCTTTCATCATTTGGAGTAATTTTTGTAAAAACAAGGTGATAAATGGGGGTCTAGTTTCACTATTGTATGTATAGACACCCTGTTTTCCCAGAGCCATTTGTTGAAGATGCTTTCTTCTCTCTAGCATATGTTTGGCATCTTTGTCGAACAGTAAAGGCTGTAGTTATGTGTTATAATGTTTGGGTCTTCGACCTTTTCCATTGGTCTACGTGTCTGTTTTTGTTCTCTACCAGATTGCGTTTCATTGTTTTGTTCCTGTTATATATCTTGAAATATGGAATGGTAAATCTTGCAGCATTGTTCTTTTTGTTTATGATTATTCGGCTACCCAGGGTCTTTGTAGTTCCATATGAATTTTAGCATAGTTTTTTTTTTTTTTTCTATTTCTTCTCTTCTGTCCTGTCCTTTTACTTACTATTCAGGGATGTTCTGAGGCATTGGAAGGGCTCTGGCCTATGTGTAGATAATTTTGGGGAAACTCTAAAGGCTGGCCCTAGGCTCTGCTTCTCTATGGAAGAGTGGGTCACCTTCCTCAAGTCCCAATGTGTACATTTTTGCACAGTCATTCCCACTTTTCCTAATGCCTGAGCCTGGTTTGCCATTTTACATTCCATCAGCAGAGAATTCAGACTGGAATTTCTCCAGATCTTTAAGAACACTTTGTGTGTATGTTCTCGTGTGCATGCATGCACACACACGCGCGCCTTTGTTTTTCAGACAGTTGTACTATGTGTTTCAGTCTGATCTTCAGCTCCTGACCCAGCGTTCCAAGTGCTGGGCTTCCACACACGTGATCATACCCATCTTGTAACACCATTTGCATTCTTCTTTTTTCTGATAGCAGTAAACCCAGTGGGTTGAAGAACTGCCATAATAGGATTTTGGTTTTATAATGAGTAATGTCAAACATTTTTTCATGTCATGATTGGTCATTTGTAAATATGTTGAGAAATGTCTGTTCAAGACTTGCCCAGCTTTTGAGTTTATTTTCAAGTTGCTTTGTATGTTCTGTATAGAAGACCCTTATTGCATACTTGACTTGCAAATATTTCTGATTATTGAGTATTTATTTTGTCCATGGTGGTTTCCTTTAGTTATAGTTATTTACATCACTTTGGTGAGGTCTAGTTCATCTGTTTGCTTTTCCTTTTTCCTTCTTTTTCATATGTTGCCTTTGGAAAAGGCAGTGTTTAATATTTAAGCCAGAAAAATAATGAAGATTTACACTTGTTTCTTTTTAAAAGCTTCATAGATTTTACTTCTACATTTAGGTGTTTATGTATTTAATTTTGTTCATAGTGTGAGATAAGAATTCAAATGTATTCTTTGTCATATAGTTACTCATGTAGTAGGAGGCCACTTGTTAATTCCCAGCTACCCAGACCACGAAATAATCACTCAGAAAGTATATTAAGTACAGCACTGCTTGGCCAATGGCTTAAACATATTGTTAGCTAGCTTTTATATTTTAAATTAACCCATTTTTATTAATCTGTGTATTGCCATGGCTGTGACTTTACTGGCAGAGTTCCAGCGCATCTGTCTTCTGCTGCGTCTGCATGGCTTCTCCCTGACTCTGCCTACTCTCTTCTCCTCTATCTGCTTGGAACTCTCACCTTACCCTATTCTGCTAAGCTATTGGCCAAAACAGCTTTATTCATTAACCAATAAAAGCAAAACAGAGAGAAGGACCTCCCACACCATAGCCAGTTGTCTTATTACCATTTGTTTAAAGAATTTGTTCCTCATTAATAGACTTGTCATTCTTGCTTCTGGATTATTAGTTCTCTTCCATTGTTCTGTATGTTTCTTTTTATTCCAATACTTAGATTAACACAGTGTTATAATTTTAAAATGGGACTCACTTTTGTCTGTATTTTCAATATTAGTTTAGCTATTTGCATTCTCTTACAATTCTACATGAAGTTCAGGATCACCTTATCATGTTGACAAAAACTAGCTTGCTTTTTTGGTCTATTACTTTATCTGTAGATGATGTGGAGGGAACCGACTGCCATTTCAGCACCGGTGAGTCTTAGAATCTGCTAACAAACTTCTTTCAGTGTTTGCTAGTTTTTTAGTGTACAAATCTTCTGCTTCGTCAGTTAAGTTTATTCCTTTATGTTTTATTCTTTTTGAAGCTGAGTGGAAACATTTTCATTTTTGGTTGTTTGTCACGCCCGCCTCCACCAGCAAGGAAAACGCAACACCAGAGCTCTTTTTACAAGCTGTTTTATTAGGATCTTTTTACAATCGAAGATCCCCCCCCCCCTCGGGCAAACCTCTCCCAGCCCTTAAAAAGGCACAGGCCGCCGGATTGCCAGGTGGGCACTGCCCATAGGTCCACGCATACGCAAGCAGCTGACAATCATTGCGTGATAATAGCATGAGTCAGGCCTTAGCCATAATAGGAGCTGATTATCACAGAGAGCACTCGCTTTCGGGATCACGGAGGGCGGAGCCAGCATCATCAGGTGCGGCTCCAGGCAGCTCTCTACAGTTGTTCATTGTGTAGAAATACAACTGATACTGTATTTTAACCATTGTTGAACTGGCTGGTTCAACATCTTAAAAATGTTCTTTAGCATCTGTCAATGGGGATAATTTACCCCTTTCCTAATATTTTTATTTTTAATTGAGTGATTTTTACTTTTCTTAAAAGCATAATTACCCCCTCCCCCTTTTGCCTAATTACTCTGGATACAATGTGGAGTATTACTAAGAGAAAAGCTCTCTGTCTTTCCGTTGAGTGCTTGTGGAAGGGTAGACTCTGGCAGGTGTTTTTCCCTATGCTGAGCTGTCTCTGTGTGCCTGTGTGTTCTCTGTTTATGACGGAGGTTCTCCCTCCCTTCCTACCCCTTTCTTTCTCTTTGTTTTTCTTCTTTCCCTTTTCTCCTCTACCTCCTTCTCTTCTCTTTCTTCTTCTTCTGTTTTTTTTTTTTTTTTTTTTTTTTTTCTTTCCAGCAAGGTCTCTCTCTCCAGCTCTGGCTTTTCTTTTCCTGGGACACACTGTAGAGACCAGGCTGGTCTCAAACTCAAAGAGATCTTCTACCTGCCTTTGCTTCCCAAGTGCTGGAATTAAAGATGTGGGCCATCATACCTGACTCAAGGTGTTGAACTTCTCAAGTATTTGTTTGTTTCCTGTCTTGAAATGATCCTGCATGTTCCCTCCCTTCATTTCTATTAATGTGATTTATTTATCGGTTGTCCTTTATTGAACTGGCCTTGCAAACAGTGTTACCGCTAACTTATCTTTGTGTGTAACTCAGATCTAGTGACTGTTCAAGTCCGTTTTGTTTGCCACGGTTCACTCCCCAGTTCTCCCAGAACATCTCGTGCATCCTGCTTTTCACTTTGCAAGGCCGTTCCCATAGTTCTTAAATGCTACTGTGACAATCTAATCTTTGTTTTTTCAAAGTTGCATTCAGATTTCTTCCATTCACTGCTCGAATCTTCAATACTTTTTCTCCCCAAAGTCTTAACTGGTGATTATATCCATTGAAAAATGTGATCTGGACCGTGAGTTCACCCCAGGAGACAGTGGATAGAACAATGAAACTCATAATCTCTTGGGGATATTTGCTATATGTGTTTGTAGTGTCTGTAGACAAACCTTTTTGTTCTTCCTAAGCAGAAGATTTTAATGCCTTTCCTCTGGGGCAGGTGGGGGTCATCTTTTACAGTGTCCCACTTTTGTTATAGAAGGTATGATCCAATCTTGTGCTGGCTTAGGATACAAAAAGACATAAAGCTGGGGCTTAAACTCACTTGGGTTAGAGTAGGGGGAAAAGGTGGTTATAGGAAGGATGTGTTCTTGTTGACAGAGGTAGTTGTCCTGGGTGGACACTGCAGTTCAAACCCTTAGGCTGGGGGGCAGCTCCTGTGCTTCCTACTGGCTGCTCTTTTAACCACTTTTCTGCCTCAGAACCATGGCTGGATCTTCTTCTGGCCCTTCGACTAGCTAGCATGGATGATGTAAACACTGAAGTCTTCCTCATCCTCAACCCCAACCCCTGATTGTCACAGTTGAGTCAGTGTGTCCTGTTGTGGCTGTAGAGATGTGGAACATTCTGTATCCTTCCCAGATGATGGCCACCACAAGTCCAGAGCTCAAACAGTCCATAAAGCTATCCATAGAAGGCCTTTCTCTGTAGGTCCCAGTAGTGCTGAGTAAGAATGTTCTGTAGTGCCTGCAGCATCTTTCTTTCCACCTGCTAGAGAGCTGTATCTTGCAAAACACTGCATCCAGGATTCACTACCAGAGCTAGGAGGGTTCTCTTAAATGGTGGCACAGGATCAGGTGTGGACCAGCATAGGCCAAACAACAGCAGCTGCAGTGATGTGTGCCTGAACAGGCTGCCTGTGGTTCAGGCTGGTCAAGCATAGAGCAGGTAGCACAAGGACTGTTTACAAACTCACTGCATATAACAAACTGTATCTCAGCAATATCATGGGTTATACTTATCTCCCCCAACCCCCTTAGCCAATGTCTAACTGTGTAGCCCTGGCTGGCCTGGAATGTGTTATGTAGACTAGACTGGCCTGGAAGTCACAGAGACCTGTGTGCCTTTGTGACCTCAGTGTTCGGATTCAAAATATGTGCCACCATGCCTTGTATGTGGACATGCATTCTTTAAGTGACTTTATAGCTCTTGTACATGTGTACAGGGAAAACCTTTTGTTTAACTTTTGGTGTCACTAATTCATTGTCATTGCTCTAACATGAAATGCCAGAGTGTATTATGTATGTGTGTGTCTGGAAGATAGATCCAAGTGGTGTTTTTTTTCCTCCATATTTTATAATTTATTGTATATATTTTAAAATGCTTTTGAGAAAAATTATTAGAGTAGAAATAATTGAGTTGCTCTGTCTGTGTAGAAAAGTCTGTGCAAGTGTGAGTGGTAGGGATGTGGCTGTGTATGGTTTAGACTGTTGGAGGCTGAGGTCTGCTGCAGCCATGCAAGGATCACGGTGCAGTGTTAAAGGGCCCTTACACGGACTAGACTAAGATTCTACACTGCACACAGTTGTCAGGATGCTGAACTAGAAGCTGGAACACCACTTGTGGAGTTCCAGGACTGATGAGGGATTTGTGTTCTATGCTGTTAAGAGGAATTATTTAGTTTCTCTGAGTCTCATTTTATTTTAATATAAATTGAAATTTATAATACTTGCTTTGTAGAAATTTTGAATAGAAATGAGAATGCCTGTCATTTTGAGGATTTTGCTTCCAAAGTTGACAGGTTACTACGATTAGAAAAATGTTTTATTTACTTTAAAACAATAGCACCAGCACAGATTTGCAAGGGTATCTGAAACAGAGACTCAGATTCACTTATCTTTTGACTTTGGAACCAGAATTTGGGATGTGTATTTGGCACAGGCTTTAGTTCAATGTTTTGATAGTTGCAGGTAACAGTCCAAGCTCATTTGTTGATAATTGCTTATTTCCTTCTATTGTGTTTTTTGTTGTTGTTCAGAATGAATATTGTCAGAGAAGTTAGAATTTTGTGTTCTCTATGTTTAACTTCCTTGAAGCCCTGAAGTGGGAGATGCTGACACTCGTGGTTAACTGCACCTGGTGCATACCTAAGTCATAGGTTTTGAAGTTTGTGCAGTGAAATTTGGGAAGGCTGATTTCTTTGGATTTACATTTTCATTTATTGTTGGTTGCTGATAAGCAGTTGCTGGTTTTCCTGTTGTCTGCAGATGAAGTATTCCAACAGGAGAGGAGCTGTTGGGTGGGAGTGAAAGTCTCAGGGCGCGTCCACTGGGCTGCCTGAGCTGTCTCCAGCCTGAGCTTGCTACAGTGACTGTAAGATAGCGTCTTCTTCTTCTTCTTCTTCTTCTTCTTCTTCTTCTTCTTCTTCTTCTTCTTCTTCTTCTTCTTCTTCTTCTTCTTCTTCTTCTTCTTCTTCTTCTTCTTCTTCTTCTTCTTCTTCTTCTTCTTCTTCTTCTTCTTCTTCTTCTTCTTCTTCTTCATGAAATTGCCACATATCATAAATATGAGTTTAAAATAAATATTCTTAATATGAGTACAAATTATCTAGTTATTATTATTACTACTTAGAAGTTTGAAAAAGTTTTGCCACTATAGATTCAAATTTCCTGTTTGTTATGATGGTGGTGGTGGTGGTGGGCTGTAATTCCAAGCGTATTTAAGCTGAGTTTTTGTTCAGATGGGCATTTTCTTCAAGTTTTCACATTTTTCATTATAAGTTAAAATAAATGTAGAGTGTGTGTTCCTTTTTTCCCTAAAGTTTGGATCAGGCGAGCACAGCTCCACTAAACAGTTTGTAGGGGAAAATAGCTCTGCTTCTCGGTTTTATAGACTCTCTCCTAAAAGGCAGAGCTGCGATTGAGTCGGTTACTACGGTAGTGGAAGATGTCTTGCAGCTGTGCCGTTTGGTTCTGTTCCAGAGATAGTATTTGTGTGCACTGTCAGAGTGTCCTAAAGCCCAGCCCGAACAGGCTTCAGCTCTATAAAAGGAGTGTTGTTTTATAACCTCTCGGGTTCTTATGGGGTGCTGGTGGTACTGGTGGTCTTCATTGGTTTGTCTTTTGAACTGACCTTTTATTAGACACAGGCCTCACAGTTTCAGAATAGGAATTACACTTGTAGTTTTTCTGTCTTGTGAAAAAAAAAATAGCCCTTTGGCACACACTAGGATGAAAACAAATCCTCCTTCCTCAGACTTCACAGTTTCAGTTCTAGTTCTCTGTCTTTATGCAGATAAAAAGGCCATGGATGGTCATTTGCTTGTGTTCTTCTTTATAGCTTAGTAAGTACCGATTCACATGTCAAGCTTGTATATCAGAAGATGGAAGATTACACAGGAAATTCCAAACATTAAAAATTTCAAAAGCAGAACAAAAACAATGTGTTCTCATTGGAAATGGTTTAACTTAAGAGGTTTTGAGCCTCCTGTTTATTTGCATACATTGTGAGAGAATTGTGATTGGTTAGAAGACATAGATTAGAAGACATAGTTTCCCATTTCTAAGACGTAAAAGTTTTCCTTTTCTTCGTGTACTTTAAAGTTCCCCCAGTAATGAAGTGTTCTGTAGTTCCTCTTTCCTTACCTTTCTTTGTTGCTAGCCTTCAGAGGGTGCATGGCCGGCTTATCTCTCTCTGCCTCACCACAGTCTCCTAGCACTCGTTAACCCTTGTGGGTCCCAGTGCATGTTTGGACACTCTCCCAGCTGGGTGATCCCCTCTTGTCATCTCTCATGCCATGGCTTTCAGGTTCCTTGCTGTTGTACTTTTGTTGCCCCTGTCTTATTCTCTTGGATCCTTGGAGAATCATTTCATCCAGTTTCCTCTCATTGTATCACTGGTTCTCAAATGACTGCCAAAGTAGTCTTCCAGAAACACAAACTTAATATTATTTTCCATTGCCTACAGAATTGAGTGAAAACATCTGAGTTCAATACTGATCATGCATTGTTTGGCTGTTGCTTCCTTTTCCCCATCTCTACTCTCCACCCTGTGTTCCAGGCAGATGAGGTACTCACCATTCTCTACAGCACATTTATCTTTAATGGTCCTGTGCCCTTCCCTACTGTTCCCACAGTCTGGAATGTACTTACACCCACTTATCTGGCTACGAAGCTCCTTCTTATCCTTCAAGGTCACTTTGGGAATCATTCTTCCCTCATAAGTCATTTATTGTTAGATTGTTTCTGCCTCCGTTATAGGTCTTATTCTTTCCTTAATGCAGTACATTTTCAAGCACCCTCTGCTCACAATGCTGGCAGCCATTTCATAAAGGTCTGTAGCCTTAGAAGCCTTCAGCAGAGAATTATGCAGAGTAATTCCTCCTGGAATGAACTGATTTGAGCCAACCTCAGTATACAAAACTAAAATCAAGATCTCATAGGCAAAAGTAATGAACTGTGTGCAGGTGTGACAGTGCATAGTTGTGTGTTGTGTTGAACAGAAAGAAAGGCATTTGGGTTGAGTGTGTTAGGACTCGTGGTTAGGATTGTCTTTCTCAATTTATGGCTGAGTGCTGAAGTGACAGAAACACATGAGTAGAACTGCAGTGCCCAGTTAGGATGTTGGCTAGTAAGTGGTGATTGGGGTAGGCGCGGTTTCAGGAGCAAAGGTCAACAGAAGTGTTGGGAGGCAGACTGAGCCCCTCATGGGCTTGTACCATAGGCTGTGCTGAACTGAAGGAAGGCAGGGCACTGCCCATTATGTTGGCCCCTGATGTGGGATTCCCCTTTGTATGCTGTGAATACCATTGGTGAATAAAGAAACTGCCTTGGTGTGTTGATAGGGCAGAACTTAGGTAGGCAGAGAAAACTAAACTGAATGCTGGGAGAAAGAAGGCAGAGTCAGGGAGAAGCCATGGAGCCTCATGGGAGACAGATGCCAGAACTTTAGCTAGTAAGCCACAGCCTCATGGCAATACACAGATTAATAGAAATGGGTTAAATTAATATGTAAGAGTTAGCCAATAAGAAGCTAGAGTTAATAGGCCAAACAACGATTTAATTAATACAGTTTCTTTTTTTTTTTTTTTTTTTTTTGAGACAGGGTTTCTCTGTGGCTTTGGAGCCTGTCCTGGAACTAGCTTAATACAGTTTCTGTGGTTATTTCGGGGCTAAGCGGCCGGGAACTTACTAGCTGCCTCCTTACACAGGCACCCTCATATTTCCTCAATAGAAGCAATCAGTGCTCAGTTTTTTTTTAAATAAAAACTTCTATTGATTCTTTGTTGATTTCATATCATGTATTCCAATCCCACTTACCACCTTGTCTTCTTGCATCTGCTCCTGCCCTTGCAACCTCGTTCCCAAATCAAATCCTAATTTAAAAGAATAACTTGCTCTTTATTTTATAACTTGTTTACTTTGTGTGTGTGTGTGTGTGTGTGTGTGTGTGTGTGGTGGGGGGAACACATGAGTTTGAAGTTCAGAAAACAACTTTTCCAAGCTGATTCTCTTGCCTCTCCCCCAAGTGAGTTCCAGGCATTGAATTTAGTCTTAGGAGCACTGTCAGCCATTGAACTATATGACCTCTCTATTATTTATTTTTCTTTTTTTTTGTAAGGAATATTTTATGTGCTTTGTGTGAATGTGTGAACATGTGCATATGGGTTTCTGTGCATGTGTTTGCTTGTTGAGGCTAGAGGTTGACATTGAGTGTCTTTCTCTGTTGCTCTCTACCTTATTTTTTAGGAAAGGGACTGTCTCTGAACCTGGATTAATTGGGTAGGTAGGTTTGTCAGTGAGTTCCAAGGAGCTGCCCATCTTCCTTTTGGCGCTTCCCCACGTTGCTAGGCTTAAAGATGCACTACACAACTGTGGGTCCAAACTCGGGTCCTCCAGCTTGCAAGGCAGATTCTTTACTGACTCAGTCTTCTCTCTAGCTCCTAGTGGTGGCTATTTTAATCGCTGCTTGAGAAAAGATTGAAGAGAGATTTCAAGAGGTGTGTTAGGTTGGAGAAATAGTTTTCATTTTGCATATTGAGAAAAGAGTAGATAAATCAGATTGGTAGGGAGATTATTGTATTTTAATAGTTTTTCTTTAAAAATGAAGTTAATGTAGGATGCATTCAAACGTTTTAGAGGAAACAAAGGCTAGCTGGAGATTCTGATCATTCAAGTCTCTTGTTTAGTGGTATTCTGCATTCCTTTAGTGTTTGTACTTTACTGGCAGCTATCATTATAATTTTCTTTTGATCCTATCCCCAATCCTGTTAGAGGTTTTAGTGGCTGATTGTTGGGGAATGTTATTTTAGGGTGTGTTGCTTTTATTTATACTTCATTTGTTTAACTCTGTGAGGCTGTGATTCTCTGCCTGTGATTCTCTACCTGACAGTCCTAATAAAGAACTGAACGGCCAATAGCAAGGTAGGAGCAAGGATAGGTGGGTCTGGCAGACAGAGCCTATAAATAGGAGAACCGAAGAAGAAGGATCAGTGAGAGAACAAGGGAGGAGGACATCAGGGGTCCACCCAACCAGCCACGGAGTAAGAGTGAAAGTAAGATACACAGAAGTAAGAGAAGGAAAATAGTAGATGGGATAATTTAAGAACAGCAGGCAAGAAACAAGGCAAACTAAGACCAGGCATAACTTAAGACTAAGCCTCTGTGTGTGATTTATTTGGGAGCTGGGTGGTGGGTCCTCCAAAAGCCAAAGGAGTAAAACATTACACTACAGCTGATACTTTCATTTTATAGACGTAGGTAAATGACAGCCTGAGAATATTAAATTGAGTATAAGCTTAATGTTCTTTCAGGTTGAAAGAGTAGATAATTAAAAATATATTTATGCTGAGTGTTTTGCCTGCATGTATGTCAGTGCACCAGAAAAGGCTGCTGGGTCCGCTGGAACTGGAGTTAACAACTGTGAGCTGCCTTGGAGGCCCTGGGAATGGAACCCCAGTCCTCTGCAAGAGTGGTAAGTGCTCTTAACCACTCAGCCGTCTCTTCAGCCTGAGTAGAGAATGTTTTAGCAGTGGGATGCTTATGTACAGCAGTTGGGGCAGGATGGGAAGTGCTTTAGGTTTGTAATTCTTATATCGGAGTTGGGTTCTGCTTTTGTTTTTGGCATTATGTGACAGTGAAAAGACTCATTTCCTTAATTGTGTCTCCCTTTTCCTTCTTCAGCCTGGCATGGCATGCCGTAGGGCTGGGACCTGGGAGTATGAATCAGGATCTAATACCTAGCTTGGTTAGATCTGCTGTTGATTGGCTGTGTAATCCAATTACACTAGTGGGAGGAGTTCAGATTCCCTGTCTATTAAAGGCCATGGTGAGGTCCATGAACACTGAGACCATTTGTTGCTTTCACTTTGATTCTCTAGAACTCCCATTTTGCTGCATTAAACTGTGTTATACAGTGGCCCTTTGTGGTACTCTTAGTGATAGGTAGTTTAATTTTATTTTGTTTGTTATCCATAGTTCAGCATGGACATTGTTACTGCCCAACAGTAGTACCTGTTTGCTGCAGAATGTGTGAAGAGTGAGCTTTGTCTTGACATTGTAAGCTTGTAACTCCTTTCTTGACTTCCCAGGGGAGTTGGCCACTTCTGCTGCATCTTTCCTGTGCGTCTCTTGCATCTGTTATCACTTGTGGCCTAATGACTTGTTTATGTGTCTGTCCTCTCTACTGTACTCTTAGTTCCCTCTGTACGACCATTGTCTGACACCAAGGAAGAATGCAGCAATGCTTCTTAGGCATGGTTGGTTTGGAGAACTTCTTCCACTGGGCAAAGCTGAGTGGCGCTTCCCTAGGTGTCACATTGAACTTTCAAAAGGCCCAGATTTCAAAGCCAAAACAAGCAGAAAGCCACAATCCCCCAGGAGATTTACAGCAACTAATAGGTTTACCTGAGTCTGCTGCTTCTGCTTTCACCAGCCTCCTCTCTCAGCTCATTATCACCTTCCTTCTATAGCTGAGGTGTTGTCCTCTTCTAGATTCTTCTCATATTGCCCTCAACAAAGCAGATTAAGATCATTGACAGTTTTTCTTTTAGTCACAAGGTGGAATGGAAAGCAGACCCCTCTGCTGGATTACTACATTAGTCCAGTTGTGTATGCTCTCATGCTGTGCTTTCTTACAGGTTTTCATTTTGGTTGGTGTTGTTGTCTTGTCTTGTTTTTTAAGTTAGGATTTCTCAGTGTAACAGCTCTGACTGTCCTGGAACTCACTTTGTAGACTAGGATGGCCTTGAACTCAGAGTTCAGCCTGACTCTGTCTCCTCAGTGCTGGGCTTAAAGCTACCACCCGGCTACAGTTGATTTTTAAAATAGTATGTGTTAATAGTTTTGTCAGAATACTTTCTGAACCACCATCATTTTATTTTGTTCGTGTGTGTGTGTGTGTGTGTGTGTGTGTGTTAGTGCTTGAGAACTGAATGTAACTCCCTATGCAGGTTCAGAAAGCTTTCTTCCTCAGCCCCTTTATTGATTTCTTCTTTCCCTGCACTTTTTCTACACTTGCTCCTACTTTGTCTCCATATCTTTTGTGTCTATTGCTGTAAAGGAACTCCATGAGCATGGCAGCTCTTATAAAGGAAATATTTAATTAATTGGGCGACTTAGAGCTTCAGAGATTTAGTTCATTATCATCGTTGGTGGGGCATGGCGGCATGCAGGCAGACATGGTACTGGAAGTGGAGCCGAGAGTTCTCCATCTCATCTGCAGGCAGCAGAAGGAGTCTGATCACAGTGGGCATAGCTTGAGCATAGGAGTTCTCAAAACCTGCCTTCATAGTGACACACTTCCTCCAAGAAGATCCCATCTCCTAATAGTGCCACTCTGTATGAGATTACGTGGGCCAATTATCCAAACTATCACACCTTTTAGAAATGGTTTAAGTTGTATTCTAGAGTCCTACAGATCTGTGAAATGCTGCATTTTAAGAAACATAGTTGAACATGTGAGTATGATATTACCAAGGCTTCTGGTTAAGGAAGAAATTTTGCAGATGACTCATCTGCAGATTATTCTGCATTTAGAGCCTGAAAGAAATGAAATGGATGGTGTGTGGTCCAAAGACAACTTGTATTTGGAGCCCAGGTACTTGTGGAGCACTGGTCCTCTTCCTTCCTTGTGTCTACCTTCTGTTTATCCCTGGTGGATGTACCAATAGCAGTTATTGTAAGACATGCAGGGTTTTAGAAAAATGAACATCTATTTGAAGAGTTAGGAAAGAGTTCTCCACAGAGGTGGTGATGCGTGTACAGTCTTGTATGATGATTGGTGGATGGGAATGTTGGTTCCCAGTGTGGTCAGTTGTATTACAAAAGAGAGAGAAAGAGGCTTATTTCTGAGAACTTTCCATGTGGTTTTAGGGCTCTGCTAGAAAATTGTGTTGTCCGAATTCCTCCTGGTTTGGCAGGTGATGATCACTTCTTGGAGGAAGGCTGACAAAGTAGAAATGTGACAGCTAAAGAACTTGGCTGCCCCTCTGTCTCTTCTGTGGCACTGAAAACTGGTTTTGCCCGGAGTTTGTGTTCTTCATGGTTTGGAGCCATCAGCTGACTGCCACTGTCAGGATATTGAGTCACCTGCTTTCCTTTTTTTCGAGACAGTCTTGCTACATGCCCTGGCTGGTCTCAGATTCACAGCAGTCCTGCTGTACCCTCAGGACCGCAGTACCACAGTACTTTCCTCTACATCTACATCATATATCTTAACTTTTACTTCCCTCTCTCCCCCTCCCTCTCCTCTTCCCTCCCCTCCCCTCCGTTCCGCTCCCCTCCCCTCCCCTTACCTCCCCTCACCTCCCTTTTTTTCTTTTTGTGGTGAGAGACAAAAAAGTCATGTTACTCTGGGTTTAAGATTAAAATCTGCCCAAGCTCTTGTACATTAATAAATGAAAGTTTTTTCCACTCTTAACTTTTTTGACTATACAGACTACATTTTAAGAATAAACTTTCCTATTTTTGTTTTATGATAATGATGATATAACATAAAAATAAAGTTTAAAAATATTTTTCCCAAGATGCATGTAACATATACAAGTCCCTGTTAACAAAATACAAGCTGTGTTTCAGCTTATGTTCTTTGAATTGTTCAAAATCTTTTCAAAAACAAGGAATAATGCAGCTGTGGACATATTTGTAGACTTCTCTGCTGATAACCTATTGGGTAAGGTTCCAAAGTTATTTCGCTTCTGGGTTTCGTTTACTAATCTGGAGAGTAAGGGTGGTAAAATAGAGACAATAGAGATAGAAAATTGACTGTTTTGAAGCAGACTGAAGTGTAAATGTTAGCCCTACAGCCTTACTACATGTATGAGTGAAGGAATGTATTTAACGTTTAATACCACAAAAGTTGTTGTGCTACTCAGGTCTCTCAGTCCCTTCAGACAACGAGATTCATGCGTCTGATATATGGGGTCTTTAGTTTTGAAGCCAGCAAGAGCTGAGTGGTGGCTATGAGGAGTCAGGCTGCCATAATAAAACCGCAGACTGGGTTGCTGAAACAACAGAAATTTGTTTTCACACAGTTCTGGGGGTTAGAAGTCCAAATTGGAGTTGCCAATATCATTTCCAGTAAGGCCTTTTCTTGGCTTTAGTTAGGTAGCTGTGATGTAAGCTGTCTGGTGTTTGTTTCTAACAGGGGCATTCATTTTTATCATCAGAACCTCCCCTTACCAGCCTCATTATAAATTTTTCATCTCCTAAACCCTCCACCTCCACATACAAATCACAGAATTTTAGGGGAGCACATTTCTGGCTGTACAGATAGGATATGGGTCAATAAAACAATACACATAGGCATGGTAGGAGGTGTCTGAGCTAGAGCTTGGATACCTGTCTGCTAAAGTGTAGTTCACTGGCATTGCTGCTATAGTTCAGTGGCTCCAGATTTCTGTATCCCACAGAATAGATGGTTTCAGAAAAGGGCCTGTGAGCTGCTCAGTGGGGAAGGTGCATTTTGACAAGTCTGAAGATCTGAGTTCAGCATGAGGAACTCATTTGGTAGAGAGAGCACACTAATTTCTATAAGTTGTCCTTTGACCTTCACACATTTCCCATGGTGTCCACACTTGTGCATGTGTCTAATTTACCAAGTAAATAAATGTAAAGACTGTTTAAAATAGGTTTATAATTTAAAATGGCACAAACTTAATATGAATAAAGGATGATACTTTGAATAAGTAAAATGGGTTCTATTGAAAATCTCACCAAATCGCTCTTCTGTGGTGTGGTGAGAACTCTATGAGAATAGCCTGCTTTCATTATTATAGAGTTTTAAAGTTTCATATTTGTATAATTTGACAGAGGATCCTTTTTGGACCTATTACAGAAACTTACCTTCAGTAAGTCTTCATGGAGGAAAACCTCATCCTTTCCTGACCATTTGGTACAGGTGACATTATGTTTATTGAAATACCTAAAGTATTTCTCTTATGGCTGGAAAACATTCTTTCCAACCCCTTGAGACCTTCCTATATCCAGTCTTAAGTCCTCTGGAATGTGCGTCTCAAGTGCATGGTGTCTTTATTAATATAGATTTACTTTTCACTTTTGGGGGCCAACCAAAGGCAGTAACCTATATTTTGGGAATTTCTTGGGCAACCCTAATTCAGCTCCAAAGAGAGCTTCTCATGCCTGCTGTTAGGTCTTTGGCTCTTGAGGGGAACAAAAATTATTACTGTAAGAACTGGTAGGGCCTATGACTCAGTGGGTAAAGATGCCTGTTGCCAAGCCTGATCAGCCAAGTTTGATCTACAGAACCACATAGTGAATGAAGAGAACTGACTTCCAGAAAATATTTTCTGACTTGTCAGAGAACAAACACACACACACACACACACACACACACACACACACACACATACACACACACACACACACACACACACACACACACTAAAAAACCCAACTAAGTGAAAAAGGAATTCTTAATAATGGTTGAATCATAAAAATTAAAATTGCAGAATTGGAGCCTTGTCACCAAAACAGCCTTTATGTAGCTGCTGCATAGAATAGGCAGCAGGAAGCTCTTCTTTGGCTCACATGGATTTTCTAGCTGAGGAATGAGGTGACTTGGAAGCAAGCTGGACTTTTCTACTGAGCATGTCCTTCTCCAGCAGGGTCCAGCTTGGGTGGGGCCTGGTTTGCTCATTAAGCTTTTGGAGCTGGATTTCCATCGGCTTCCCACAGTCTCCCCATGACAGGAAACAGGAGACAGCTGGCTGAATGTGCCTAGATGTTGCCTGCGTATGTACATCCAAGGGGGAGTTCTGTCGGAGCTGTTGGGTTTTATGGTAGATGCTTGCTTGTTTCTGCTTGTGAAAGAAGTTTGTTGTTTAGAATGCGATTGAGAGTCAAGGGGGGCTGAAAATGTGGAATTTGCTAGTGTACCGAGTAGATGGAATCTGGTGTATATACTCTTTGGGTAAGGAATGTTGTTTTGTATTTGCTGTAAGCCCTATTAAAAAAATGTGTGAATATGTGTATTTACATGTGTGGGACCACTACATGGCATGTGTGTATGTATTTTAGTGGCAAAAATTTTGCTTCAGACTAGTTATTTGCATTTTTTAGGCAAATGTTGAATTTGTGTGGGTTATCTTTAGGACAAATAGCCTTTTCAGATATGGCCTCTAAGAACAATGGAGCTAGTTTATTTTATACACTCGTCTCACTGCCTTACCGTTGACTTTCGCACCTCCAGTGTGAGAAACCATATTAAAGTAAATTTTTTAAAAAAAATAATTTATTCACTTTTATTTCATGTGCGTTTGTATTTGTGTATGTCTGTGTGAAGATGTCAGATCCCCTGAAACTGGAGTTACAGGCAGTTATGAGCTGCCATATGGTTGCTGAGAATTGAACTTAGGTCCTTTGGAAGAGCAGCCGCCAGTGCTCTTAACCACTGAGCCATCTCTCCAGCCCCTGAAACTAAATTATTTGCTAATGCACTGTGAAACCAATGTTGCATATTTTTTATCACATTAAAAGGTGAAAATCTCAATGTAGTGATTTATAGAATTTGTTTGCACACTAATGTATCTGATTAAAAGGAAGTTGTTCTGTAGCTCTGAGAGATGTGAATTCCAGCTGTTTTAGCATCTACAGAGTCCTATGTATGCAGTTGTCAAGAGCTGTATGCTGTTTTCATAATGTGCTCTATGTTTCATTTCTAAATATCTAATCTTGTCATACTGAGGAAGTGTGAAAATTTATTCTGTTGCTTAGATTCTAACATTCATATGGAATTAAAAACTTCTCATGGATTTTCTTTATACAGTTTACTCGTCTAGTAATCTTTCTTTAAAAATAAAGGAGAAAAAGCAAAGCTGGTTTTATTGCTCGTTAACAAAATAACAGTGACTGCGATGATCTCTGTGACTCTGGTTAACACTAGCGGGACTACCCTGTGTAATGAGGGTATTCGGGGGCAGAGTGCATGTGTGTTTATGCTGCAGCATTCCCGAGCTTACAGAGAAGAGGATTTGAAAGCAGGCCCCAGCTTGGTGGACTTGTCACAGTCTGGGACATTGATTGACTTTGACAAGCTTTTGTCTTATGACCCATTAAAATGCAGCGTCTGCAGCCTATGTGTTTATCCCATGCAGTTAACCTTGGTGGATTTGTCTTTGGCTTATTTGGGAAGAGCCTCTGGAAATACTGTTGTTATTTTGTAGCCACAGGACTTAAGAGTTTATTTACACAGAAATAGGTAACTGGTTGTTGGTTACCACTCATTACAAGTAGGTATGCCTGTTAGGGTTGGGTGAGCCTCCTATGCATGAGCTCAGAAAAAATAAATTTCATGTTATCTGTTAGGATCAAGAGAGATGATGGTTTATCTTTGTTCTTCTTGAGCCTGCTTTTGGTGTCACTCTGAGAAACAGTTGGTATATTTTTCTTTTTGACGGAGCGTTATATGGCGATGATCTAATAAATGCTCCCTAGATACTAGGAACAACATAAAAGTATTATTGAGAAGCCACCGGATGTATGACGTTGCACTGGGAACATGAAGTTTTACTCATCTAAGAAAAATGTCCCTCTTTCTGGTAGCATCATAGCAGATGTGGGCCAGGGAGGAGGTGTGGACAGGAAGCACATGACATATCATGCCAGTTTGTTGCTTCTTCCTGTAAACGAAGAGGAAGCTGCTGAAAGCTATTGGGAGTGTTTATATGTGGCCATCTTCCACATGTACGTTTCTTTCCATTTTATCTTCCCTTTAAAAATGTTCTCACCTTTGAGAGAACTGTTAAGGGCTACATTTTCCTTTCTTCAACAGATAATAGCAGCAATCTTCTGTGGCTTCCCTGCACTTTACCAGAGTACAGGATGTTGTTTCAGCTCTGCACTGAGGTTAGGATGGTGGTAAAGGACCATGCAAGGCTTTCTCAGGAGCTCCAGCCTTCTCAGCTTTCTCTCCTTTTAAATACACAACTCAAAAGACCTTTTTATTTTTTATTGCATTTATTCAAGTGTGTGTGTCACACGTGCTTGTATGCATACAGACACATGCACACACACACACACAGTGCCAGGGTGCATGAGTGGAGGTTAGAGTTATTTCTCTCTCTGAGCATGTGAGTCCTAGGACCAAACTCATATTACAGGCTTAAGGCAGGGTCTTTTACCAACTGAACATTCTTGAAGGCCCATGGAAATACTTCTTTAAAGGTACTGCTATCCTAAACATGAAGTTTTAAGCTTAGACTAGGTAAGCGGTCTATGTGGCATGAGGTTGCTTTGTGGAATATCTGAGATAGATTAGCAAAACTCAGTTAGAAATCAGTTTGATGCTTCTGAATTGGAGTAAGTACCCTGGGAGGTTTCTGAGCTCATACTGCTCATTGTGGCTGGAGCTGTGTGACAGGACAATATGGCGCTGCTGCTCCCATTACCCTAGTTTTCCCCTGGTTTACAAGTGCTACATATGTGCACATAAACTTTTATTTCTTCCAAAAACCATGCTTTCAACCTATTAGTTAGCATATAATATGTAACATGTTGGTTCGTTTTTTTTATTAACAGTTTTCATAACTATGTGTTTTTTTCCTCACTAGTTGAATCATCTTGCATGTTATTATTTCATACATGTGCATATATGTCAGCAGGATTCTTTACTAGAAGTGAGACTGTTAGTTTAAAATATGTATTTGGGATTATGATAGCTTTCTGTTTTTTAAAATAGTATCTCACTGTGTAGCTCTGGCTGCCTTAGAACTCACTTTGTAGACCAGGCTGGTCTGAAACTCACAAAGACATGATTGCATCTATGTCTCAAGTGCCAGGGTCAAAGGCGCATGCCACTGTATTTGGCCCCATGATGTAGCTATTGACAAACTGACTTCTATGTTGTCTGTACCAGATACTCTTCAGTAATAGCTGTATGCAAGTGCTTCTGTATCAATAGCCTTGATTAGTGATCATGTGATTAAGATGGAGTTTCTCCATTCTAAAGTTGTAGTAGTATGTATATCCCTTTTCTTTTTGAATAGGTTTATTCTTTTTTTATATTTATATTCTGTCTGAGTATATGTCTTCAGGCCAGAAGAGGGCACCAGACCTCATTACAGATGGTTGTGAGCCACCATGTGGTTGCTGGGAATTGAACTCAGGACCTTTGGAAGAGCAGGCAATGTTCTTAACTGCTGATCCATCTCTCCAGCCCAATGGTTTTATTCTTTAACCCAGATGTAAGTTTAACTGGCTTCTTGCCTTAACTTCCTGACTTCTGAGATCTTAGACACACACCTGTCTGGCCTTTGGGTGCATCTCTTTATCTAGGAATGCAAGTGACTTTCTTTCTCATTTCAGTTTTATGAGCATCATTTAGCCATGCCACCTGTTCTTCCTGTTATGTTAGGCTGATTTAAATTAGCCTAGCCAATTTATATTTTTGATGTTGAGTCAGTTGTATTATTGGGCTTATTATTCAAATGATTTCATTTCAGCTAAGTAACAAAAGATTATGCCTTTATTCATATTTCCCCCTGCAACATATAAAGGAACTGTAAAACAATTTTTTATTTATATTTAGAGTTGTTCAACAATGAATGCTATATTTCACTACTATTATGCTAAAATTAATCAAACACAGAAAAACTCCTAGCATTTTACCACCATGGCTTTTAGTCATAAAACTTACCGGATGATGATGATGAAGAAGTCTATCTTTTCCTTATTGTATTTTAGAGACGTTCTTATGTAGTCCAGGCTTGCCTTGCGCTCACGGTGAGCCAAAGATGCCCTCGAACACCTTCCCAGTCTTCCTGTCTCCATCTCCCAAACTGGCCCTTTTCTGTTTATTAAGTCTTCATTTCTTTGTTTTCTTTAGACTTCAGAAGCTGTTTGAATGCCCTTGGCAATCATTTCAGCCGTAAGAGAGCATGTTATTTATATTACAGAAAATGGGGCCCAACTGGGTCTGGCCTGATCGGGGATGGTCCTCTTTCCTATAACTGTGTCCACGTTCTGTATCCTGTGCCAAGTAGTCTTTAGACTTCCCTCTTCAGTGGATTCAAGATGATTATAACATTTCTATAGTATCCAAAGGCAGGAAAGCCAAGTATTCTTGTAGAGGGAAAAATCTTTAGCTGGAAATTCATCAACTGATGAATGTCTTCTTTAACAAAGAAAGGGAAACTTCAGGATTGTTCTAGATCAACAGAACCTACCTTGGACCCATCCTGGAAGTGACTCTGAGCATGTATGAGTAAGGGGAGAAAAACTGAACAAAAAGAGGATTTTGTTTAAAAAGAGAAAAATCAGAAGAAATACATTCTCTGAATGAAATGTGATCTTGTCTATCCTGGACCTAGCAAAGGGCTTCTTTGTAGGTTCATATCTTTTCCATGTGTGGGCTTAATTTCAAGCAAATGTGAGTTTACAGCATTAGAAATAGTATGCCATTTGTTTTTAAATTGCCCTTTAAAAATAAACAAGCATGGTCTGGTATGTGGCTGGTAGGGTGGGCAGCACTGATTATTTAAAAACATTAGTTGCTTATCTTTACTGAATACATAGTCATACACTTACCATTTATTTCTTTGAAATGTGTTTGCATTTAGTTAATGGAGAGCATAGCATTTCTAGACCATCTCATCCTTAAGGGACACAAACCTACAAAGACTCCCTCCTCCCCCACCCATGCTCTCTATCACTGAACTGTATACATCCATTTTGTCTGCTTGTTTTTATTACTCCTTCCTCTTCAGGCTCTTTATCTCTCCCTTCCCTTTTCCTCCCATCTCATTTCCTCTAAAATGTTTTATATGTATTTGAGAAGCATCACACTCAAATTCCCCAGTAGAATTAGGTAGCTGCTGAATTTTGTTTTATCACATTTGATGCTTTCATGGAAGATAGTGGATATTAAAAGAACCTTCCCTTTGGTTGTGGGCAAGTCATTGTGTGGGTATCAGCAAGGTCGTTTACTTACCTCTTCCCCTGTCACAAGCATGGCAAATAAACTCTAATTTTGTTAGGTCTAGATAGAAAACAGCTGAGTTAGAATTGTCCACACATGGTCAGTATATTTTTAAGTTCATGATTATTTGTAGAACAGTTTTGTTTCTGTGTTTTTCAGAGTTGAAGGAAAAAGTTTTTATTCTCTTACCACAAGTTTTGAAGTTTAAAATGTATACTTTCCCTTTTGTTAATCTTGACTCCTTAAGTAACTCTTTATGTTCTGCTTGGGGAGCAAGCTTTCTTGTGATCTCAGCACAGGAAGGGAGCCAGTCAGCTGGCAGTTTCCATCCAGTTTCTTGCTTAAGGGTTGGGTGAACCAGATGGGCAACAGCCCAGACCTTAAGGTTGTAAAGAAACACTGGGATCTCCTCTTATCACAGGCCCTTTACTTGAAGTTCTTCCAGAGTGTGTAGAGTTGTGTGCCTATCTCTTTTGCATATTATTTACTTAAGAGACTGTGTTTTAAACAGCAGAATGGATAGAAGGTGGCTTAAGCTGCTTGGCATTTATCTCCTTTTTTTTTTTTTTTTTTAAAAAAAAACCCACAAGGATATAAAGAGTGGTTTTCTTTAATATCACATTCTGCTGAACATTACTGATCCTCTGTTGATGGTTTTCTGCTTGATTGCTTGCTCAATGATGTGTATTTTTTTCTCCTGAAGCTGTCACAATGACAAGCACGTTTCTCAGCCCTAATTGTAGAATGCCAGCATAATTGTGTCAGAACCATATGCTCATCTGATAGGCGGTTCTTCACCGCGGTGGTTGTTTTGTTTGTTTTTGGTTGTTGATTAGCAGAAACCTTTTTTACTTAGTATTTTTTAATGATGGAGTTGGGCAATTCTAATTAAAGATTAATGAGCATTGCTATAGTTTGAGAAACATTAGTTTTGGTTCTGGCTTTGCCCATTTAGCTTGCTACCTTAGGCAAATCTAGCTTGCTAAATCTTTTCCCTTGATGATAAAATAAGTATATTAAACTAGATAATTTAACAATACCCAGAAAATAGTGCTTACTGAATAGTGTTTACAACCATTTGACGACAAGTCTGGGTGCTTCTGCTGTAAATGAAGGTAAGAGCCCAGCCTCTGTGGGCTTCCCATTTTAGTGGGAAATGGAACCCTGAATTTTTGGAACGACAGCACACAGCACTAAGTTTCCATGTTTCTGGGTGGTGCAGTAAGGGCCTATCCAGGTCTGAGATACTAAGAGTTACGAGCGTGGTAATTATGGCGAATGCATTGTTGTGGTTGTCTTCTCTTGATGGTAGTGATTTGTTTAAGAAACCATCTTACAAATAAAGGAGATCGTGTTAGGTTCAAGCTCTTGGAGCTATTTTAGGAATATGGTTATTTACATAGAGCTACGCCTACCTTTATGGTTGACTATTCACTATTTATTAATTATTTTTATTGTCTCTGTCAGTCTGAGTGACACTGTCAGCTCTGGGGTTGTAAATACAGTGGTCACTGATAGAGTTTGTGAGGCTCACCCTGTGCTTGGTTCTTCTGTGCTCATTATTTATTTCCTTATTAGCAGTTTGTCTTCAGCTTCTGTCTTTAGCTTGTGATCATATGGCCAAATATTATATGATAATATGTTTGGGTGGGGCAGAGGTATTTATGGTGAGTTGTAGGATATGTTCCATAATGTGTTCTGTAATCCTTTCCACAAACTGACATGAATCTTTTCTAGGAGTAGACCAGGAGTTTTATGATTTACCAGGTAATTCATGGATGTTTTGTAGAACAGAAATTACATGCCACCTGACATAGTGAACTCCTGCATATAACCTGATATAGTGGTCTCTTCCATGATTAAAATATGAACAGCTATTCATTTGTTTAACCTGACAGTGGCAACTTTAGTTTTATGTTTCACTGCTTTTCTGAATATTTTGGCCAAAATCCAGCTTCAGTTGATTGTTCCCCTGTTTCTCACAGCCAGAGTAATTAGAGAGCCGGTTTATTTTGGTTGGCCTATACAACTGTGGGGCGTTTTTCCTTTAACTTTACCTAGAGAGTTATTGAGATCTCAGAATGTAATTAGAAAATGTATACTAGAAATCAGCTTTGTGTTATACATGACTAATGTCCATAATATTCTTAAATGGGTTTGTGAAAAAAGACATGATAAAGGAAAAAATGTTTCCTGTGCAGTATAGGTCCAGTTGTGTTCTTGTTGGTAGGCATTTTGAGTTGTAAATACGTAAGAATAGGAACTTGTGTGTGTCTGGTAGTTAACTCTTCCCCCCTTTGTAGTTCTGCTTTCAGACGTACTACTGTCCTTTATCTTGCCATTTTACTCTATGTTTCTTCTGGCTGACATGGCTTTTCCCTGGCTCTTCCTTGGGTGAGGTGGTAGTAAGGGTTCTCCGTGGCATTCTATAATATTGAACAAAACTGGTTTCCAAACTAATACTGTTCTTATTCTTGCTTTTAGCTATCCATCCATGTGACCATAGCTCCCAGATAGCATCTCTAGTGCATATCTTGTCTGAATTTTTAGAACTGTCTTTCAAAGCCTGTTTTCTCTATTGGCTAGCTACACATTTCCAAAAACCTGTCAACCACAGCAAATTTCAAATCAAGTTATATGTCTTTACTAGCTCCTCCTTTCCTGAATATTGTCATGTTTCCATGGGTAACCTTCCCCACTCCCCCATTAAGTTCTGAGATTTGTTTTCTCTTTTTCCATATTCAGAAGTTCTTCTGTCTTTCCCATAAGATTCAGTTCTTATCTCCTCCATGATTGCTTTGGCCTTAGTAAAGAAGCATATCTCCCAGATAGCTTGTACATCATAGTCAGGTTGGGCTGTTGAAACAAGAATCTTATCACAATCATAGTTCAAGTTCTTGACCTTTAGAACCACCTAATTTCAGGCTGTGTCCATGTGAAAGCTTGTATTGGGGCTTTCTTGTTAAACTAAACAGCATTCTACTATATTGAATACATAACATGTTTTAAAGGGGTCCCTTGTGTGGTCTGTGAATCTGCCTTAAAGCAGCTCATTGTACTTTAGTTTTCCTGTTAAAACCCTCTTCATGCCTGTACTGTTTAGAAAGCTAGCTGTGACATTACCCATTGGCTAGCGTGCCAGCACGGAGAACTCTTTCTGGAAGAACTATACTGGGAAAGGGAGCAGACGAGCTTGAGCTGGCCTCACCCACCCCCGGCCTGCTGTCTTTGTGAACTAGGTTTGCTGTACTTGAGAAGTCCCTCTTTGCTTGTGTAAAATTTAAACTAGTAGTTACTTTTAGATTTAATTAAATCTTCCTTTATTAGTTGTGATGGGATAAATCATTAGTATATTTTTTCATTCTATAATATCTTTATTTAGTTTGGATTAGAACCTTTAAATGTTTTGCATGTGCACGTGCGCGCGCGCGCGCACACACACACACACACACACACACACACACACACACACACACACACACAGTGTTTCAGCCTGAGTAGGGTAGAGACTTAAAGTTTGGTTTTTGGCTTTAATTGTTTCCTCAGAAGCTGAGCTTTTGAAAGGAATGGTGCTGGTGCATCACAGGATTTAACACCAGACAGAAAAGCAATCATACAGTTTTGTTTCAATAAGTTTTTCATTGCAGCTAAACACCCAGCATTTAAAGTTAGATCTTATAATACTTAACATTTCTGTAGAGTTTGGTTTTAATGTGAGAAGTTGTAGTGAAATGTATCTCAATACTTGCTAATACTTCTAACAACATTTTCTTAATAAAGAATAAAGGCTGAGAATAAAAACAATCCTTAAACATTGGATTTTGTGTTAGTTGCCATATAACTAGTTCAAATCAAGTTAAAGTAATCACTATCTTGAGTCTGGGTGATTTTGTGTTCCAGCATACAGTTACTCCACTGTGATGTGTGATTTGAGAGTTCTAACAGAGCAGCCTTCAGTTTGTCTTGTTCTTCTGAGCCACAGTGCCTTCGTCCTTTGCTCTGTCATTCCTCTCCCCACCATGTCTCCCCCTTTTGTCCCTTTGCCACCAGACTGCTAGTGAGAAAGTTTCTAAAATACTATTTTGTGTTTTTATGTTGTTGCAGTGTAAGCTGTAACCATGACTACTGAAGTTGGCTCTGCATCCGAAGTGAAGAAAGGCTCTGACCAGGCAGGAGCAGATGCACCTAAGGAGAAAGCTAAAGAAGTCACAGAAAATGAGCAGAATCAGTTATCTGAGCCAGAGGAGGAGAAAGGTTCCCAGCCAGGCCCTGCAGTTGAAAGCCAAAGTAGTCCCCGCCGCCGGAAAAGAGAGAAGGATCCATCTGAGAGCAGGGGTATTTCTCGGTTCATACCCCCATGGCTTAAGAAGCAGAAGTCTTATAACTTAGTAGTAGCCAAAGATGGAGGAGATAAAAAAGAGCCTACCCAAGCTGATGTGGAAGAGCAGATCTTGAATAAAGAGGATTCCCTTCCTGAAGAAGAGAGTCGGGCCAAGGGCGATGCAGAAGAAATGGCTCAGAGGAAACACCTTGAGGTTAAGGTGGAGGTCAAGGAAGAAAAGTCTTCCTTGAAAAGCAGTGCTGAGACCCAGGTGCGTTAAGGAGTTGAATTGTTTAATTTGTTTCCCATTCCTGTGTCCAGATACTGCCTCAACCTCGTGTATCTGGAATATAGAACTTGGATTATTGTATTGTAGTCTTCCCAGTGAATCTTCTTAAACCCAGCAACAGAACACAGACTCTCTCTTATGTGCCCGTGTTTCTGATTGAGCAGTCTGTCAGACCCTCCCAACTCTTCAGTGAAATTCATGCTCTTTTATTTATCTTTATTTATATATTTAGTTGAGAGTAAGAAGTGGATTGTATATGTTTTGTTTGTGTTTGGAAGCGTAGGTTTTCCTGTGGTTTAAGCTTTTAGAAATTTTGTTATCTCAGTGCTACTTGTAGTATAATACTGGGATATAGCTTCTTTTATTTATTCATTTAATGCCCGAATAACTAACCTGGCAAAATGAAGGACAGAAAATACTCTTTCTTGTGTAATTTTTGAGTCTTAAAAGGCTTAAATTTAAAATGATTAGATGTATGATCATAATTCCATTAAAGATTCTCTTTGGGGCCAAGGATGTATCTAGAGTGATTGCCTACCACATTCAGAACCCTGAATAAGTTACCAGCACTAAAGAGAAAAGTAAATTTTGATTCTTTTTCCTATGTTGTCTTCTATAAGTCTGTTAACTTTAATGTGAACTTAATTTTTTTCTTGGTAGCCTGCTGAAGAAGTAAGGAAGGACAGAGAAGAGGAAAAGATAAAGGAAACCCAGGAAGACAAAATGGAAGGAGAGGCAGCAAATAGGGAGACCAAGGAAGTACAGACCAGTGAGCTGAAAGTAGAGGTGGCCTCTCAGAAAGCTGCCAAGAAGACCAAGGCTGTCCTGGCCAAAGTGACCCTCCTAGATGGCACCGAATACAGCTGTGACCTTGAGGTGAGGCAGGAACTGAGCTGAGCATCCTCTCAGTAGGCGGAATGAAGGTATTCTGCTCTGTGGTATCATGGCACAGGGAACACGTTTCTTGTTGCATCAAGTTCCTACAGGCCAGTATGTTTACTTCCTTTTAAACACAGTAACGACTGTGTGAAAGAGTCATCATTTGCATTTCACACAGCGCTCTTGACCAGGGTGGAGTGGGAATGAGGTTGTGCTGTGTGCTCACTGCTTGTGTGGTGTGTGTCTGTTCTGAATGACCAGCTCTGACTGTTACCTTGATAGGATGTCTTACTGGAGAAAGGATAGTTATAAGTTGATTTTTAAAATAATGAAATTTTAGCAGTGAACTCTTATCCTGAGAAAGAGAATGATGTAAACCTAGGTCATTAATTTTGTTTATGATTTGTAAAACAGATAATTTATTAGCACTGGGTTCTTAGGATTTGTCTTAGCTTATTTATTTTCAGAGTAACATTTACTCACATGGTGTACACTAATATGGATCGTCATGTTTCTTTTCTTTATATAAGTTTTGGATCTGTCCTTGATCAGATTAAGTCTTTTTTGTTGTCTGTGCTGTTTAACTGCTTTGATTATTGGTTTCTAAGTGTGTTAAAATGGCTCTGGAATGGTCTCTTTGGTAATTTGCCTTAGTATTCCTGTAAATTTATATTTCCTAAAATCTTAGGCTAGATTATTAGACTGTTCAAAATTATATATTCTTGCATAGTTTTTCTTATTGCTTTATTAAACTTTAAACTCCTTTTGTTTGGTAATAATATTACTGTAGTAGCTTTATTTTTGTTAGAAATTAACTGGTCCACCTTCTGCCATTTCAATTTTGAAGTGACTTTCTTTTAAAAATTACAGTCTGTCTTGTAAATGGTGAATTTGCACAAGTTTTTATCATAGTACCAGTGTATGTGATTGAATCCTACCTTGGGTTACTTATCTCTTTGCTTGCTACCCTTTTTCTTTGCTCTACTTTTGGGATTGTCTATACTGTACAGACACACTGATTTGAAGTTTGCTCCTTTGTGCTTACCCCCCTCTCGTCTTCTTTAGTGTATATTTATTAGCTCTGTGATCTCATTTTAGAATACTACAAAGTAAAAGTGTATCTGGTAATCTTCTGTGATAGATTCTGTATCTCAGGGAATCAGTTGGTTGTGTTGCCCAACTATTGTAGAGCTGAAGTAGTATCCTGGGATAGAAGCTGCAACTTAGTTCTTTAATTCACCAAGAACTAAATGTGTTAGAGAAATATTAAGAATCTTGTAATTTTTGAGTCTCTCTCTCTCTCTCTCTCTCTCTCTCTCTCTCTCTCTCTCTCTCTCTCTCTCTCTCTCTCCCTCTCTCTCTCTCTCTCTCTCGGGTTTTCGAGACAGGGTTTCTCCGTAGCTTTTTGGTTCCTGCCCTGGAACTAGCTCTTGTAGACCAGGCTGGCCTCGAACTCACAGAGATCCGTCTGCCTCTGCCTCCGGAGTGCTGGGATTAAAGGCGTGCACCACCACTGCTTGGCACATTCTCTCTTTTTTAAATATGGGATTGTTTATGTTTTTGAACAAAAGCATTTTAAGAACAAACTTTTGCAGTCAGTATATCATAAATCACCATTATAGCAATTGTGTTGAGTGATTATCTTACTCTTCAAGTACACAGCAAGACAGAATTGAGTAGATGCTCTGGACTCTATCCTGCAGAAGATATCATGCACCAACAGCTCACTTGAGCTCTGAGCAGGGACTTTAATATCTGAACATAGAGTGTAATTCGCCACATTCTAGTAGATGTTGGAGCAGTGCAGAGGTTATGAGTAGGATTCCTTTGTGATTAATGTCTCTTTCATCTAATTTTTGTTGTGGTGGTTCTTTGGTTGCTTGGTAACATTAATTTGGGTCTACTTCTCATCAGACCTGCTCTATTTCCTCTTCATCAGTGGAGCCCAGAGGTTGATGAGCCGTGGTCGGGTAAGCTCATGCTTTCCCGTCTAATGCTGGCCTAGACACTCGGCTGATGTGCTGATGGTGCTTATCTGTGTTTCTGGAGATCCACGCCGGAAACTAGTGTCTGAGTGCCATTTGAGGAAGTAGGTGTGGGAAACTGTAGCTATTAATGAACTTTTGAGCATTGAAAAAGGCACATACAGTGTAAGGCATATGCTTTTTTGGCTTGGGAGAACTGTCAGTAAAGTTGTATTTCTCTTATGGTTTTCCAGATGAATATAGTTCTTCTTTCATTTCTGTATATACTTGTGTTAATTTTCAGTTATCCTTAGATTATTTGACATGCACAGTAAAGACCTAATGATTTTTACTTGGGGCATCAACAGTGAGTGGTAGAGGGGAACCATTAGAAAACTGATCATTAGCTTGGCTTGGCTCCTTTAATACCCGCACTCTGGGAGGCAGAGACAGGTGGATCAAGTTTGAGGCAGGCCTGGTCTACAGAGTTAATTCTGGGACGACCAGGACTTCACAGAGAAATGCTATCTTAAAAAACAAATATTAAAAGAAAATCAGCCACTGCAGAAACTCATGAAGAGGTGGAATGTTTAGATTCATGAGTTTTTTATGGAATAGATTGAAGTTTTGGAAGACCTCAGTTACCAGTATAAGATTAAAACTGAGCAAAGGCCAATATGCTGTTTAAAATTTGGAACGTGTTAGCTGTGTTGTTGCAGTAACCGTGTTTTGAGGTTGTCAAAAACTCACTGCATTGGTTAGCATATTTTTATAGGTGACAGTTTAATCTGTTGCCTTTATAATATTGGGTCAGTTTGGCAAGTTCCTGTTTGTATTACTTATAAGTGCTTTTGTCAACAAAGAACCCACCTTTAACTATGTGATGTAAGTGTTACTGTATAATACTTGAATGTTTTTTAATGCTAGGAAACAATTCTGCGAGATTTTTTTTGTCTTATCATTTCTGCTACCTAGGTCACTGTATACATAGGTAGAATTAATGTGTTCATATATATTATTATTTTTACTGGTTTGTAAATATATATAACATTTATATGTCTATATACCCATCAATATCCATTCTCCTGTGTATGTATATGTGCCATGTATGCATGTAAACATACATACTTTTTTTTTTATTAAAGATGGCTTAAGTTACTAAGGATGGCCTCAGACTCATGAGCTGAAGATGTCATGTCCTCATCCCTCAGCTTTCCTGAGTAGGTGAGACTGTAGACATACATGTGACTTCCCCTTACTTTTTTTTGGCTTTCTGTTTCAAAAATTTTTTTTTTTCTCCCAGGGACGACCTGAACCTGTTCCTTCTGCTCTTGAGCCTTAGGAACTTGATAAAGACAACTAACTGTCAAGTAAACTGGTTTTCAGGACCTGTAGGTGGAGTTTCCCTGTCCTGCAGTTGCTCTCAAATAATCACTCAGAAGCTTAATATTAATTAGAAATGTTGAGCCAATAGCTCAGGCTTGTTACTAGTTAACTCTTACACTTAAATTAACCCATATTTCTTACCTATGCTTTGCTCCATGGATTGGTACTCCCATTATAGGGTGCCCATCTTGCTCTCTCTGTGTCTGCCGGCCACTCTCTTACTGTGACCTTCTTCATCCCAGTATCCTCAGTTTGCTTGTCCTGCCTAACTCTGTCCTGCCTTGCTATAGGCCAGTCAACTGCTTTATTAATTAATGAGAGTAGTACATATTCACAGTGTAGAGAAGGATATTCCATAGTGAAAATCTTTTTGTCGTCATTGAAGTTGGTGTTCTTCTGAGGAAGGACAGTGCAGGTGAAGATTAACAGGGTAAAAGAATGCTTCAGACATTTGCCAGCCTTCCAGAGGTGGAGGTGACAAGTAGATTGGCTAGCGGTGCATTGTTAGTGAGGGTTATAGTTAAGCTAAAAAAATGACTGTGGAAATGGCTTGATTGTCATGCTCTCTCTGGCTTATGAATCAATAATTTATTATGACTTCATGCATTTCCTTTTATCCAGAACTTAGTATATTTTCATAATTTTGTTTCAGATTGTTAAGGCCCTTTTTGTTATTGCTCATGAAAGTTGCTATTTATGTTTTATTTTATCATCTGTTGATAAATTTAATCATATACTTGTATTTTAAATCTTTTGAGGATTATTATTATTACTGTTTTTGAGAAAGTCTCAAAGTGTATTTAGCCCTGGTTGGCCCAGAACTCTCCATGTAGAGGTTTACCTGCCTCTGCCTCCAGGGTGTTGTGATGAAAGGTGTGTACCATCCTATAACAATATCCAGTGAGGATTATTTTTTTTACTGAGGGTTATATCAACTTTTATCTTATTAAGTTATTTAAGTGATATATGACAACCTAGTTTGGTACTAGAGCTCAGTTGCGAGGAATATTAGGGTTGCCTGAACTCTGCATGCTGGCTCCAGACACTTGGCTGTAGGACTCTCTGTGATGCTGCTGTTGAAGTCATTTACACACTTGGTGTGCTAAAACAGCGGGTTCTTTCCTCTAAGGAAAAGTACAGTAAGGTTTATTTGAAGTCATGGGTCTAGCCAGGAGAGTGTTTACTTTCCTGGTGACTCTTTATATGTCTTGGACAAGTAGCTTCCTGCCTTTTCTTCTATTCTCAGATTGCAAAGTAAGAATGAAAACATTGGCTTCCTTTATTTCTAGGATGGAGCTGGGTTTTCTAGCATTTGCAAATCTGTATATATGTTTTAGAGTTGGAAAATTAGTGTGGACGTTCAGGAAACTTTTGAAACGCGAGTACATGTGCATTCTGAGTAAAGGCTCACATTTTCCTCTGGCATCTGCGCGTTTTTCCCACATGTTGATTTTGTCTGAGAATTGAAGGCATTGTTGTAACCCACACAGGAATGTCATAACCATTTTTCCTAAGGCAATCAGAATGCAAGCTCTCAACAGCAGTGTTCTGTGGTGAAAGTATTCATCAGAAAGCAGAGAATGTGTCAAGGTCCCCAGGCTGCCTTTGTACTGATTTTGGGTCTAAAAAATCCTATTTGTTATCCTTGTATTTTGAAGTGGTATGTGTTTGTGTCTATGTTTGTCTCCCCAGGTTTGTTTTCAGACTACCATCGTGACACTTACAGGTTGATACAGTTACATCTATTCAGCTATCCACATACTTTTGGAGGATCTAAAACTTGTGATACTCCATAAAATCCCACATAGAAGCAGGTGTGGAGTGGGAAGGAGAGAGGAGACAGAGTGTGTGTGTGTTTGTGTGTGTGTGTTTGTGTGTGTGTATTGAAACTGGGAATAATTTATGTGCAAATTTAAAATTTCAGTTACTAGATCCAAATGTAGTATCTCTGACCAACTCTCTACTCCTTTAGATTAACAAAAGGTTTTAATTAAGGTGACAGTTCTGTCTAAGGACTTGATTTTTAAAGTGGGTAAAGCTGTCATGCCATGACTAAGAACATGAAGTTTTTAGTCCCACTTGAAGAAGCTGTAGAGCTTAGAGCTGCGGGAGCCGGCCTGGCCTCGTAAACAGGTCACTTTGTAGTTGGTCACTCAGGCTTTCTGTGCCCTCCCTGGACACAGTGATCTCATCCTGCACTTCCCAAGTTGTCTATTCTCTGCCACATTTCTGGTTATATAATCTGTCTTTTGTGTTCCTCATCTACATGACTCCTCGGGGGCTTACAATGTCTGACTCAAATCCAGCTCAGAGTGTTTTCTCTTCCTGTGAACCTGTTTGTCTGTTGGTTTGTTCATTATTCACGCAGTGTCCTGTGAAAGACTCTCCAGTGCTACTGAACAGCCGCTGAGCTCTTGTTGATTCTTCTTTCACCTAAGTCTGCTCCCTTTTCCCCTTCAGAACGAAAATGTAAGACTTTGCCTAAGTCATGGCTCCTAGAAACTAATTATTTCCATTTACTTTCTTATACATTTATATACTTAAAAATAATTCAAGACAGGGTTTCTCCGTGTGGCTCTCTGGCTGTCTTGGAACTTGCTCTGGCTCTGTGGCCCAGGCTTGCCTAGAACTCAAATCTACATTCTTCTGCCTCTAGAGGGATTAAAGGTATGTGTCACGACAGTGCCTACATTTGTATGTTTTTTATCCTTCTTTCCTAAGATACTTTGATTACATTTTCTTTTTTGTGTTCCTAATCTGTTTTTTCCTTCTGCCCCACCTCCCTATGAATGTGCTTTTTAAATGCTTAGGAACAGTTGACTGACTTGTGGAAATTCTTCAAGACCTTAATGAATGAAAACAGGTTCATTATGTTTCTGAAAAGGGTTGGCCAAGTTCACAAGTTCAGGAGTAAGAGCACGCTACAGAGATGAGTCCCCAGGAATTGGCAACCTGGAGAGAAATGTGCACTCCAGTAGTTGGGAGTTCTTTGCTTTCCTTGAAGTAAATTGCTGACTGGGTTGGGCTTGAAAAGGTGAATTTATTATGATTCTTATCTTTAATAATGTTTCCTCTTGAAAGGATGGTTTGAATTTTGAATAGTAATGAAATTCTGTAATACTCTTTCCACTCTTGGTTTCAAAATACCAGGGTTAGTTTTCTTCCTCTGAATCAAAAGTATTTTGAAAGCAATAAACTTACCATTTGAAAGTCATTTGTAGCTGTGAGTAATCTTCACCTCTTTTCTTACTGATCTTCCTCCCAGGCACTGAGACTAGGTGGTGAGCATTCAGTAGATTTTAACTGTACCCACCTGTTGGTAGTGAATGAAAAAAGAGAAAAGGAGGATTTGACTGCTCCTAGGAGAAGGTTTATTGTAGATTAGAGGGAGAGCCGAGCCAGAGTCAAGGACATCTGGAAGAGTCCAGAGTGATCCTGACCCTGAGTCTGGCTCTGTAAGAAGACAGCGGAGGGGAGAGGGGCAAACCAGGAGAGTAAAGGGTAGACAAAAAGACTGAGTAACCAAAATGTCTGGATTATATAGGGAAGAGGCACAGCGGGAGGGCAGGGTATGCCAGCCATACCCTGTAACTAACCACTAAAGACTGAGGGATGCTGGGAGAACCTGGATGGTGGCCAGGCCCACTTTGCTATGTTAGGCACCTCAGTTACCTTTGGTCCTTGGTTTGAGACCTAACAAGTAGCTGAATAGGAACGAGTCTTTGGGTTGTTTCCTCTTTAGACAGTGAAGGACTATGTAAGTTGCTGTGGGAGACAAAGGTCCAGAATACAGTTGGGAAAGTCTGCATAGGCATGTTTTTCTCTCTCTAGTACAGAGGAATTAAAAAACTATTGAGGCTTTCTTTTAATCACAGTGCCACAAATATGCACAACTAAACCCCAAGCTTTCGCTAAGTTTTATCAGATGAAGTGGTAAGATGCAGTCTTCCACGTAACAACAGAATGTGTTAGGGAAGATATGTGCTTACTTTACTTATACAAAGGGAAGCTACATTAAGATCTCTTAGTATAAGAGTCTACTAAAAAATAACCTATACCATACACTGTCAGCTTTTGTCCAGTGGCTTTATGGGACCAGTGTTGCCATTTTTGAGCTAGGCGTGCTTCTCTTGACTGGCTTTAACTAGCGCTAGTCCTGTCGTTCAAAGGCACAGAATATATCACTTGTAAATAAGTGTATCGTTAAGTTCAGCTCTCAGCTGTGCTAATCTTACTGAAAGGTACTTTACCATCTATGGGAGAGGTTGTGAAGAGAGAAATGCTGATTCACCTCCTACCCTTCGAGTCTGTTTTCTGAAGCTTTTCTCTTGTGAATTCTGGTGGGTGTGGTGGTGGTGGTGGCAGCTCTGGTGGTGGTTGAGTGTGTGAGTGCATTTGTATACTTAATAGCCACATATACTGTATTTAATAGTTTCTATAAGAATCAGTGCTAAATGTGTGTTTTCAGTTCTAAGTCTTAGTTTCAGTAACAAATTTTCTATAATGAGTATATTTTATTACAGGATTAAAATAAACTTGTGGATCCTTACCTTGAATGTAAATACATATTAAATAAAGTTAGTATAATAAAAATCTTTTAAGACATTTTATTAGTTCTGGCAGTTTCATGACTTCAATTTTGAAACTGTTGATGGTTTTCCTAAACGGTTTTATAAGTGTTTATGTCCTTTCATTATTCTCACAGGTGTCTGGATAATTACTTTATTTTGCATGTATGTATGGGTAGAGTAGAGGTTTGCTATAGGAAATGAAAGGATGGAAATACTATCCTGTTTAAGATATAATTTTTTTATTTTTGTTTTTCTTGCAAATCTGGTTGTTCATGATCATCTAAAGGAGGTTGGTTCCCATAACTTCCACAGATCCCCAGAATTACACAACATAAAATCCTTTCTGTAAAATGTCCTAGTATTTATATGTAGCTATGTATATCGTCCTGTATACTTTAACTCACTGTCAGATCACTTAGAACTATAATACAATGACTATAATACAATGATGATACTGTCTAAGTAGTTAGTGTATTGTATTGCTTTGAGAATGACAAGTAAAAAAGTACATGTCAGATTTTTTTTTTCTCTCCAAATAGGACATTACTGGAGGCATCTCAATTTGGAGGAATATTTTGAGTACTTAGAATAACCTTTTCAAACTTAGTTTTTATCAATGATCAGGAAAACACAAATGACTCATTTACTTGTAGAATTATGTATGTTCTAATCATATACAAAGAGGTCATTGGCTCCAGTTTCTTTTCACCCGAATGTAAATGAACTTTGGAAAAGATTTGAGGACAGGTGACTCAGATTGGTAGGAAAAGAATTTGGACAGTCATGCCCTGAGGCTGACTCTTTGCTCCTGCAATGGCGTTAGTTGATTTCCTCCACCCCACAACAGTGTATGGGGTCTGTTTGCTCAGTGCATACCTTTGTTCCTTGGCCTTTGCTATTTGCACAGTGTAGTTTAGAGTGAGTGCAAAATGCATAGCTCTGGGCCAGCAATGTATGGATTGCATTGTGTACTTCCCATCACTGGCTTCTTGGCACACAATAAGGGCACTGTGGAGGGGCCTACAAGGAGACAGTGATGGTGTTTTATAAAACGCCAGTGGTGTGTGGCGTCCTCTGCAATCTGCTGGGGAAGCAGTTGCACAAATTCCTTCACGTTGAGAGGCCTCCAGAAATGTCATATTTTGGCTTCAGTAATGAATGCCACAAATAACAGCAGAGACGCGGGAGACTTTGCTCAATGTCTCAGATTTCAGCCTGCTTTTCTTTCGCTGGGGTCTGCTTTTTTTTTTCTTTTTTTAAACTTTGTAAGAGAAACATTTAATAAGCTAGTCTGCTCGTCTTTAAATATTTTTGAAGACACATCTAAATTATTTTACTTTTTCCTCCTCCCTTGCTTTTTTTCTAATATATTATGCAACATCTTCCAAAACAGAAACAAAAAAAGACCTGGGCTGGCGAGATGAGATGGCTAAGCCAGTCCAGTGCAAGCATGAGGATCTGGAGTTGAATCCGTAGTGTCCAGTTACAAAGCCCTGTGTGGCAGGCAGCACGCTTGACTCTCAGTGCTACGAAACAGAGGCAGGGTCCTTAGGACTTGCTGGCCAGCAGTGTAGCTGAACCAGTGAGCTTTGGATTCAGTCAGAGACTCATCTAAAGAATAAGGTGGAGAATAGTGAGAGAGACACCTAGAGTTGACCTCTGGGACACATGTGTGTGTGCACCCCTCCCCACAGGTACGCTCCCTTGCATACACACATGAACTTATGCAGGTACATAAAGTGTCTGATTGACACCTATAAAGCAGACTAGCTCTTCCCTACTGTACCTTTCCCTTTCCTGGTGCTGTATTGCTTAGGTGTAAGGTGAGTTAGCCAGCAGCATATCAGGGATATAAATTGTTAAGCTTGTTGGAATTCAGTTAAAAACTAAAATTCTTTTTTCAACATGTGCTTGGTAAGTTTTATGAACTTTTTTTGTGACAGTACTTAGGATTGAACCAAGGGTCTCATAGATGCTAGACAAGGTTCTGCCATTGAGGTATTGTCCCATTCCTAATTATGTGCTTTTACTGATTGGTGGACTTAAGTACTACATCATTAGAACAGACTGAAATTGTTCCTATAATTTTCAACATAAGAACATTTATAAAGCAAAGAAGTGACAATATGAAACAACAGTGAAGCTAATGTCTTAGTGAAAAAAATGTGCAAAGCCTGAGAACCCAGTTAACTTGTCTGTATAAATGGGGGTGTAGCCTGCTCTTAGGACAAATGTGGGGTGGTTTTTTGCTTGTGTAGTTCTCCAAAGGTATCTATCTGGAAATGATCTCATTTACTAAGGACAAGCTTATATAGGTTTGTGGCTGATCTTTTCCCAAACTCTTATTGGCAGTGAGTATTTGCTTTGGTTCTTGAATATCTGTAGGCTGATAGTCATGAATGAGGACCCAGGAGATTGTGTATGACTGCCAGCCAGAAGGTCTGAATTGTAGACTCAACTCTGCCCAGTATTGTCCTACTGGTTTATAACTCAGTGAAGTGCTGCAATAGAGACATTGAGGCAAGATACGCTTTCTTAACCCAGTCACTGAAATTCAAAAGTGTGGAAGGGACTAGAAGAGTGAGTGCCAGAGGTATGAAACAAAGTTCTTAAGGAAGTAACCAGAATGAGTACCAGGACATCAGCGAAATCCTGTCTCGGGGGAAAAAGTTTTAAAGGAAGAGAGTCAAACTATTAGGATACTGGATTAGATTTTATAGGAGAGGAAAATTTAGGAATTTGTTTAGAAACAGAAGCAGAGTTTTGACATTTGAAAATAAGTTGAAAAGGCTGGTAAAATGGCTCAGTGCATTAGAGAACCTGCTGCCAACCCTTATCTTATTTCAGTTTACAGAGCCCATTCCTACAACTTGACCACTGACCTCTGTGTGCCCTGTGGCACACACAAAACCCTTTTCTTTAAAATGAAGATAAAGGATTTGACGGTCTTTTTTTATGTGGGACAATGCCCCTAAACTGTAATGATAACTCACAAACCAACTATTATGTACTTTAAAAAAAATTTTTTTCTCACTTCCATCTCCTTCCTGCAATGTTTCCCATGTTTCATCCTCCAACCGTTCTGATACCCACAGATGTTTTCAAAGTTAGTCTCTCTTTCTTTATTGTTGGTATATAGCTTCTCCACACGGAGGAGATAATTAGTCTTTTGTAAGGATAAGCCCAACTGATTGTAGAGTACCAAGTGATCAGCCCTGAAATCATACGTGCAAGCAACTCAGAAAGATGTATGTCTATATACACATACACACAAACTGCTATTTTGGGGACAAGTTGTCGCATGCCTTTAATCCCAGCATTCAGGAGGCAGAGGCAGGTGGATCTCTGAGTTCGAGGACAGCCTGGTCTACAAGAGCTAGTTCCAGGACAGGCTCCAAAAGTTACAGAGAAACCCTGTCTTGAAAAAAACAGTCTTTTATTTTCTTGGTTGTCAAGCTATAATTGTATATAAGAAAGCAAACTGATGTGTGGACATAGTTTAGCATGAAAATAATCCAGTACTCAGGAAGCCAAGGCAAGAGGATTTCAAAACCGAGGCCAACCTGGACTACATTCTGATTCTCTAACTCAAACAAAGAAGCTAAGTTACCTCCCTATATAGAAGTGTAAGTGTTACACTTTACAGATAGCATTAATTTTAAGCAGACAGGAAAACTATATCATTTCAACTTTCTGTAACTTCAAAAAATGTTGAAATAAATAACCAAAGCTTTTGAATCATTTTTATTTATTTTTACTAGAACAGCTCACAAAAAGTCCTATAGGGCTTTCTGTGAATCCATGAACTACCTCAAACATTTTATTAAACATGTCACAAACTTAATTTAATTCTCTCATTACCATCTTTAAGTGCTGATCAATATTTATTTTCTGTCCTTGACAGAATATAAATTTTTTGAGACCATTTATATTTTATTCCTGTCTTAACACTGGAACTGACACCTACTGTTGCTGGATCTAGTATATATTAGCCCCCTAGCTCGGCAAGCTCTGCAGTCATTCATCAGTGGGGCAGTACCTGTCAGTCATAATGAATGGCCTGTTCATTGTGAGATGGTTTTCCTTTTTCATCTTACTGTATCCCACAGTATCTTTGAGCAGAAATTCACTCTGTCAGGCTTTAATAGTGAAAAATAATACCTCTTAAATATTTGTATTCTCTACTTCCCAAAGATATTTCCTCCTTTAAGATTCATTAGATATCATATTCTTGTTTTCTTAGATACAGTTATTGGTTCTTAGTGTTCCTTGGAGAGTAGAGATTCTTAATGGGAGTTTGGGTTACAACTGTGCACAATCAGCCAGCCTCTTAGTGGTTAGTGATATTTGCGGCTTAGGATGGAAGCCTAGAACAGCCTGTACATCAGACAATATTTTGATAATTGTGAGATGTGGGCTAAGTCAAAGAGCAGGTAGAAGTAGAATTCAACTATGGTTGATTCAGACAGTGTGATGTATCCTTTCTTATTAATTTGATAGTTATAGAGAGCTGTTAGGTAGTTACTATCTCCATTTTACATCATCATACCGTCTAGTAACAGAAAAGATGTTCACGAAATGTTGAGTGATGTTGAACTAGGTCTGACTCCTGTGCCCATGGTGGGGCTCAGCATACTACCACAGACTGCTGGGGTGACTTTGTGGATGTGTTCCCTCTGGTCTTTTAGGATAATACTGTCCAGTAGTGCATGTCTCTGAGATAGAAACTAGTGTGAAAAGTTTATAAAAACTGACTTTAAGTCAATGTTGGAATGTGTTTTCTCTGTGATGTATGTATTTATAGATATTGACTTAGATATCCCTTTTAAATATTACTAATTTCAAGAACCATAACTAGTAACTACACATTTTAATTTATTTATGCTTGCCACACACTTGTATGTTCTATTCTCCTCACTCACAACTCTGAAAACTTCAGTCATGCATCTTGTTAAAGGTAGTGATGTATCAGCTACTAATTATGAATCCACAGTGATGATATATAGCACTTTGCTATGGTAATATAAATTTAAGTGAATTTCTCTTTTTTGGGGGGGGGTTGGACAGGGTTTCTCTGTAGCTTTGGTGCCTGTCCCGGAACTAGCTCTTGTAGACCAGGCTGGCCTCGAACTCCCAGAGATCCGCCTGCCTCTGCCTCCCGATGCTGGGATTAAAGGCGTGTGCCACCACCACCCGGCTGTGAATTTCTCTTTTTATTTTTTATTTGTGATAACTGTATTTTAGAAATCTTATTATGAAATTTTTAGTAGAAATGCCAGATTTTACTCCCCAGGATTGACCATTCTCTCCCTCCCCCCCTTTTTCTCTCTCTCTCTGTAATTTCTATGTACTGGATGAACGGACAGGTGCATATTTTGATATTGGGGGTGTCTACTGAGCCGTCTATTTTTAGTGGCCCTGTCCTAGTTTCACTGGCCATCTAGTGGTGACATCTGTACATGCCTGTGGGTGGGAGGTGTATGTCTGACTGAACTCACAGTTGGAATATTCCAAGCTTATGTGTCTAAATTGGAAATGAGTATACTTTCTTACTGGTTTAATGACGATCACATTTTCTGTATGTAAACAGAGACTGCTTTTTCGTTTCCCGTCCACCCGACCTGAATAATCACGCAGAAACTATATTATAACACTGTTTGGCCAATCGCTGAGGCGTATTTCTAGGTAGCTCTTACATCTTAAATTAACCCATTTCCATTAATCTGTGTATTGCCACGAAGCTGTGGCTTACAGGTAAGGTTTTGACATCTTTTTAATGGCAGCTGCATGGTGTCTACCTGACTCTGCCTTCTTTCTTCCTCTGTCTCTGCTTGGATTCCCCACCTTGTTATATTTTGCCCTGCCATGGGCCAAAACCGCTTCTTCATTAAGCAATGGTAATAATAAAACACATTCACAGCCTACAGAGGGGAAACCCACATCATTTATGGCTTCCTGGGCCTTTTAAATCTCTGAAGAATGAATAGTATATTCTTTAGAAAATGAGAAAATTAAAGTGTAATTTAAATGGAAAAGGCTGGTATTCCACAAATACCAGAGATGACAATAAACAAACAAAACCTTAGTGTTGATAGTATAAGTTGTGTGAAGTTCCGCCAGGCAGTTTTCATAGAACAGCACTCTGTTAGGAATTTGTTGTGAGTCCTCTTCAGGTTTTGATGGAAACACTTTGAAAATATGCCTTTAATGTTGAAAATGTGTCTTTAATGTTGTTCATATGAGTAGATTAATAGTCAGCGTTTGCTTTTTAATCTTAGTAATTAATGAGACTAGCAATAGAGCAGAATGCATTTAGTTATTTTAGAATAATATTTTGCAGTTGGAATACTTGAAAACAAATACTTTATGAATTTGTAATAATTAGTGGTGCTTTTAAATAATCTTTTAATATTTATTAGTCTAAAAACATTATAACATTTTTGATGCAAAATGCTCTTCATTTTCTTGTAAGCTTCCAACCCTAATATTTTCCTTTCTTTCATGTCACATATGTCCTTTGCCCCTTTCCCAGTAAGCATCTCTTGTTTCCTTTTTGTGATCTCCTTTAGAAACGTGAAGATTTTCTTTGTTTTTCCGCAGAAACGTGCTAAGGGACAAGTGTTGTTTGACAAAGTGTGTGAACACCTCAATCTCCTGGAGAAGGACTACTTTGGGCTTCTATTTCCAGAAAATGCTGAGCACAAAGTAAGTGACTTCAATTCTGTCCTTTTAGGAAGTAAGTACTCTATCTTTCTAATCAGTTAATTTCAGAATAAATTTAACTTTAATTTACATGCTTATCATGAGGTTTTGGCAAATATTTAAAAATGATTATGTGAGAGACTCACGCTTTTTGGCATTTTGGGTGTATAATGCTTTCTCATTGTAAGCAGGTGGAATTGAATCTTTTCCTATCTTAATTGAGACTGAAAAATGTGAGTTTAAAATTATATGAAAGTGTTAGCTCTAAAATTCACAGTAGAATCTACTTATGTAATGAATTGTTGAGGGGAAAGTACTTCAAATTAAAAGATTTAGTAGTGGGGAAAATTGACTATCTAACATGAAGATTATCTTTTAAATTAATATTATCAAGTCATGTCCCAGTTTTGCCTTATGGTGCCAAATACAGAGGGCAGCCAAGTAGACTCATTTTGCCGACATAAAGATGTGCAGTCATCTGCATAGTAGTATTGAATAAGCCTGAGCAGCAGGGGCGTGAGTGCACAGACGCGTAGGAGGACCCTTGAGTACTTTGTGTGGCAAAGTTACTCCTACCTCAGTTAGTTGTTGGGGGCAGAAAAGGTGGTTGGGCAGCTTTCTCAGGTGGTTTATTTGACCAGCCACTGCTGGATTGATCCTGGTAGTACTTTTTACCTGATGTCAAAGAGTGTGCTGAGAACGTGTCTACTCTTAAGAATTTTTTCAAGACATTAAGCAAGAGCATATGGTGATCAGATCTGAACTTCATACTAATTTTATAGACCTTAGAGCATAGGGTTGTCTGTGATCTGAAGCTCATATTAATTTTATTGAACTTCAGAGACTTTCAGTTTCAATCAATTAAGGATGGAAACATCAACTCTTCGTGACAGAACTAGGGGCTGATCTGTAGCTGTCAGCATTATTAGGAAAAGGCTTTCCTCTTCTGCTTCACTCTGTGAGTGTCTAGATTTGGTGTGGGTGAGAAGATGCTGATTGTAGGAGTGAAGAATGTAAGTTTGTCCTTCTCTACAGAGGAAGCCTGTTTATAGTCTGTTAGATTGTTGCTGTGGAACGTCTGCCTTAGGGTGTACAGAGCTCTCAGTTAGCGTGAAAGGGGCTTCTGTCTAACACCAGGCGTTCCTATCTTAGTCAGTAGAGCACAGTAGTCGTTAGAGGAAGCAGAGTGTGCATTGTCACATGCCTGCACAGTACCATTGTTTGTGTTTACTTATCCCAGTAATGAAATAAAGGGGTTCAGTTTTAAGCCTGGTAATTAAATGCAAATTAAATATTTTCAACTTTCTCAGCTTTAAATCCCTGGTAGTAACTTGTAGTTTAATTCTACCTTTAGACTAAAGACAAATTACATGTCTGCTTGTTGAATAGTATGTACATTTATTAGTATTTAGAATACTCTCCTCAGAAGTAATAACACACTTCATTAAATAAACTAAGTGCCTTTTAAGGCAGTAAATTACAAGTTGGTCTTGATAATGGTTCCAATCATGTGCTTATCCATTGCTCCTGAAAGCTCCAAAAGAGAAAGTGCTGGGAACTTGGCAATTGTATCTTTTTCTGAGATTTTCTATTGGCAGATTCATAAGAATGTTTAATTTTTGTAAAATATGAAGACAAATGTTGTAAATGCTTTGTACAAACAAAATAAATAGCATTAGGACATTAGGTATTTCTGGAATATTCCTTTTGACTAAGATAGTATTTATTTATTTATTTATTTATTCATTCATTTATTTATTTATTTATTTAGTTAGTTTTTTTGAGACAGGGTTTCTCTGTGGCTTTAGAGCCTGTCCTGGAACTAGCTCTGTAGACCAGGCTGGTCTCGAACTCACAGAGATCCGCCTGCCTCTGCCTCCCGAGTGCTGGGATTAAAGGCGTGCGCCACCATCGCCCGGCCTTTGACTAAGATAGTATTTAGACAGTAGGATTTACTATTTTTTAAATTTAAACTTGGAATACACATGCCTAGTTCATGTCTTACAGCTGAACCTTTGATCCATATACTCAACTGTCTTCTGAACACTCCTGCTCTAACAGCTGTATCTTTTGTATCTAACTATATCTTCCCCTTAATGGCACCTGTCCCTGAAGAATAGTCCTGGACTCTTGTTTCTTCCTACTCTGTGAATAGCCGGGTGTCTTTGAGCTTACCTGACTTAGAAACATTGAGTGCTCACAGATTAATTCCCTGCAGCTGGCTTGAGCTTTACTCCTCAGTCTGTCTCACAGCATGCAGGTAATCCTTGATGGTGTAGCTCTCTGCTCATACATACTATGCTGCATTGACGGTTTCTTTCTCTTACTGTTTGAAAACCTGCCTTTTCTAAAGAGCTACCTAAATATCCTGTGAGGGCTTCCTGCTCGTCCCCACCCTGGGTGGGCTGTCTCCTACCATCTTTCTCCACAGCTCAAGGGAGGTGAGTTAACAGTAGCCCCTGTTACCAGCATCTGCAGTACAAACCTTATTTATGTGCTGTTTTTTTCTCATTACTCTGATTGTATCTGAAAGTAGGATGATGAAGTCTAGTGTGAGATGGAGAGTTGTGTGATGACAGGATCCGAGATTGGGCTGTGGAAGGGGATAGCCAAAGTCTGGGAGGGTAACATCGTTACTGCGGACACTAAGATAAGAAGGGGCTGCGAATACAGCTGAGAGGTAGTTTGGCCTCTTTCCTGTAAGAATATGTAAGACTAGACTGTGGTGGGCTTACTTGTATTTGTGGTTAGTGTTTGCCTATGAAATGTCAGATGAAAATGCTTGTAAAATTAGATGAGTACTTTTTTAGTACTAAAGTTTTAACTAAAGCTTCAAGAGCATACAGAGATATGTCCTTTGTGAGGTAGCTTTTCAGGAAATAAATGCTCAATTATAGTTGAGTATATAAATTATATATTTATGTGACTATAATGTTCATATTGCTTAGATTCAGAGATACCTTACTTTTTATATTTAACAAATACATATAGGTAAAATCCAATCCTCAAATTCATTTAGATGAAAAAACTTTCCTTCTTCACAGTATAACTATATAGTTTCTTTTATTTTTCTGCAGAAGATTATTGTCGTACCAATTTAGCTTCATCAGTCCAACTTGGAAGTTCTTGAAGTTTCCATTGTAGGAGAATAGGGGTGTGTTTTCCTTTGTTGTGTGTATGCCAAGGACATGCTCGGCCACCTTTCCTAGATTCCCAGCTCCAGCTTTCTGGTTCCTTTTCTTGATAGATACCATGTGTTTTTAAAGAGGTTTCAGGTACTTACTTCAGCCTTTTGTGATGTGGAAGTCAGGCAGAGCTGTAAGTATTTTATATAACAAATTGTCATGAGGGACGATCTAAACTGTCTTTAGTGTAGGTGTAATATTGTATCAGTTGTGACACTGAGTTGGAAGCCTTTCAGTTCATTTTGATTATGAAAATGTAACATTGTTAGTGTCTAAAATTTTAATTGTCTGTTGAAAAGTCTTGTAAACTTCTCTGTAGAAAATGTTAAAAGTATATAGAATCAAACAACATGTTATTCTTTTATAGAGAATTACAAGTATAAGTAGTTTTTTTTAATTCATGTTTAAGTGAATTCATCATTAAATATTCTGAATTCTCAGAGGAAGAGCAAGGAAAGAGATATCTTGATTTAGGGAGCCATTATGAGGCTAGCAAAAAAGCTGGCACTAGGGGAATTCTCAGGAATCCATAAGAATGACCCCAGCTAAGACCCTAAGCCATAGTGGGGAGGGTGTCTGAACTGACTTTCCCCTCTAATCAGATTAACTACTACCTTAATTGTCATCATAGAACCTTCATCTAGCAACTGATAGAAGCAGATAGAGAGACCCACAGCTAAGCACTGGGCTGAGTTCTGGAGTCTAGGCCAAGAGAGGGAAGATTGATAATAGGAGCAAAGGGGTCAAGGCCATGATGGAGATACCCAGAGAAACAGATGACCTGAGCTAGTGAGAGCTCACTGACTCTGGACTGATCGTGGGGGAGCCTTCATAAGACCAAACTTGACTCACTCAATGTGGGTTACAGTTGTGTGACTGGGGTAGTTTGTGGAGCCACTGGCATTGGGACCAGGATTTATCCCAAGTGCTTGAGCTGGCGTTTTGGAGCCCATTCATTTTGGAGGGATGCCTTGCTTAGCCTAGATATAGGGGGAGGGCTTTGGTCCTGCCTCAAAGTGATGTGTCAGGCTTCCTTGACTCCCATTGGGAAGTCAAGACTCTCTAAGGGGTGAATGGGGTCTAGGATTGGAGAAGGTGGGGGGAGAAGCGGGGAGTGGTAATTGGGATAGATATGTAAAATGAGAAAAGATTGTTTTTTTAATCTAAATTTAATAATAAAAAAAAACAAAAATAAATAAATTTTTAAAAAAGATACCTAACTCTCTTTTAAAGAGAAAAATAGTCTTAAATTTTTTTTGTTAATAGTGTTTGGCATTTGGCCCAGGCATTATATGTCATTTTGCTATAAGTCATATTGCAAGAAGTACTTGTTAGAAGTATAATTGATATCTAAGCTTACTTGATGTAGATTAAAACAGTTGTCTAATAGCCAGAGTATATCTTCCCAGAAGCAGAATTAAAAGCTCATAGTAAACTCTTTGCACATATAAACTAACTTTAAGCAAGAGTCTATATTTATTTTATTTAAACTTTATAATCCTCCATTCTCCAGATGTATATAGTAAGTTTCGCTGTGACGTGGGAAGCCGGTACCTTTCCTCTTGATGCCATCATTAGACTCCTGTTAGACCTGTGTGCTTAAATGTGCATAGTAAAGGGATCTCGTACAGCACTATCTACAGCACTATCTATTTCTGTAGATGAATGGAGATTTAAGACAGAACTACTCTCATCCTTTCAACATTTGCTACTATAAGGTGAATTAGTTTGAAATTGTTAAATAATCATACCTGGCCAATCTGAGGCTTCCTGAACATAAATGAAGACATCAGCAAACTTTGGTTGGGAGTGAGGGAAACAAACTCTGAAATCTTAAGATCTAGCCTGAAGAGTAATGTGAAATTGTCAAGTAGTAGAATTTTGTTTTAGTCAGGTAAATATTGTGATTTCTATTTTGCTGTTGAGGAAATTGAGGCTTAATGGAGACCAGAAATGTTTTTAAGACATAGAATTGATGGTAAATGAGAGTTTGATTCCACTTATTTCTAAACCCAAAGTCTGTGTTCATGGTTCTGTTAACCAATACTTTCTTGTAAGAAGGCTACACCCTAATGTTTCCTGAGGGGAAGGTGTACATATTTACACTTGTGTACTTGAATATGTCCACTTGCCGCCATCATTAATTTATTATCTTATTATCTCCTTTGTTAACTGATGCCATTTTCCATTTTTTAATGTGTCTTAGGCATCATTCTTCCTTTCCTTAAGTGTCAACCCAGAGAAGTTGATTTTTATTATTTTATTTTTTTGTTTGCTAAGTATGGTGGTGCACACATGTACTTTCCCAGCACTTGGGAAAGTGAGACTAGAGGGTTGGGAGTTCCAAGACCAACTTGAAACTGTACAGTGAGGCCCTATCTTAAGAATCAAAACACAATAGAAAAAAATAGTTTATACTTGGTTATGTATAATCCAGAGAAACACTTAGATTTCATAGTAAATATGTAATTTCATATTACGTTAGTATATACAAGAATATTTTATTTTTTTGCTTGAGAATTTATGCTCAGACAAATTATATACCAGTCATAATCTAATTCAAATAAAAGTAATTCAAATAAAGATAAATTTAATAAAATAATGTGTAATCATTTAAGATGACTACATCATGGAGAGGAAGGAAGCGGAAATGGAGAATTGCCAGTAAACAGGTATTGATTTTTAATACTTAATGTTAAATTTCTAAAAGTGCTAAGTAACCTAGAGAATATGAATTATATTGCCAGGCCAGCTTTTCACAGCTAGTCTCAGAGAGTATGCAGGACCGCCTGCTTCCTTGGGAGGACTAGAGTTCGCAGAGTGCAAGTCAATGTGGTTAGGAAAGGAAACCAGGTAGGCCCATGGAAAGAGTGACTTCTGCTGCTTAGTCCTATTGTGGAAGCAGCCCTGTGGTCTCTGGGTAAGGATCTTGTGCTGCGTGGTTTTTATTGGGAAAATGGAACCTCAGTTGAACTGCCATGATCAGAATGGCCCATTGCCATTAATTAGTCTTGATTGATGGTTGATGTGGGAAGGCCAGCCCACTGTGGGCAGCACCATCTGTAGGCAGGAGGGTGTGAGCTATTTAAGAAAGCTATCTCAGAATGAACCAGTGAGAGCCAGAGAGCAAGCCGTAAGCAGTATTGCTCCATGGTCTCTGCTCTGGGTCTTGATTGAGTTCCTGCTTTGTCTTCCCTCAATGATGGATTATAACTTTTAAGTGTTAGCCTTATAAACACTTTCCTCCAGTTGCTTTTGTCAGTGTTTAGCATAGCAACAGAAAAGCAAACCAGAACAGAGCTGACATAAGAAGCCACAGCAGTCTTCCCTATGTCTTGACTGGCAGTGTTGTTGGAAGTAGCCTAAGGGTGACTGCCTCAATTTGGCTTGCCATCTTGTTACTCATGTTTGTCTAGATCTGTAAACTCCTCCCTCTGCTCACTATGATCAAGTAATTGGGAGAGATTAGTGCTTCGGGTAAGGATGGAAGGGGAAGGTATGATAGCTAGGACCTAGGGTCAGTCTGTGGGATTGCAGAAGATGATGTTGCTTTCCATCGTTCTTTCCTGGAACACAGGTACCGTTTGCTTCTTTTTAGCAGGCATCTATGTGAGCTTATCCTTAAGGACCCTGAAGGTTTGGGAGGTCTGTCTCTGAGGCCAGCAATGCTCCCTTACTGTCTTTATGTGTTGGTGATACAAGGGATCTTGTTATTTGAGTTTGCACTAGTGTTCTCTGATTCCATTTTCTTCATGTGATTGTTACTTCCTTGTTTTCAATGCCACACATTTAACCTTCCTTCACCTTTCCCCAGCCTTAGTCCAGGCTGGGCTAGAAGCTGAATGATGTGCTTTTCTTGGTCTTGTGCACTTAGTATAGTTGCCATTTGTGAGTCAACTGTGTAGGACAGCAGCTGCAGGGCAAGAAAGCTGAATGCTATACTTTTTTCTAAGTGGAAAATAGAGCTGCTTCCTAACATGGCACCAGAGGTACCATTACAGGGTCCCACTGGGCCCTCACATTAATGCACCATGCAGCTGGGACACCAGTAATAATGAAACTGGGCCATGCTCTGGTGACTCTTTAATGACAGCTTTGAATATGACCAGTGTTAAAACAGAGACACATATACCTTGGATCCTTGCTGCGAGAGTTTAGACTGTGAATTGTGTAGTAAAATCTGAGGGCTACTTTCAAAGGATGCTGTTGTTAATACTTTTTAATAGTGTGCCATGTTCTGTTGCATCATTTCAATAGATTGACAGATAATTACTTACTATGTATCAAAAGATACTTCTTGCTGTATGAGAATAAAATTATATTTAAATACAAGTGTTACAACACATCATTTGGGTTACTTGTTAAAACTAGACTTATTTGCTGTAACGTCAGTTGTTTGATTCAGTGTATTGTATCTCAAAAAATGTATGTGTTCTGCATAAGGAAGTTGAATGAATTTCTTACTGTTAACAGTAGTATGGGAAAAATACAAGTACACATTTTTGAAAAATTGTGGGAACTCTTTGCATTACAGTTTGAAAGCTTTGCTATTCTTATATGGTTTAGAATTGATGTTTTGTTTTGTTAAAAAAATATACTATTTTTTTAGTGTGTTAGTTATTTCAAAACATAGAAATGAGAGGCAAACGGAAGGATATTCCTTACTTAGAATTGTGTTTTCTAACTTCAAATGAGAAAGAGAAGAGAGGAGGAAAGAAAGAAAGGATGTTAAGACCAGAAAGAAAAGTATTGTTTCTGATCCGGCATTATCTTTCCATAGCATAGAAGAGCTGGGCTGAAGGATGTGAAGACGTTGGCTTTTAGAGGTTGAAATGATTGCTTTGGATCAGGGCGTGTATACTCTGAGCCAGCAGTTTCCAATTCACATTTTAACCTTCTTACGTAACTGTGGACAGCTTATTATTTCAGTGTCTGAGGGGTGATTTGTGAGCAGTTCTGTGTAGTAAAGATTATATTTAGATAAATTACACCTTATCATTGGATAAATATTTAGATTAAATTCCGGGAAAATGAAATGCATGATATTCACCTTAAAGAAATTTTGTCCTCCCTCCCTCCCTCCCTCCCTCCCTCCCTCCGTCCCTCTCTCTCTATCTCTATCTCTCTCCTCTCCCCCCCTTTCACACACACACACACACACACACACACACACACACACACACACACACAATCCCAGTATGCTAATAGGTGAAAGCTACTTAAAATGAGCTTCATGAGATACAAGTTATGAACTGTAAACTATTCCATTTGATTTTGGGGAGAGTTCTTATGGATAATATTGTTTTCTTCCCTCCTGCAGAGCTGGCTAGATCCCGCAAAAGAAATAAAGAGACAGCTGAGAAGTGAGTATTTAAAGAACCATACTCAAATTAATTTTTAGTATTTCTGTCTATATAAAAACCTATAGGGATAAATGCTATAGTAATAACAGAATAATACGGTGATGGTTCCGTTTTGCATGCTGAAATCAATGTTTCTGTAAGACACTTGTGGAAATGTAACTGTTTAGCTGGATATGGTGCCAGTTGCTTGCAGTCCTAACACTCAAGAGGTTGAGGTAGGGGATGATGAGCTCCAGGCCACTGTAGGCTGCACAGTGCAATCCTACCTCAAAACAACAACAAAACCAAAAGGATTGTGACTGTAGCTAGCTTAGAGACTCTTCCCTTTCAGAAGGCTATAGACTTACTTTTACATGTTTGTGAAATCTGCTGATGAGAAGTAACAGGCTGACTTTTAAAAAGCACAGCGGAGTTTTGGGGGTGAAATGTTGTGTTTCTGAATGTGCTTGTGGGTGCTTGTGTGCACGTGTACATGCAAATGACAGAGGTCCACTCTTGGTTTCTTTCTTGCTTACTTTCCACCTTATTTTTTGAGATGACATTTCTCACTCAACCTGGAGCCCATCAATTTGACCAGATTTGCCAGGCCATTGAATTTACCAATCTGCCTGACACTCCAGTGTTTCCCTCCCCAAGCTGGGGTTCAAATGCATGCCACTACTGTGCCCTCTTCTCACATGGGTGCTGGAGATTGAGTTCAGTCTTCATGCTTGCACAGCAGGCTTTTACTGACTGAGCCGTCTCCTCACCTTCAGATTTCACTTTTTGTTTGAGACAGTTTGCTCATCCTAATGTACTTCCATTGTAGCTTGGAAGTGTAGATTTTAGTTGTTAGGCATATCCTATATCTGAGAGGCACACAAGCACCTCGCTCATGTCTACTAGAGTGAATACTCCAGAAATGAAAGCTGAGCAGAGGTCTTTCTTCCAGAGCTGTGTGTCTTCTCTGTGGTCCATTCCAAAGTTCCAGGTCGCTTTACCTACCTTTGACTCTGGATTTGCAGTTAGTGTTGGGTGTTCCTCTCCGTTTTTACCACTCATCTTCATTGTCGTGGTTCCCAAATGACCCCATGCTTCCCACTTAGCCAGCTTCAGCTCCCTGCGTAGATGTGCCTCTGCACACTGCCCTGCCTGGGATAGGAGTGCCTAAACACTTAGAATTGCTGAGGAGTCTCTGATAGCAAATCCAGTACTTACTTCAGAGTTTGTGAACACCTGAAACAGGTAGGGAGCCAAAGAGCAGCCTGGAACGCTTAGACTGGGGTGGGGGGGGTGGGGTTTCTGAAGAATAGTTAAGTCCCTCACAGCCCTTCTAAGACTGGACCTGAGATCAGCCATTTCCGAGAAGTAACATGCGAAGTATTAATGATAACATTTCTCCTGTATTATTCTAATGTCAAAACACTGAAACAATTCTGTTTATGCTTTCTAATCTACCTTCTGTCTCCCATGCTAGTGTCCAATCTTCTGTCTTATATTCTCTTTCCCTCTCCTCAGTAACAAAACTTAGCCGTACTATCATTTTCCCCTTCTCTACATTTATTTGTTTAATTTTATTTATTTGTGGGCAGGACTTAACTCTTGCCCTTGCTGACTGTGAATTCGCAATACTTTATAGACTCCTGAGTGCTGGGATTATAGAAATGCACAGCTACACCTGGTTTTCTGCTCTTTATTTGACCTTATCTGTTGTTCTTTTCATATCCACTTTTGTAGATTCATCTGTTTTACCTTTTAAGAATAACTTTTTATTGGCCAGTCTTTTTGCCTTGTCTAGGACTGAGGCACAGTCTAGAATTTGGAACTTTGAGCATAAAGCTAGACGAGTTCCATGCATTCTGGAGTGATTGCCTGTCCTCTCTTTGAACTACTCTGACATCCAGTGTTCATTCCCTTCTCTTTCTCCTTTGTGTTTCCTTATTCACCATTTTGAGTAGATAGAGCTACATTATGTTGGAATTATTGAAGAAACTGTCACAGACGTCCTTCCTTTGTCCCTTCTGTAACTGATAAGTGCTTTGTGAAGGGTACGCCTCAGAAAGATAGAGCGCTTTTACTTTCTCTGAACTTTGATCTGCCAGGCAACCCCAAAAGAAAGAACAGGGCGATGTCCAAAATGTGTTGGTTGGCCCATAGGGTTCTTTCCTGGGTTTACTCTATGGCACTCATTCAGAGTCGCAGGTATTTCCTGTTGGAAATCACCCTTGAGAAGAAAGCTTAAAAAGAAAGTTTGAAAACTTGACAGGAATCTTTGCAAGTAAAAGTGCTTGAAAAACTTGGAAAGCAAGACTCCTGTTGATTATGAATCACGCTCTTATGTCTTGGTTATTTTTGAAGTGTTCTTTAGAGTTATTTTGGGACGTTTGCCCTGGTGGTTTGGCAAAGCAGTAACAATTCAGCGTGACTTTTCCAAACCACCGGAGTTCTTTAAATGGCATAGTCTCCTCCACGATTGCAGCTTAGAAAGTAGTTCCCCTGTTGCAAGTGAGAAAGAACTTTTCCTTTGATTTATCATATTAGATTTTTATAGTTAATAGGCACTTAGAAAATAGATAATTGGAATTACTTAGAAGCTGGCAAGCTTAATGGTTCCCACTTACAATTTTTCTTAAATTTTGGTTATTTCTTAGTAATATACCTAATAGCTGTATGTTTGAAACCTGCCTGTGGATAATATATAAATAACCCATAATTAGTTGAACTGTTTTTTATGTAGCCAGGTAAAATTAGGGATAATAATTAAATTAAAAACCACTAATGTTTAATTTAAAAACACTTTAAGTATACTTACCGTAAAAATAGGTATATGAGGTAATTTCTTTGTTAATTTTAGCCATTCCATGATGTACACATATTTCATATATCCTTGATACCATAAATATATACAATTTTTGTCAGCTGAAAATGTTTGTTTAGTGTTCTTGGATTTTGCAAATACCTCCTTAAATATAGAGGTTCTAGTAAAAACTTGTGCAGCTCTGTGCTAGTATTAACACCTGGAAAACAGATAAACAAGGTGCTGTTGGGGAATGACAGTCTTGTTGTGACTTTACTTGATTATGGATGTGCACACACTCTCTAAAACATGAGAAACTGTTTTCTCTTAAAGTATGTCACGGTATTTTCCTCCCCTACTTTCCCATCATCAGGATCTCTTACAGACAGACATTTCCTGAATATCTACTGTGACCACTTGATCATTTTCATGGTTTGCCAACAATGTGAAAATCCCAAAGGGTGTTTGTTTTGTTTTTTAAAGGAATGAGGAATATTTAGCCCCTAGAAATCCCATGGGTGAAACAAGTTTATCTCAGAACTATTACATGGAGATTATTCAATTTATTATATGATAAATTATCATATAAAATATGTATTTATAAAAAGTAAACCTATTATCTCCTAATAGGTTTACTCTATTATAGAATTAGGTTAACTCTAATAATAGTAAACTTCTTATTCTCTAGTGGCTTACTTATATTAATTTCTAGTTTTTGAAATGTTATTGCTAATGTCTAGGTGATACTAAATTATTCTAGATAAAAAGCAAACAAGCTGTGTTTTGGTAAATAATTGACGTTTTATAATTGCAGACCTTCCCTGGCTGTTCTCTTTTAATGTGAAGTTTTATCCTCCGGATCCTTCTCAGTTGACTGAAGATATCACCAGGTACCTTGTATTCACGTTTTAAAATGCATCTTTGCTAATGACTATTATTTATTTCTGTGCTCTGTTAGTATATTTGTAACTTTAGGACTGAAAATCAAGGAAATTAAAAATGTATGGTATAAATTTTTTGTGTGCCATATGCATGCCTAGTGCCTACAGGTCAGATGAGGGATGAGTTACAGGCAGTTCTGAGCTAGTGTGTGGGTGTTGAGAAGCAACTTGGGTTCCCTATAAGAGCCCAAATGCTCTTAACAGCTAAGCTGAATGCATTCCCGCAAAGCAGTTATTAATATATATTAATCTTGTCTGAGTTTTCTGTCCTGCCTGGTTTCTGCAATCGTTAAGTCCCAAAGAAATCACACATAGGCCTACATTTATCATAAACTGCTTGGCCCATTAGCTCAGGCTTCTTATTAAGTCTTTTAGCTTACATTTTATTCTTGTCTGTGCTAGCCACATGGCTTGGTACCTTTTTCATCAAGGCAATCATATCTTCTTCTGTGTCTGTGCAGGACTTCAGAGGGAGCTTCCCTCTTCCTGTTCTCATTGACCTGCCTCTACTTCCTTTCTGGTTGTCCCACCGATACTTCCTGCCCAGTCACATAATAGGGTAATTTACGTTATAAGAGTTAATACAAAGCCTGAGCTAATGGGCCAATCAGTTTATAGTTAATGTAGACCTCTGTGTGATTTCTTTGGAACGTAAAGACTGTAGGAACTGGGCAGGACGAAATCCCGACAACATACTAATATAATTATAATTTGTTTGTTTCCTTGTTTGCCTATTATTGTGTACATGGGCGATCATGCCAGGGTACACATGTGGAAGTAAGAAGACAACTTTTGGAGTCTGTTCTCTGCTCCCACCTTGATATATGGGATCCAGGGATTGAACTCAGGTCATTCGGCTGCGAGTTCCTATAGCTACTGAGCCATCACACTAGCCTCAGAGCAGCTTTGAAAACAAAACAAAACAAACTTAGTAGTAACTTGAAGTAAACTTCAAAATAGATCTTGTTCCAAATAACTGAAGTATTGCCAGTTTCAAAACCTTATGTATGTGTGTATATATATATGTATATATTTGTTTCCCTTTATATTCAAGTCATAAAATACTTAAAGAAAATATTGCTGTCAGCTTTGTTTTCTATGTTATATGTATGATTAAAGGCATACCTTTAGTATTTCAGATTTTAATGTGACAGTGTTTATTTTTAAATAGTATGTTTGCCTGTGTTAGTTTCATTGTACAGGCATCATACAGATATTTATTGCTGAGGCTGGAAAAATGGAAAATGTTTTGTTTATTTTTACCTTGCCACCTGTTGCTAAATACCAGTCCACTACAGTGCTGATTAATTACTGTTCATCTTTTAACCTTGACTTGATTCAGTTAGCTCCAGCTAGTAAATAATGAATAGTTTTTCTGGCTGCTTAGTGAGTTGCTTTTAGGGCATAATCTCTAGTGTGTTGGCATGTCGGGGATAGAGGGTCTCGGTTGGAGTGCCTTTTAGTCATGAATTTAATGGACTTATGATGCAATGCCCTCTGTCATACATGCTCCTCCTTGCAGTAATCTGGGGATGATAATCTACGGTAACTGCAACTTTATTGCACGGGCATATGTTGATTTTTCCGTTTAAGTAAAATAGTGCTTGAGAAGTTTCCCATTCTGTGGTGGGAAGAACAGTAGGGTCTGCTATGCTGCTGAAACTGCAGTGTGTCGCATGACTAGCTATCTACTTGAGACCTGCTGATGTCCCAATTGAATCTTCACTGTGAGTTGACTTTTTGATGGTCCAGCTGTTTACACTATTCAGAATGAAGTCTCATACCATGTAAAGAAAATAGAGCTGGGAAATTCAGAAAGTTCTTGTCAGTTTTTGTTTGAAAGTTTTAGGTCGTGACTCTGAAGGAGGGAGTACTCGCATGTGAGGTTGAAGGATGTGTAACAGAGCAGGAAGTACCCTGGGTGTCAGTGCTGTAAAGTGGAGACCTAGCACAACTACCCAGGAGTTAAGGGACAACCTGGGATCCAGCTTCAAATTCAGTTTTCTAGAGAAGGTCAGTTATGTTGTGTGGTTCTAGAGGTCAAGGGAACATAAACTTCCTCAAAAAGAGGAAAATGCTCAGGCTGTAGTATCAACAAGAAGACTCATTTATCTAGAAAGTTGTGGAGCAATTGCCAGTGGTTGTGTGAATTCTTTGCTAAGTGTGGGACTGTGATGATTCTGTCCCTTGTGGGATTAGACCGCCTAGAAAGTCAGGTCTAACTAAATTGAACCTGGTGTGGGGAGCCAGAGTGCTCTCTGCCTCACCAGCCTGAGGTCTGGCCTGGAGCCTGTGCTTTACTTAACTGTGGGATAGAGAGCAAGGAAAGGGAGAAAAGTGGGTCCTACAGCCACTTAGACACAGTCAACACACAGAGAAAGAAGTCAGCTTTTACTAGGAAGGCCAGCCCTGGAAAGATGTTTTAAATGAGATCGTTGCTGTTTATTTCAAGGTCATATAATGGTGTAGTGAAACGACTCAGTCATTGACTGCAGGTAGCTGTTGCGATTACACTTACTAGCTAGGATTCCCAGGCTGCACGCCAGCTGCTTATTAATAGACCAACTTTTACTCTCACCTTCAAAGACTTGGCCATGCTGAGGCCTCACACCAGCCTCAGGCAAGTATAGGAACTTTCTTAGGACTGCAGATCAGCTCTTGCGATGTCCAAGTGCTAGCAAGGGCTTGAATGCAGAGTTAGTATGATTGTTGTTAAAGGCATTTCAGGAAAGGAAGACATTAGTAGGAAAATGGTAGAGATGAGCAAGAGTGAGCGACTACCATTTTGTCTTATAAATGATTGCTGTCAGGATATCTATTCTCCTTTAATCTTGGCACTCTGGAGGCAAGGCAGGTGAATCTCTGAGGTAGAGACCAGCCTGGTCTACAGAGTGAGTTTCAGGGCAGCCAGTGCTACACAGAGAAGCAGTGTCCTGAAAAGCAGCAACAACAAACAATGTCTAGTCTCTTAAGTTTTAGACTTAGTTTGGTAGGTAAGCCACCTGTGTAGGAGCTCAGGGAGCAGAACAGAACTTCATATTATGGAAAAGCTATTTTTGCTGTGAATAAAAATAGTTCCAGTATCAACATATGTTTGCAATGGAATATTAAAATTTAGGAATTGAGGGTGTTTTAATGTTAACTAATGTTTCTTCTCCATCCTTTTCTCTTCCTCCTCTTCACAGATATTTCTTGTGCCTTCAGCTGAGGCAGGACATCGCATCTGGCCGCCTGCCCTGTTCCTTTGTGACTCATGCTCTTTTGGGATCATATACACTGCAGGCTGAACATGGGGACTATGACCCAGAAGAGTATGACAGTATCGATCTTAGTGACTTCAAGTTTGCCCCAGACCAGACCAAGGAGATGGAAGAAAAGGTGGCAGAACTGCATAAAACTCACAGGTCTGTTGATGTGCTAGCTGGAGAGATCAATGCCGTGACAGGTAGACATAGTTTGTAATACTCCTTGATGTTCAAGGACAAGTTTTTAGTTTATTTACTTTATCTTTCTGGAACTTGCCCAGCACTGATAGAGATAACCTGCAGCTCTTGAGATGCCCTTTTATTGTTCTTCTTACTGTAACACGGAGATTATGTTCTTGAAACTAAACTAATGTGCATTCCCATATGACACTTCCTTCTCTATCCTGGCCTATCCTTAAGAGATACACAGGAAGCAGACTTGTGTATACTGGTTTCGCACTTACTTGACATTTCTTCTGCTTATTAGTGTCTTTATTACTGTATTTTATAAGAAGGCCAGGGTGGTAGTGGGGATAGATAATATCAAAACACAGTGTATATGTATTTGAGATTTTCAAAGAATGAAAATATTTTTAAAAAGCTAATGAGGAATTGAAGCATCTGGTTTTGAATTAGAAGTATAGATGGTGATGGGTATGGGATAGCCGAAGTGTGCAGCTGTCCCCACAAGTCACAGACAGTGTTCCTTTGGTTTAAGTGGTGATTATTTAAATTGCTTGAATGTTACGTATACCTTGAATACTTTGATATTTCTGTCAATATGGAGTTTTACATGGGTTTTTAAAAATCTCTCTAAGCTCCAAATTTTCAAGGCCACAATTTTATGAAATATTGACTAAAATCATTTGAATAACTTTCAGAGATTTAAAATGCTTAAGGGGCCTTATACATTTTGACTTTATTTAAAAAAATGAAAAAGATCAGTATTTGACTTTTATTTCTGTATTTAAATTCTACTCAATAGACATTTATTCTGTCACTCAGATTTGAATTTGAATTGAAATGGTATAAAATGCTATGTTGGAAATGAAGACCGTTGGGTCAGAGACCTGTTAGCTTATGTTGTACCCATTATTGCCCAGGCCTTTCCCCAGTGAGAAAAATGGAAAGCATCATTTTAAGGATAAAGTTGGTAAGTGTAGAAGTCTGCCTCCTTGACATGTGCAGGTTAAGAGTGAATGCCCGTAATGGAAAAGGTGGAGGTAGAGCTGTAGCTTGCTGCTTACTCCACTCTTCTACAGGCTCGGCCGAGTCACTGTACACTCCCAGCTCTCCAATCCCACACACTTTTTAGTCTGCTTTGGGCATGTTTGCATCTCTTGGTAACACAGTTTCTTTTGATTCTCAGGGGCTTATCTCCAGCACAAGCCGATACTCAGTTCTTAGAAAATGCAAAGAGGCTTTCCATGTATGGTGTTGACCTGCATCATGCCAAGGTATTGTAAATTCAGTGGGAATAACGTTATTCCACTTTAGTGACTGAAGTTCTAGGAAATCTCCAGTTTCACAAAGCCTGGTTCATTTTGGAAAAGGCTGTTTGTCTCCACTTGAGGTCTTTACTATTTCCTGGTGACTACTTAACAGAATTCCTGGGTGTGGGAATCGCTTGTCCTCTCCCTCCTTTGTTCTTCTCTTGTCAGTGTTTTAATGAAGCCCCCTTTGAGAGTTCTTGCCTTTACTCCTTACAGCGGTTCTGGTTCATGCTGTGCCCCAGCTTCTGCTAGACCAGTGGTTCTTAACCTGCCGGTTGTGACTGCTTTGGGGGTTGAAGGACCTTTTTAGAGGGGTCGCCTAAGATCATCAGAAAACACAGACATTCATGATGGTAGCAACATTACAGTTATGAAGTAGTGATGAAAAAATAATTTCATGATGGGGTCAGGACAACTTGAAAAATTGTTTTAAAGGATTGCACATATTAGGAAGATTGACAACCACTGTGCTAGGCCAAGTGCCCTTGTCTTGGCTACTTGTCTCGTCCTCACCTCTTTTGTTTGTTTGTTTTTGGTTGAGGGAGCAGATCTTGAAGCACGGAGAGGGCCAAAAGCAACACAGGCATGCACTGGCTTCAGGTCATGAAGTTCCACGGACTAATTGGAGAAGTAGTGCATAAATGGAACAGTGGAGACAGAAGTGTGATAGAAAGGGTGGGTTGATTGGGCAGATGCCACTGGCAAGCATTCCTGCTTCACCATCCTACATGGAGTGGTGAGACTTGAGGAGGATGAGGGGGAAAGTGATAGACAGGTTTGGTTTGTCCAGAGTTGGCATCCAAGAGATGCTCCCTGTCCGGCAGTAACACACGTAAGTGTTAGAAGTAATTATAGGTGCCTCCAGGAAGCTCCCACCCAGAAATGCCTTCCCTTTCTAGGCCTCAGATTAGTAGTTCTTGATCTTGTATTATACTTAGTACTTGCAAATGACCCTTTTATCTTTGGTGGCTTTATTTAAAATATTTTTATTGTAAAATAGTGTATTAAATTTAGCATAGAAAATAGAGCCAAACAGAAGAAAATGAAAATCACTTGAATCTCTGTGTAGAAAGTTAGTGTTTGGATGCATTTCCTTCCTTGGTTTCTTTCTTTCTTTCTTTCTTTCTTTCTTTCTTTCTTTCTTTCTTTCTATCTATCTATCTATCTATCTATCTATCTATCTATCTATCTATCATCTATCCATCCATTCATCTATCCCTATCTATCTCTCTCTTTATCTCCCCATCCATCCATCCATCTATCCATTTACTTATTTTATTACTTTTGTTTGTTTGGTTTTTTTTTTTTTTTTTT
>NW_026067910.1:17800858-18094350 GCF_014885135.2 Alexandromys fortis | reverse complement strand
TCTCTCTCTCTCTCTCTCTCTTCTTTTCTTTTCTTTTCTTTTTTTGGTTTTTCGAGACAGGGTTTCTCTGTGGTTTTGGAGCCTGTCCTGGAACTAGCTCTTGTAGACCAGGCTGGCCTCGAACTCACAGAGATCCGCCTGCCTCTGCCTCCCGAGTGCTGGGATTAAAGGCGTGCGCCACCACTGCCCGGCATCATTGTCCTTCTTTGTTGGTTGTTGTTGTTCTCCTTCCTCCTCCTCTTCCTTCCCCTTCCCCCTCCTCCTTCTTCTTCCTCCTCCTTCCTTTCTTCTTCTTCCTTTTTCTTCCTCCTTCTTTCTTTTTTCATTTTTTGAGACAAAATTTCTCTGTATATCAGCCTTAGCTGTCCTGGAACTCACTCTATAGACCAGGCTGACCTTGAACTCAGAGATCTTTCTGCCTCTGCCTCTGATGTTGGAGTGCTTTTTGCTTTTCCCTCGGTTCCTCTTTTGATTATCGAAGAAACAAAGGATGAGAGAGGATAGGTTTGAAACCAAAGAGATTCTCCCCTCTTTTTTCTTTAATTTCTGTTAATTTTGCTTTATATAATTTTCTTGAGAGGGTAGGAAGACTAAGGATTGAACCCATGGCCCTAGCCATAGTAGGCAAATACTCTTCCAATGAATACACCTTACACCTTCACTGTATGCGCTGTTCTGTTTCCTTACTTTGTAGATCATTAAGTAAAAACCAGTTCTTAGGGAATAACTACAAAGGATCAGGATTGTTTTCTCTAATATTGGAGTGTTAAAAGGTAAGCTTGATCATGGATATAATGTCAGGTTTGCTGTACAGTTAGGGGCAGAACAGTAAAAACACTCATTATTCTTTCTGTTTATCATCTGTTGGAATAAGTTAATATTCAGTATATTTGTGGCTTGTGGAAAGAAATCCTGTAGCAGTTTTAAAGAGTGTGCCATGTAAAATTTTATTTTCATAAAACAATTTTCATTATCTCGAACTCACGTTCTTCTTCCTTTTTGAGGCATTAAGATAGCAAACTCCAGTTAGGAGATGTTCAGGAGTGTTGAGTGGAAAGTCTTGACAAAGGGGCATGAAAGCACAGAGTAACAGGTACCCTGAAATGGTGTCAGTAGCCCTCCTGCACCCTCTAGTTCTGAAGGGTGGAAGGCAGAGTGGCTGCCAGAATCTCAGCAGAAAGCTGGTTTGGAGGGGATTGTTTTCAGAGGAACCACTATTAGAATCAGCTAGCTGATGTGACCACACAGGGAGGAGCCTGTGTACTTAACCCTTGACCTCCTTCCCTCCTTCTCCTTGATCTAGGGAAAAAATCCTTTAACATCTCAAACACCTTCCACAATGGCAGTTTTCTGAAGGGCAGAGAGTATCCTCTCCTCCCCCCCCCCCCCCCCCCACACACACACACAGGGTTTATCACTTCGGGCTTGTCCTGGAACTCACTCTGTAGACCAAGCTGGCCTCGAACTCCCAGAGATCCGCCTGCCCCTGCCTCCCAGGTGCTGGGATTAAAGGTGTACGCCACCGCTGCCTATCAATGGAGGTTGTTTTTGTAGTCAACTGTTTTTTATTGTTGCTGAATGGCATAGCTCAGACATGGGAGAATGAAGAAACACTTTTCCTCCTTTCACTTCATGCTCTTTGTCAGTAATTCTGTAATTTAGAACAACTGTGTCAGCCAGCCAAACCTACACCGATTTGCTTGAATACAGGTAGGTTTCTTTTTAAGTAAAATAGAAATACTTCTTTGTCCTTTATGAAGATTTCTTCACACTAGATGGAGCTGGCTTTGTTAGTGTTTGCAATGAATGCTGCCTTCTTAACTATGGTGGGAACATGCCATTTTCTGCCATCTCGTGCCCTCTCCCTTGGTCAGGGGTAGTGATGCTTTTGGGAAAAACATACTTTGAGCTTGGTGCCAACTAGTTTGGGCACCTATGTCTAACTTACCCAGCTTTATCTGCTATTCCTAGAGAGAGTTGAGGCTGCCAGAGTATCAGAGAATAGAGTTTTGCCTATTTTAAGTTTTTAGAATTTTTTCAGTGTTACGTATTTGATATGTAAGTGGGCATGCATATGCTATGGTGCACATTCCATGGTGCATGTCAAGATCCGAGACAACTATGTGCAGCTGAATTTTTCTATCTCCCTTTACTTGGTTCTGGGGATTGGACTAAGGTCATCAGGCTTTTGCAGCAAGTGTAGTATTGGCTATGCCATATCGACATCCCAGTGTTTCAAAAACTGCTCAGTGTGGTGTAATGTAATTTTATTTGTGTATTTGTATTTGAATTAAGTATCACAGTGGGTAATGGAATTATCATTAGTTGTCTATACTGTACTTTTATTTTGAAAACAAAAAACTGTAAATTATGTTAGATCATTCTTAGTAATGGCACCATCAAAACATTATGAACATAGACTTATTTGCTGTTTGTCTTTGCTTTGTGTATATGGAAATTTACCCCTTGTTGTTACTGATTTCCTCAACTGTGTACAACTCTGAGTAGTGTTGATTGTCTGTCTTGACTGAGATCATCTGCCCCCTGAGGAGTAACTGCTTGTGTTCTTTGAATGTGGTGCCTGTCTTACATGTTGTGTATTTCATGGTGCTGAAGAGCTCCATGAAATATGAGGAAAAGTTGTTCCTTCTTTTTAAACATTCTTTAAGCTGTCTGCTTTCTGCTTTTTATGTACATTATGCAGCTAAATAAAACCTTTTCAGGTTTGTTATTATTCTGTATTATCTATTCCAAGTTAAATCTCTGGGAAAAGAAAACAAACAATAAATTTAGAAATTGTCTTTAGTCCTTTGCAGTATGTCAACTGAAGGCATGTTTAATGAGAGCTGCATGTCAGCCCTTATTGTTGAAAATGTTGGAAAGAATTGAGGGGTTTCAACACTGGCAGCCCAGAAGAGAAATTTTCTGTGAATTGGTGTTTTGCAAAATATAGGTATAATTTTATCAGCTGTCAGCTAGCATAGCAGTAGGATAGCAGACTGTCCATGAGGGCTGAACTTTCTCCGGGGAAACATTTTGTCTTTGGTATCTTCAAGATGCATAAATATGGGTCTTTCCCCCCTTTTCCCTGTTAACTCTTTGCAGAGTTTGAAAATGCATAAATTTAATATTTGCAGATTATTTTTCCTTTAAATGGTATTTTTATAGTTCTTTGCAAATTCACCCCAATTCCGGAAGATGAATTATTTAGTATGAGTATGTTCTACTCTTGAATTAGCTTAGATACTGTCACTAAAATTTAAATACTAACATGTTGACATTTTCAATCGCTGGAGAGTTGTTTTGCCTCTGTCTATGTAACCTTTGTCATTCACTGTCAATGGGTTATATTTGGCAGGACTCTGAAGGCGTGGACATCAAGCTGGGTGTGTGTGCTAATGGCCTTTTCATTTACAAAGACAAACTGAGAATCAATCGTTTTGCTTGGCCGAAGATCCTGAAAATCTCCTATAAGCGCAGTAATTTCTACATTAAAGTTAGACCAGCAGAGGTAGGCAGTGTCTTGTATTCTTGACATAGCTAAAGCACTATCAGTGTTTCCTTTACTAGTAGGAGAGATTAATGAATTCTTGCCACTAAAGTGTTGCAAAAGGAAACTTTTTTGTTCTTGCATGGTTCTTGATGATAACTTATGTACACACATTCTTGTTGCTGACATACACATCCAATAGATTTTTCATAAAAAGGATGTTTTTGTGACCCACCCCCCCACCCCCCACATATTGGGAGCTCACTTTCTCAGGTAAGTGGTAGAGTGTGTTTTAGTGGCACCCAATAGTCAGTTCACTTGGGCAGTTAACTCTTGCTTTTCATAGGAACAGTATCACAGTCTGACTACAGAGATAGACTAATATTTTCTTCCTAAAAGAAGAATTATTTCTGACAGTAATGACTGAATCTGCTTACAGTAGCATGTAGCCAGTGCTTTAGCTGTAGGCTGATTTTTGTTTTATGGATTTATTTCAGCCAGAACAGTTTGAGAGCACCATTGGATTCAAATTGCCAAACCATCGGGCAGCTAAAAGGCTATGGAAAGTATGTGTGGAGCATCACACTTTCTACAGGTAACTTTAAACCATCTTGTGAAATTGCCATTGGCACCCTGTCCAGGTTAGGTGGAAGGATAGTCGGTAGATGTGTCTGTGCTCTCCTGGAGGCCCTGTTTCCTGCTGGTTGTTTCTGTGTCCAGGGCCATGCTGTGCTGCTTAGATCTGCCTTCTGGTTGCCACCTTCTCTCTCCAGCACCCCATGCTAACCCCACCTGCTGCCACCCTTTCTGTCTTCAGTTATAATTCAGATTTTTTTCTTAACAGATGTTCTGAACTTAACCTCTTTCTTAGTAAGTTTTCTGAATTGCTATAATAGGGTTTTCCACCCATGCTACAGTAAGCCACATCAAGCTGAATTGAAAAAGTAAAAGAACAGGCTTACACCTGGGTTGGTTCTCCAGCCCCAGATCTGAGGCAGGAGAAGCCATACTTCAGAACTAAAGCAGAGAGGTTATATAGCCTATAGGTAAAGAGCAATGATGTGTTCTCCATAAGCTGGGTTTGTGTTCAAATATGGTCAAAAGCTGACTGCTGTAGGTGGGGACTTGGGTGGTTGGCAGCTTCAGGACAGGAGCCACTGCAGCCTTCGAGAATGCGGAACTGGGCTTTTTGGCACCATTTCTTTGTTGGAGATTTTCTGAGAGGGTGGGGCTCAGGGAGGGAGGGAGGTGGGGAGGGCTTTCCAGATCCAGCAGGATTGAGCTGAAGGTTCCAGCTGAACATTTCTCAATCAGCTTGATCCCTATCATTGCTCTTGTGGGTTGTTTTGTCCAGAATATCTAAACTTCCTGAAGCCCCTCCCTGTCCTGGGTCAGTCTGGACGAGGCGACCACTTCTGTCCCTGTGTTGTCAGGGCTAACTTGTTAAGCAGCCCTCAGTTCACAACCTTGTGAAATAACGCTGTTTCAGGGAGGTGATTTCCAGCATTAGTTGGATCAGTGCTTCTCGCCAGCCAGTCCTTTCACCTCTCTTGTTGTCATCCCAATTTTTCATGATCTTCTAGAACCTTCCATACCAGCTTCTCCTCGCAGTGTGTTCACTGTAGAAAGTGTGGGTCACGAGGGCTCCATCTTTATCTCTTAATTTGTTGTCACTTCAGCTCACCGCCTTCATTTTTAACCTTCTTTTCAAGGAATGGGTAAAAGTTTTTGCTTTTCTTTGATCATTTATTTCCTCACTCCCCAAAGGATTCAGCTTGATAAATTTCCTTTCTAAAAGAGGCCTCTGACTTCCTTGGTCAGTTACACAGCCACACCTTCCTTTAAAAAAAAAAAAACACAAACAAACAAAACTCACAAGAATCCCTGGGCTGCTTCTAATCTCAGCATTTGGGAAGTAGAGGCAGGGCAGATTACTGTGAGTTCAAGACTAGCCTTGTTTACACAGTGAATTCAGAGTTCAAAGCTAGCCAGAGCTACGCAGTGAGATAGTCAGACTCGGTCTCAAATAAACAAACAAAAAACAACAGAGCAACAATAAAAACACCTCCCCCCCCCCCCTCAGTTTCCTTCAATCCCAAACTCTAGCTAGTATTCTGTCTCCTTTTTATCCTTTTTAAAACTTTTCTTTGAGGGTAAATGTTTCACAAGTAGTTTGGTTACTTTCCTCCCTTCTGTTTTTGTCATTGTGGTCTACAAAGCCATACAGGTTGAAGAGTTTCCTCTAGACTTAGGATCGAATGCTGTTCTGCCACACACTGGCGGATGATAAGTTATTCAGCCTCTGCTTTACTTCCATTACCCCTGTGCTAATAAAGGGTTCCTTTATTTCCTTATGGGTTCATTTTCAAAATTAAATGAGATTTTACATAAGAAGCAAACATAAGCTGTTTCTGGTGTATAATAATGCTTATTAGCATCATTGCCATTAATATTTTTTAAAATACAAAGCCAATTGTAGCTAAGAGAAATGACTGCTGGTTCTATAGTGAAATAGAAAATATTTATTTTGATACTAGTCTAATACACAACTTTAGAGACACATAATTCAACATATATTTGAATCTGTCTAACTTAGTTATACTAATAATGGAAATTTTTGAAAAGTTTATAATGTTTCTTGGTAACCTAAACAGATTTTACTGAAGAAGCTTGGGCCTAACGTATATATAACTAGATATCACCTGTCTGTCATATAGGTCTAGACTGGACAGATAGCAGGCTTGCTGTCAAGTAACAATAGCAACAGTAAGGATCCTGTTGGAAATGACAGGTGCTAGGAATTCCTTGAATGTTTATTGTTGTTAGACACAGTCGATTGCTTCATATTGCAGGAATTGGATACTCAGAGGCAGGTGTCTTTCTTTAAAGGAGAACAGCAGCCAGACACCTGAGCAGAGGTGGGACCTGATGGCCTCACTGTCTTCTCTGCCAACTTTCTCTATTATGTGCCTTCCAGAGATTTCTGTGACATGCTAGTCCTACAGAGCTCACTTAAAAGTAGACTGTGAAGACTTTGGCGATGGTGGTTGACAAGCCAATGGTTAGTCTTATGTGGCACTTCCAGTTCTATATAAAGCAGCATATTTAGCCTGGAAATCCTAATGTGTTTGTAGAATAGTAAGTCAGATCGGTGGATTTCGTGATGCTTTTTTATTGTGAAATGTGAAAATTATTTTTTATAAAATTGCCAGACTTGCAGACTGAACTATTAAAAGTCAACTGGTCTTTTAATTGATAACCAATCAGATATACTGATGTTACCAGAGCACAAATGTGATAATGAAGCTGCTGGTTGCATTATAAAGCTCGCCACTGTTGTAAGTGCTGTGCAAAGATTATTCTAATCTTTACAACTCAAGACACAATGGAAAAGCAGGGATAGACAAGGCGTGGTGGTCGCATCGAGAGTAACAGGTGGAGATGGAATTTAAACCTAGGTGATATGCAGCCTGGTATTCATCAGGCCTCCTGTGCTGTGCTGTCTGCCTGCAGTGAGCACTTCCTGTTCTCCTCAGAGCTTGGTTCTCATAGGTCGGAGAGAAATGGTAGATTCTTAGAGCTGGGGATTCACTTGCCACATAAACTTGTCAGCTCCATTATAGAGAACTTTGTAGATACGTGGATACTACTTTAGTAATTTACATGTAGGCTTTTTAATAACGGTTCCTGTATTTCTCACAGATAAGCTTTGATGATATTTGATTTATAATAGTAGGATTTCATAAAATTTAAAACAGTAATTTACTACCTAAGCAAACAAATTTATAAAAGTTGAAATCATTTTTTGCACATCATTAATTAGATCATTTTGCTCAAGGCTTTTGATGTCCATGAAAGTTCCTTTCGTAGTTTTCATATCATTAGCGCTAATATGATAGATGTCTTGTAATTCACTGCTTTGATAGGTTTTTATGAAGACACAGGTCTTATTGCAGTCTGCTGTGTAAAATAAAATAATACCAAAAGAAATAATTAAGCGATTGAACAAAAATACGTTGTGCCTTGGCGGTTTTTTAGAAGATTATTTTACATTACCTCTGATTTCAGTCACCAAAAATTTATCTTAGAGAAAACTTCCAGTGTTTAATCCTTTCTTGTTTTGATATTAATTTCTATTTAATTACAAATTAATTACTTCAGAATTTGTCATTAGAAAATTACCTGTAAGCTAATGCTTTGGTTTACTAGTGCCAAACAGATACAGTATTTCATCCCATTTGAAATAAAGAACACCATTTTGATTATTTTTTCCTTTCTTTTAATTGTACTAGATACTTACCCTTTAAATATTTTCCTTGTATGTCTTGAATTTATATTTTTGTATATATATATATATTTAATGCAAAAATGCTTTAATGGACAGTTATTCTGAAAATAAATTAGAAGAAATTTGATTGTGTAGCATTCTTCTCATTAGACATGGATATTAAATGTCTTCTTAGACTCTGTTAATGAGAAAAGTTACCTTTTGAATTGAGTATGGGGGATACAACAAAAACAGTCCATTCTAAAGCGCCTTGTAAAGCCACACTATTGAATGCTTTGCTAAGACTTAGCACTTGAGTCATGGACCAGAGGTCACAGGGTTTACAGCAAGTTCCTTTTGCTAAATTTCCAGCACACAGAACACAGAAGTTATTCACTTCTGAAGGCTGCGTCCCTGTGACACCAGAAAGGAAAATACTAAAAAAGCACTTACCCGTGGTCCCAACTGTGGAAGAGGCGGGAGGGTACAGGGCAGGACAGACCTGAGTTTTTTGGTTTGAGACCAGCCCAGGCTACGTAGTGAAACCCTCAAACAAAATCAAACAAGAACCCATTAAGATGGGCGTTTGGCCATGTCTAGACTTTAGCGACTGTAAAAGGCGACAGTGGGAAACAGGCAAGCACCCACAGTGCATAGGTCCTCGCACAGGTCCATAGGGAGTTACAGAAAATAAAGTAGTAATTGGAAAGCTGGGAAAACACCTGAAAGATTTTCAGTTTTCTTCAAAATTGTTGCCTGAAGAATGAGAAGTTTTTCAATTGTTGTAAATTTATTTCATAGAAGAAGCAGAAAATGTACTAACATTTTAGTGGTGTATCTCTTGAAAATCTGTGATCTTTAAATGTTTCCGATAGCGCCATAAAACAGACATTCCATCTGTAATTTCAGAATTATTTTTGGAGATTTCTCTTTAGGTTATCATTGCTTGCTTCTCCATCATGCCCATCATGATTGATGCTCTTTAAACGTCACGTCCTCTTTCCCTTCACTGGTCTCTGAGAGTGGACTTCATTCTCAGACATGAAAGGTCGTTGTGACGTACCAGAGAGTATTTTTTCCAACAGTGGCTGCACCAATAAGCTTGTCAGCAACGTTACTCCTATTTCTGTAGGTGACTGCTTCTTGAGGTGCTGTTGTGCAGTACTGCTAGCTAGAGAAACTGCCCTCTTCAGCCCATCAGAAGACAGTCAGTCCAAGGTGAACGAGTGGTCTCAGAGCTACTACCATACACCATTGTGTGTATCTGTTGAAATTATGATTAAGGTTTGAATTCATGCATTATGAACCCAAGGTTTACACAGTAGAATTATGTTGGCAAAAAAGAATATTAGTCATTTTTGTGGATCACTGTGTAAATTTTGTTCCTCAGGGAAGAATTACTTAATGGAACAGATTCTTGAGTTAGATGGGTTCTTTTCCTCTACAAGAAAGAAGCATAAATATTAACAATTGCTAATGATAATGGGCTTTTTACTTGACACTTGAAGCTAGCAGCACAAATTCAGACATGTGTGTTTACATAAATGATTTACACTAACTCAAATAAATACTCTTGATACACACTCAGAACAGCTGCTCTTTTGCTTGAGCTGGGGGAAAATATCTGTGAACACATCAGTATTATAAAACTACATATGACCTGGTGTGGTGTTATACTTTAATCCCAGCTCTTGGGAGCAAGGGACAGGTGAATGAATTAGAGGCCAGCCTGGTTTGCACAGGGAGTTTGAGGCTAGCTAGGGTCTCAAAAACAAAACAATAGAAAAAACAAACAAACAATATAACCACATAGGAAGGATGTTTTATTATAGCTTATGTAGCACTGTTTTTAACTAATATTTAAAGTGAGATCTTAAACACACACCCCCCCCCATGTACCTGAAATCTTTATCATCTTCTTTTTTTTCTCTCTCTCCTTTTCTTTCTTGTAGGCTTTTGTCTCCAGAGCAGCCACCTAAGGCCAAGTTCTTGACCTTGGGGTCCAAATTCCGCTACAGTGGACGCACCCAGGCACAGACCCGCCAAGCAAGCACCCTCATAGATAGACCAGCACCACACTTTGAGCGTGCCTCTAGTAAACGTGTCTCGAGGAGCCTAGATGGAGGTAAACACATTTATAATATTGTATGCTACTCATCTTTTCTAGTCCATTGGGGTCAGAAATTGATCTAGTTAATAAGATGCAAGACATCCTCTAGAGGGATAGACAGTTACCCCCCAAATGAGTAAAATGTTGTTGCTCTCAGAGGAAAATAATTCTGTATTCAGGTTTGATGCTCCATGAGGAGCAGTGTCTTCAGCTTTTGCTCTGAGATGTGAGACAGGACAGCTCTCATGTTACGAGTATTAGCATTAATGAAAACGTTCAGCTGGGGCACCTTCTTTACAGCTCCATGTCTTTGGTAAACCCACCATCTTGATTGAGTAGTCACTGCTGTGGGCTATCCAAATTTGTTTCTGAAAACAATTTTCACGGGAAAAAGGAACAAGCATGGCACCATATTTCCCCTTTATGTTTTGGCCACTGAAATTCACCAGATGGGCAGGTCATCAAAAGGATGATTGTGTTGCTGAGAAAAACAAGAGGCTTTTCATGCTGGTGTATGAGCGGATGACCAGTGATTCTTTGGTTACAGCTTAAGTTCTTTTTCCCCAATAAAGCAAAACTACTCTGTGACCCAGTACAGAGTTTGTTTCCTTCACCATTTTTATCAGCATTCCTTTAGTACTGCTGACAAGTGTTGTGTTCCCTTGTTTTGTTGTTTGCTTTTAAAAGTTAGGCTTGAACAACTTAAGATAGGCAAACAATCTTCCCTTTAAACTTTAGAAAAATTGTTAGGTGATTGCAAAGGCACCATTTAATGTGACATTGGAAGACTTAAAAATAAAAATCACCTAGAACAGCTGTTGTAGAGCAGTGAGACTCCTCTGAGGTTGGGAAATGGAACCTAGAAGTCACCATTTGCTGGGAAGTGGGGGTAGCAGTGATTGCTCTGAAAGTGGAAGTTAGGAGCAGACAGGGTTCTGTGTTACCTAAGATTGTCGTCAGGGAAGGAAGACCTCAGAGACCTAGGAGGGCTAAATGGAGGCTGCCATGAGAAGAGAGGAGAACATAGACCTTCCCAGGTAGTTCTGAGGGGAGGGAACAGTCAAGCTTAGGAGAGCCAGGTTGTTGTCAGACTCTGCAGGATCCATTCTTAGTGTCTGTGGGGGCATACGAGAGCATAATGTTAGCTTTGAAGAATCATTTGGTCTAAGAGAATGGATAGAGAAGACAGGACAGGAAACGGGCAGACTGCATGCTCAGAGTGGATTACATGGCAGTGGCTGCTGTGATCTTCACCTTGTGGGAGTAGAACCAGTTGGTTACTGCACATTAGACTGTGTGTTTAAAAGTGTGAGGTCAACATTTTGTCAACTTGGTTTTGTAATTTTTAACTTTATATTGACTCATTTCAGCATCAGTATGTCTGAAACTACCTTTAGGTCAGATTTTTCTCATTTTGTGGTAATTTGAATATAAAAGGTGCCTAAAATTATAAAATAAGTCAGAGGGGTATGCATAGAAAAATTAGTAAATACAGAAAAATTTCAAAAACAAAAAACAGCTGTGGGAAATAAGCAATAAGATGTGAGCTTATTTTAATGTTATAATGATTTTGTTTAGATAGGAAAAGTTTTAAAGGCTGAAGTGGTGTAGAAATAGAGGCTTAAAAAACCGTGTTTAAAAATATATTCAAGGGTCCTGTTGAACTTGCTGCTCTTAAGGGGTCATGTTCTAGAATTTGAGGTTCCTGACTGCAGCAGATAGGTGCAAGTAGGAGAGTAGCATTTGGCCCAACAGCCAGGCTAGGGGAGAAGCACACTGAGGGCAGGCAAGGGTGTGGGTTACTAGATAACTTGTAGGACAAAGAGGATGTCCTGAGATAACTGAGAACTTACACACCTCCCTCCAAGGGCTTCTGGGTCTGTGGCTTTCTGTTTACTAGATTTTGTGTGTGTGTGTGTGTGTGTGTGTGTGTGTGTGTGTGTGTGTGTGTGTATACAGAACAACAGCAAGCTACAGGTGTCTGTAAAGGACTTTTATTAGGAGGAAAACACCCGGGGTGGTGGTGTGGTTCCTTTGTTCAGGAGGCGCCTCTGTTAGAGATACTTGTCACTAGATGTGCTTGCTGACTCTGGAGTTGATCCAGCACTATGGTTTCTACCTCTCTGTGCTAGAAAGAGCAAGGCAATGCACAAGGTCAACTTTTGGGCAGCAGCTGGGTTTTTGGACACCCTAGTCAGGTTGAGATATTCGGAAGTGTCAGAAAAATGAAAAATACTAGATAGGTAAATTCTTAAATCTACAGTCTTTTAGTATGAATAAAAAGTTAACTTGCAGGAGATTTCTTAAAACCCCATGAAACAAATCATCTTAATGATTAGTTGTTTTCAAAGGAAGATATAGGACTGATAAATCACCCCAGATTATTGTTACATTGTAATTCTGCTGGACTGTTGCAATTGGTTCAAGAGCTCCTCCTACTGGTCAATTCCATGATGAGCTACATGCTCAAAAAACTAATTTGCTGGATGAATAGATGAATATAAATAGTTTGTAAAAACTCAGAATCTTAGTAGAGTTTTGTTTTAAAACAATGTTTTTTAAACAATTTGCTTTTATTTTCAAAGTTCAAACTGTTCTAGCTACTTACATATGACTGTTTGTTTAAGGGGTTATACGTTCATTAAAGTTTGACAGTTCACTAGTTAAGGTATTCACAGGTATTTCAACTTATCTTCTGATTAGCTCTGATTGGTGTTGGGGACCAAAGTCTTATGAAGGATTTTCCTGGCCCTCCTACAGAGGGTTCAGCACATGGCCCTGGAGCTGTCAGCTATACCAGCATACAAGATGGAGATAGCAGGAAGGATGTCAGAAGCCCAGCAAAAGCTGCACCCCTGCTTGCTGAGGGAAAGGTATGGCACGTTAGCACTAATACTGTTGAGAAGGTGTGCTTAGACAGAGGCTCTCTGCTGAGGCTGTATGTCAGAATGAGAAATTTATTATCACTCTGTAACCTTTGCTGGTTTAAATTCCCAAGTTTTAAATATGGGTAGGCTTCTGCTGATTTTGGATTGCGATTTCTAACCATGTTTTGATTATTTTTCAGAGTAAAGTACTTATTTCAGTGTCAATTATACTAATATAAGAAAATAGTGTCCTAGCGTTTCCTGTTTTCTTAGTTTATTATCAGTCGAATCACCAGTAAAAGCCGTTAATTTGAAATTTGCATATTTTGTTACTAGTCAGTTTTAAATTAAGTCCCTGCCTTGAGTTTTATATTTTCTTAATATTTTAAATGAATCATAATTTTTATGAAAAAATTCGTTAAGAATTCATAGCTGTGGATAGTGAGTACAGGTTTGGTGTGCTGTAATTGCCTGTATTTCGTGCATACACTCAACTGAAAAAGCATCCAATGTTAAGATGTTCTCAAATATGTCACTGTTTTGTTACTTTGTTACTAAAGTCACTTCAGTTGATTGTTAGTCACTTGACAGAAGAGCTTTTGAGCATCTCATTTCCAGACCTGCACAAAGCAATTTTTATATGCAACATTGCAAATAAGTGCACTTATGTGCTTGTGCACATGTGTGTGCGCATAATACACACATATCTGGTTGACTTACAGGGTCAGTTTAGTTCTGGCTTCAAAAAAATGTAAAGCTACACAGAATAGTAGCTAAAACATCTGCCAGAATAGTAGTTCTTATAGTGACATCCTCTATAGCCAGCATAGAGGTCTCAGACACACGGCCCCAGTACAGGGCATCACACAGTGGGTGATAGGAAATCATTTGTATCTTGTCATTAAATTAGTTTGTGATTGTCTTGTTGAAAAAGTATTTGTCTAAAAAGTATTTAGTTAAAGATAACACAATTTATGTTGTACATGATGTCTTCAAATGCTAAATTGTCAGAATCTTAAATTATGCTTACAGAGTACCCAAGAAAATGACTACTGAAAAGAAGGCGTAGTATTGAAAAATAGCTTTGTGGTGCTTTTCCTACTTAATTTGGCATATGTAATTGTGAAACATTTCTTTTTGGACAACAAAAGTTCTTGTATTAAATTCTAAAGGAAATCTTGTTTTTTAGCAAATGGCTAGTTATATGAGCTTTTGCTAGTACTTTCAATACTCAATATATGTGTTGGTAACTAAGTTTAACCATCACTTAGAAATTCAGTCATTAGTATGTGTAAAAGGACTCCAGTTTCCCTCCTTAAAATGGATTACTCAGTTAATTTTTTAACCACTGTTTATATGAAACCATCTTGGGAGTAAATTTTCACTAATGTATCTTCTTTTCTCTTATGTCCTTCTTGTTCCTTTGAACGTGACCATTGTGTGATTCATACTCAACTGTGGTTACTCTTGAAATAGACTGTGTGCATGTGCCCCCCATCACCTCTCATTTGCTGTACTTCATCTTTTTCCCCACATCTTCTGCCAGTTCCTGAAGTGGACTTGCTATCAGACATTTCAGAGGAAGACCCTTTTGGGGAGGCTGATCAGACCACACTAGATAGCTTGGAGCTGCCATCCACAGGTGGAGCATCAGAGCAAGGCGACCTTGAGGTGGCCACATCAGATTCTGTCTTAGAGCCTGTTGTAGCCCCTCCACAGCCTGACTGTTCTTCCCTCCATGAGAAGACTTTCCAATCGGCTGACCATAAGGATTCTGAATTTGGTTACTTTTCCTTTAACTTTTACAAATACTTTGCCTCTGGCTTGCCCTCCCTTCTTGATGAAGATGGATATCTTGCTTTCCCCAGCCTCCCCAAGCTCTGGGTTTCCTTTCTCCCTCCAGATGTTCAACATTATATCCCCATCACATCACCTTCATTCATTCCTTCACTTATCCTCATCTTTGGGCTGCTTCTCTCAACTTCTCAGTCAGTTTGCTTTTCTCTTACCTTTTCACTTCCTCTGGCACTAGTCCTCTGCTATCTGGAGGGGAAAGCCACCGCCTTCCATGTTTTTTATGACTATGATTTAAATGACAAACCAGAGGAAGAGGAAGCAGTGGCTAACATGCCTCCATAAATTACATTTTTTGAAGTTCACCCAACTGTTCTTTGTTATATTCTCTTTCTAATATAGAGTCTAAACCTGTGCATCAATTTTACTGACTATCCTCAAAATAGTATGTACGCATTTACACACACACACACACATGATTAATGTAGATACTTCTTTGCATCACTATCCTGAGTCTAGGCACACACATTCTGATTCAGACCAAACTGGGAAAATTGTTGTATAATATCATAATTAGATTGTTAAGGAGTGTGTGAGCTGGGAATCTGCATTGGCTTTAAGTGTTCATCCTGGCTCTGTTCCGAGGATATATGTTAGTGCTGTTCTTTAAGCATGGGAACTTTATGTTTTGAAATAAAACATAGAATGTTTTGGTATAATTGTAATTGACATGTATCAGTAGAACTTAGTATTACTAATCTTGATCAAAACCCAGGCTTGTACTTGCTCTTAGGAGCCCAAGTCTGTAAATGACACTCCTGATGTTTCTAAGCTGAATCTCAGAAACTCCATGATGGCTTTTTAGTATTTGGGGACCAGAGAGATGAATTATAGCGACATCTTCTTTCTTCTACCCTGACTCGTAAGAGTCAGCAGCAGCTACTTTATAGGAAAGATGATAGTCTGTGTGAGAAAGTAGATTATATATTAAAGGTTGGCCTGTTTTGCTTTGTTATTTTAAATGAGGTGTCTGAGACTTTTTACACTGTGTAAGACAGATTTTTTGAAGCGTTCTACCTTTGCACTACAAGGAAGTCAGTCTTAACATGTGCAGTGTATTTTTTAATTATTTTGCTCAAGGTGGTCTGGTAATTAAGTGTCTTGATTCTGAGGGATTCTATTAACACAGATTAAATCACAGAATTCAGAGCAAACCCCCAAGAGAAAATATTAGAAATGGATGAGTATCCATTATAGGAGAAATTGTAATTCATTACATTTACTTGAGAAATACCAAAGATCAACCCTTTAGTGAGTTAACTGTTGACCAAGAAATTGGAGGCTGATTCTTCACAGAGCTGTGTCCCATTTTCCACCTCTGATGGAATGAGGTGGGGAAGAGAGGCACCCATGGCCATCTACCAGTCAAGCACACCATTCAATAGTCACAAACAAGGCCCTTGGAGCTCTCTTTGGCACTCTCAGGCCAGCACAGGAGAGGTCGTGTGGGTGGATGATCCTGGAAAGCCGATTTTCCTTTCATGCTAGTGTTTTTGTTGTTACCATTAGTTTCCTGCTGTCAGCATTTACTCAGTACTTCTTAGTCTTAAGCGTTCAGATTAATTCTTTGGGGTCTTTAGATATTTCCCATTAAATATTGAGAAATGTCCAACTGCAGAATACTATTGTATAAAAATTTTATGGAAAGAAGTGGCTATATCTTAAAGATTATTTGCAAATACACAGTTTAATATGAAAAAAAAAACTAATTGGCTAATTTTGCCCCAAGAAAATCTTTATTTAAAAACTGATGGGACAATGTATAATGATGTAAAATCTGCAACCTGTGTAAAGCTGAAGACAAATTTGGCATCTCTCTCTGTACATTGTTGCATTGCTACTTGGCTTTTGCCATCTTTACAATCTCATATTTTAATTTTTATTCCTGCTTAAAAAAAGGAAAATTCTTAAAAGTAGAGCATAACCTAGGGACTGAGAAAGAGTGAAGCTTCCATTCTCCATTCCACCCTTGCAAAGGATCATTTCCATCATCCGTGCAACACTGTAGGTGAAGAAAGACCACAGTGACTTAGTAGCGTCTCCTGAGGGCCAGGAGGAAAGGCTGGTACTGCTGCTGCACCATTAAGTTTGGACACAGCATCTCTTTCTGCCTTGCTGGTGGAGCCCTCCCAAGGAGCCCCTTCTTTCTGCCTGTGTGCTGTGTGACTTTGCAGGGGAAGATGGAAGACTGGAAACATACCTGCAGGAGGTGGCTGTTTTCCCTATGTGAAATAAGAAGTGCCTGTTGCCTGCAGTTCCTTTTGTTGGGGGGCTGGGGGTGGGATGGAAGAGGATGGTGAAATGTACTTTCGGGGTTTATCTGAGTTTTATTTGTTGTGGCTTTTAAGATCTTTTATTCTCTTTTATTTTAAGCCTTAGATTATAGAACTCTGGGTTGTTTCTGGTACTTGCTGATTGATACACTTACATTTATTTGCTTTTTCCCCCTGTGTGTGATTTAATTTCACAGAAAAATACCTTGAGAGTAGAAGGGGATAATATTTATGTCAGACATAGCAATTTAATGTTGGAGGTTTGTATGATCTAAGAACCGCTGCACTCTGTCCTCTGGCTGCCAGGCTGCTGTGGACGGGAGGTCACGCACAGGCTGCCTGGCCGTTCTTCCAGCACAGTGCATGCAATGCATGGGGTTCTCGAACTTGGGAGTGCATGCTACCAGTCCAGCTTGGTTCTTAGGTGGTGTAGGTAGGGATATGTCTATTTCAAGTTTGTAAAGTGACAGCTGGAGAGAAAAGCTCTCTGTATTTAAATAAGGTTTATTCTTTACTAAGTAAGCCTGTTTCCCTAGTAGGTCACATTTAAGTTATAGAGTCTGAAGTAAGATGAACCCATTTTTAATATACTTTACACAGAATAATTACATTTTTTATTTGACATTGGCTCATTCATTTGACTCAATCTATGACTTGACCCCCTTTTTTGACCTCTGTACAATCATGTGATAAGGTATGTGGCCCATTTAAATGATTCTTCTTGAGACTATACTGATTAATAGAATTGTTCTGATTAGAAGGGAAGAACAGAGGAGAGAGGGTGGAAGGCAAGGAAGAGAGAGAGAGAGAGAAAGAGAGAGAGAGATGGAGATGAGAAATTGGAGTTATAAAGTGCATGTCAGAGTAGGACATGCTAAGGTGCTGTGTGTAGTGTGTTTAGTGGAGACCTTCAGGTCTTGGGAATCTGACTAATCTGTTAGGTTGCTTTTGGCAGCTTTGATAACTGCTAAAATGTATTTTTGCTTAACTTACTAAAATGCTGTAAAGTATAATAAGTAACATTGCTATGAACAAATGCAAGAAATGTGCCTGATCTCAAGCCAGTCGTTTCTCCACGCCATGCAAAAGTTTCAGGTTTTCGTGAGTTTTTGCAAATGGCTATAGAAGCTCATTGTGAGCTACTATGCTTGTGCATGACTGTGGATTACCTAATTTTATCAGATGCATGACCTGCCTTTGGGAGTGGGGCTAGAATCTACAGGCAGCCTGTGATTTTTGAAGTATAAGAAAACATTTAAAATCCCGTTAATTCCAATTCCTAAACATTGATTACACATGTACTTCTTACCAGAGCCAGTTTTTTTTTTTTTTTTTTTTTTTTTTTTGTTAATATGCTGGATACCTTTGTCGGGGCCTAGGCCAATGAAAATGGGACTAATAGATTTTTTCATCTTTGTAAAGAGACCACATGTTTCATGAGGTGGCTGGGTTTCTCCTTTGTTCTTGGCATTACATGAGACCAGTATGTGATTTATTTAAAGAGAGACTAAGCATAAAAAGCCTCTGGAAGCAGTTATTTTATTCCTCGAGAATTAGAAGCCACTACTAGGGGTTCGTGACAAAGCCACCCCTTGGTTTTTCTACTTCTGGTGATGGTCCTGGACAGGCCAAGTGTGTGCTTCTATGTTTAACCTTCTTTTTTTTTTTTTTTTTTTTGCTATATTCACGGAGTACAATATAGTAAGAACCTTTATCACAAAGGTAAATTTGTGGGAACAAAGTCATAGGCTGCTATTTAATTCCAAGTATTTAAAAAAGATTGTTAGCCATTATGGTCAGTCCCAAGGTTCCCTTCTAATAGGGATAATTTAAAACCCCAAATAGAGAAGACATTAAAATCATTCAAATATAAGTAAAATAATTCAGTGGCCTCATTTTCAAATTTTTATGAACTCAGGGCTATCCACAGGTGATAATATGGCTTTCGAGACTCGGCATTTTCTTGCTTTATTATGTTTTTGAATAATAAGTTTACTTATATCTTATTTTTTGGTTCTATTTTTGCCCTGCTGGGTCTTTTTCCGTTCTGGATCCCCTTTGTCATGTTACATGTTGCTAGGACCTGGATAAGGCCCAGGAGGACATACTGAAACACCAGGCTAGCATTAGTGAGCTCAAGCGCAATTTTATGGAGTCTACACCCGAGCCGCGCCCTAACGAATGGGAAAAACGACGTATCACACCTCTGTCCCTACAGACACAAGGGGTATGTCACTAGCTGTTTGTTGGCTTCGTGTCGCACTGCAGTTGTTCATCTTGTTTGCTGATTCTCAGACGTTAGAAAATGTTCCCACATAAATTCTTTTGTATTGCTAACTTTTTAAAAAAAATACTAAGTATTAACAATGTAATATCCATTGCCCTAATTCTTAGGTAAATTTTATGAATTTCAAAATACTTTTGGAATATTTTCAGAGTAATTTTATTGTTGTATTCAGGTAAATTAGTATCATGGAATTGTTATTTAGGACAATTTGGAAGCTAATGTAATACTGTGTCTACTAAGTTTCTTAGTTACTGACTTCTCAAATAAGGATGTTTAGTTGATAAAGGAATGTAGAACATATGTAGTCTAGTTTAAGGTCATTACTCTGAAGATAATGATTTAAGATTTACCTTTGAAGATTGATGGGATCTGTTGAAAAGTTGCAAAACATTATATATTATGAAATATTATATATCAGTGCATTCATGAAATGTCTGTGCAACGGTAAACAGAATCATGTTTCAAAACTTTATAGACACTAGTGGGACTCACACCCATTCTTATTTCTTTTCACGATCTGCTTTTCACCTTCAAGTATTGCCTGTAGGATATACTCTTAGACTATCTCTGCATTCATTTCATTCTTTTCCTCTTTTCTGATGCTGGCAGATTGCTCCTGTGGTTGAACAGCAAATTCATGAGCATGTCCTTCTTGAGGAGACTTGACAACAGTATACTCTGCACTTTGGAAAGCTGTACAAAAATGTCGCATTAAAATTTTATTATTTCCCTTTCATTATGTAGTGAGTTTTGCCTAGTTATAGGCGTTTGATTTAAACATTCCGATGTTGGTTTACTCACCTTGCCTCAGAGCAAAGCTTTCAAGTTTACGGCACTGAGTAAAGGTCATTTCTGAACTGAAAAATGCAGCCTTTCAAATGGAGAGATTACATTCTCTTTATGCTGGGGATTGTGGAGGAGGAAACCAGCATTTACAGATTTTCTGAAAAAACCAGTAGTTTTAGGAGCGTAGTCTGGAATTTCCAGAGAAACGGCCGCTGCTGACCTAGGAAGGAACAGCTTTCCTCTGTACTGCTCTGTCTGGTTCGCTTCACTGACCCACACCGTCCTTTTGCGTTTGTGTTGCTGTAGGTGTAATGTATGTGTCTTTTTGTTGATTATGTCATTGTTTAAAACAATAGAGAAGAGGAGACCATCTTTTCAAGGATATTCTAACCATGAAGGAGAAGTACCTGATGGCGGCTACACGGACAGTTGAAGAGGAAGCTCAGGCGGCCAAGGTGTTCACCTTGCATCATTGGATCTGCTTTTGCTCCCCTCCCCCATGCATTGCTATTCACAGCCAGAGATATTTTTTAATGTGTCAATCTAATTTTCAAATAGTTGTTGAATGTTTAAAAAGCCAGGCTCCTTTGTGTTAGGGGTATAGGGACTTGGAGAAAAATTACTATTTCACCTTACATGCAATTTGAGAATAAGGAAGTACAGGAATGTCATTTGTTCTAGGTGATACATGATCCGTCATTTGATCTATGTGGCCTCTGGTTGGGAAACTAGTCACTTAGGCACACTGTTATGATGTATTACATGTGCTTTGGTTCATGACTTACTAATCACATATGGGAAAGGTTTTGAATTTTCATTTTTAAGATGTTTAGTGTACTAAAAAAGGTAGTTTCTTTCTCTTTGTGCCCTTGAAATGCCTGTCACGAGTGAGGACAAAAGCTTTTTATTTCTTTTCCACTCTACTCTTCTGCTGAGGTTGCTTAGCCAGCTTATTAGTTTGGAGAGTTTAGAAGAGGAGATGTTCACGAGGGTGGCACACAAGGCAAGCAAGTGAGGGACCCCAAGGCCTGGAGCCCCAAACTTGATGCTAGGAATGAATGTCAGTTTCACCAGGATCCGACTGGAGGTGGCAGTAGTGTGCTGTGTTAGGCTCTGTGAGAAAGGGGGCAGAGTAGACAGCAGGCTTGTTCATTAATGTTAGAGATTTTTACATACTAAGAATCTTAAAAAGGTGAAACAGTGTTGTGTTAGAAGGGTCAGGAAGAGGTGGCATTTAAAGCAAGTTGTTAATGATAAGAAAATAGACCAAAGCTGGGAAATGGTTGCACACACCTTTAATCCCGTCACTTGGGAGGCAGAGGTAGGTGGCTCTCTGTGAGTGTGAGGCCAGCCTGGGCTGCAACGCAAGTTCTGGTACAGCTAGGGCTATACAGAGAAACCCTGTCTCAAAGAAAGTATGCAGAAAATGTATCCATACTGAAGGAAGAGCACATGCAACTGCTGGGATAGGAACTGGTTTCAGGACCCAAAATGACCAAACGACATGAGCTTTAAAGCAGGGAAATACTCATCAGAATGTGTAGAACCTAAGTCAGCTGCCATCTTTTGATAAGGGCTTTTAGAAATATTAAGTAGAATTTTGGAGAAGATGTTTAAGACTATGATTTTCTGGATCTCATGTGTTAAGGATGTACAGCATAAAATAACTTAAGAGGTTAAAGTGAAGTTATGCAACATTAATCAGGAAAAGCTCCTAGTATTCATTCTCTGATGTGGAAAATATATACTGTATATAATATATATCCTTTTGTTATCCGGTTGACTTTTCACCCATGAAGCTTTTATTGGCCATCTGTCTGTACTGTTTTTCTCTCGAGATAGCATACAACTATTGGAAGCATGCACTCAGCCTGCTCATGCTTTTACTTGAGTTGAATACTATTTGAGTTTTTATCTTTATTATGTCTTCTTTTCCATTTTGATTTTCTAGGGTTCCTTCTTTGTCTTTGGATAATAATCATTATTGAAAAGTAGAAAAAATACATGCAAGTATTTGCCTAAAGTTTCCAAATTCCTACAGTATGAGTCTCATAATTCTTTTTTTTTCTTAAAATTCTTTTTAAAAGATTTGTTAATTTTTATTTTACATGTGAGTGTTTTGCCTACATATATGTCTCTGTACCTCATATGTGCTTGGTGCCCACAGAGGTCCGAAGAGGGCATCAAATCCAGGTCCAGTAGTTTGTGAATCACTGTGTGGGTGCTGGGAATCGAACCTGGGTCCTCTGCAAGAGCAAGTATTCTTAACTGCTGAACCGTTTTATCTTCTTTAACCCCTAGATGTTTTTTTTTTCTTTTTTGTGATAAGTGTCTTATTTAAAAACTAAATAGATTGAATTTTCAAAAATAGCTTTGGTTTGATCATGAATAATTTTGGGGGGTAGAACAGAAAATTGGAAACCAAAGAATTTTTAGTTTTTAATGGGTAAGTAACTATTGTCTGCCCTCTCATGTATTATGAGACTTATGATGATTTGTATCCTTTTGTGAATCTTTGAGAGATTATCTACTCTGTAGTCTTAAGGCCTTTTGGAGGATGTAATATTGAAGGTTGATTCCAGGGTATTGAACATGTAGGACAAACACTACATGAGTGACTTTCCCAGTCAGTAAAATACTTTTGAATATATTTTATTAATTCAGTGCAAAATACTTAAATTCCACAATGCCCCACCCCCTTGGTTTGGCTATGTTTTGAGATAGGGTTTCTTCCTGTAGCCTTGGCTGTCTTGGAACTTGCTCTGTAGACCAGGCTGGCCTCACACTCGGAGAAATACGCCTGGCCTGCCTCTGCCTCCCGAGTGCTGGGACTAAAGCTGTGCTCCACCAGTGCTAAAATTCCACAATTTTTATTAGTAAAGATCAGAAACTTTTTTTTTTCTGGAAAATTTAAGAACTTACCCAGCCCACCCTCCCCCTCCATTCTTCTTAGGTCAAGGTCTGAAGAACACTTTGTACATGCCATACATGTATAAAGTCTGGAGAATGTGGTTTATTAAGAATTCTCAAAGTTCCACATGGCAGGGCTGGGAGGGGTGCTCATCTTTTGTGTCATTCCAAGTTTCTAGGGTTCTCACAGATGACTAGGAAGCGTTGTTTAAGGGATAGATATGTGAAACTTAATATATCTGCCTTAATAGATTCTCAGTAAACAGATGGGCTGTTTATTGCTCATTGAGTACTGAGTTTTCAGTTCTGAGATTGTCTGAAGTTTTTTTTTTTTTTTAACTGCCTATGTTTGTGTCGTCCCCCACCCCAGTCTGTCAAGAAAGGGCATTGCACACATATGCTTTATTAAGTGGGCTGAGTCAGAGGTGCAGAATGGATCCAGCATAGGAAAGAAGCATTTCTAATGTAGGGGCTGCTGGAGGGATCATTCCCTGCCAGAAAAGAAGAGGCCAAGAAGCTACCTCAGAAGTCAGTGTTTGAGGGGTTCAGAGTGTGCCTTGCTACGTTCAGTGATGAATGCCTTGGAGATGACTTCTGTAGCTTCCAGCTTCCAGAGATTCTCAGGCAAGGTGCAAAAGCTGGCATTCGGGCCAACTTTCATATAAGCCTGCTCCTATCTTCAAAATTCTAGCTTTTTCTTCATCGTATGCTGTTCTGTTACTCTTTCTTGTGTAACCTTTCCTTTCTCTTAGTAGGTCACTGCCGTCTGTCCTGATGTATTGCTGACTCTGCTCTTCCTTTTCTGACCTCTAGAGCCTAGAAGAGGAGATAACATCAATTTTGTTTAGTGGAAAGGGCTTTTCTCATAATATGAGAGCCTCCTTCCCTTCAGCCACCACTTGGACAGCAGAGGGCGCTGCTGTGAACTCTAATGCACCTAGAGAAATGCTTTCTTCTGCGCCCTTCTCACGCTTGACTGAGGTGCATTTTGCTTTGTTTCCCCTGCTTCTAAAAGCCACTTGAGAGACAAAATTTTCTCTTTCTTTCTTTCTTTCTTTCTTTCTTTCTTTCTTTCTTTCTTTCTTTCTTTCTTTCTTTCCTTCCTTCCTTCCTTCCTTCCTTCCTTCCTTCCTTCTTTCTTTCTTTCTTTCTTTCTTTCTTTCGACTATTTAGGTACCTTTTCCTTCACTTTACTAGTGAAATCACTGCGTGGGAGAAACATTCAATAAACAGTGAATTTGAACATAAAGAAGTAGATTTATGTTTGGATGATTTTTCCTCTTTAATTTTTGTTAAAAACAAAACCAAAACAAAAACTGACTAAATGTAGAAAACTTTTTTAAGCCACTCAGGCCCAGATCTGCAGTTACTAAGCAAAAGGAAAATGTCAGCTGAGGGGAAGCTAGCTAAGTGCTTTACAGAGCTCGAGTTCTCGGAAGCCAAATTTCAGGCATCTTCTGGTGGTCTGGTTTTCAAAACACCATACATGTGCCTGCCAGACTTCCTGAGCTAATTGTGTTGGGGTGCCGGTCTGGAATTTCCTAAACTTGAGTTAAATCTGTCTAGCCATTTGAGGCTAAGTAAAGAAATAACGGTTATATACTGACCGTAATAAGCTAGAAACATCTACCCTATGCTCTGAGCACTGGGTATCTTCTTCTGTGAAGCAGTTTGTAGTTAAATGTTACTTGTTTATAAAAGTAGACTCATGGTTTTCAGTTTATATCTGAAACTCCTGGGTTTTCATTAAATCTGGAAAGGTGATTTTCTTATTTTGTTAATCACATGCTTACATGGTATGACTTTTGAGCAACTCAAACATAAAATTACCATACATTTCAGAGTAACAGGTTAGAGTGCCTGTGGCATATGTTTGTAGGTACCATTGAGAATTGTATCATATAGATCTGTGTGTCCGTGTTGCTGGGACCCATGAAGTACCTGGTATCTATTAGGACACCTCTGAGTACACCAGTGTCCTTCTGCATTTATGTGGTGACCCCTTGAGTAAACAGCACTGCTGCCTGGAGCGGAATTACTTGTTCAATCACTGGTAGTGTCATGAGGATGCAAACTGGTTGCTCCGCTTCATTTGTGCAAGTGTAAGGTACTATGATGCTTTAGAAACTCCTAAAGGAACTCTACCCTGGTTAATACTGCAATATAGTAATGTTACTCCTATATTCAGTATGCAGGTATTACAGGTATTAGATAGAACAGTTAGCTACCGTATTAATCAGATAGAATTAATGTGCTGCTAAGAAATAGGTGTCCACAGGGTTTGGGATGATAGTCTTCAGTAGTAAGCTTGACTCATTTCCAGTATCAGTGGTGATAGTAAATTCTAAGAGAAAGCGTGTGAGGTGAATGTTGACACCCACCCAACTATCTGTATTGCAAATTGAGATGTTAATAATTGTCCGGAATGAATGTTTTAATATTAATAGCCTTTTGAAACCGAATATGATTTTGCTGATCTGAGCTTTTTATTTTTTTAACCCCAAGAATAGGATTTCTCTGTGTGACAGCTCTCACTGTCCTGTGACTCTCTTTGTAGACCAGGCTGGTCATACTCACAGAGATCCGCCTGCCTCTGCCTCCGCCTCCCCAGTGCTGGCATTAAAAGTGTGTGTCATCACTGCCTGGCTGCCAAGCTATTTTTTAAAGAGCACCCCTGATCCAGGGGGAGAAAAATGGAAAGAGATCCTTGATGCTACTCTTAGACCCGGCCAGTGTTCTAGAGTCAGACTGAAGTGTTTGAGGAACAGGATTTTTTTGTTGTTGATTTTTTAAGCTTTTTTTAAAAAAATATTTTATTTTTTTTTAATTTCATTTTACATTCCATCCACAGTTCTGCCCCCTGCTTCCCCCCCCCCCTGCCCACCCACTGAGGAACAGATTTAAAATTTATCCTTTAAGTGGATTAGGAAGCTTAGGTCTAATTACATATTTTTTTTAACATTTTCAACTTTATAAATAGGGTTTGTAAATTTTTTTTTTAATTTCTTAATTTCTCTTCAAGAATACTGGCTGTTTTTGTCTTTTTTTTTTTTTTTTTTTTTGTAAGTGGTGTGGCATTTATTGTCCTCTGTGACCTTGAGCACAGGTTTCAGTAGGGTTGCTGTTCTGTGTTTGCATCGTCACATGTCTGTCTCAGTGCTTGTTGAGGTAAACGATACTGATTTGTGTCCCCGGTTGCTTTTTGTTTCCAGACTCGCGCTCCTGCATCGGAAGGGCCTTGCACTGGAGCCAGGGACGCTGTTAAGGTTCCCCCTCTTCCATGTTAATGCCACGCTAACCCCTCTCATCTGCCTCATGTTGCCCTGCTTCCCTTTCAGTCACCATCATAGTCATCTTTGTGTTTCTTCATGACATGAATCTGCCATCAGTTAATTTGAGTTTCCACTGTTTTTATTTATTCATATATTTTTTTGTTTCCCCTCATCCACTTTTTTTTTGTGCAGAGTTCACATGAGACTCTGAATGTAGTGGAGGAGAAGAAACGGGCAGAGGTTGGGAAAGACGAAAGAGTAACCACAGAAGAAATGAATGGTAAAGAGATGTCAGCTGGGAGTGGTCCTGGGGAGACTCGTAAGGTGGAGCCCGTGACACAAAAAGACTCCACCTCCCTGTCTTCTGAGAGCAGCAGCAGCAGTGAGAGTGAGGAGGAAGATGTGGGAGAGTACCAGCCCCACCACCGAGTGACCGAGGGCACCATAAGGGAAGAGCAGGAGGAGTATGACGAGATGGAGGAAGAGCCCGGCCAAGCAGTCAAGGTAGTAGAGAGGGAGGCAGCAATGCCTGAAGCCATCCCAGACAGACAAGCAGAGGCCAGTATACTCCCAGTAGAAACAGAGGCCCAGGAAGCTGTAGTTGCCCAAAAGTTGCCTGGAGAGAAGAGTGTACACGGAGACACTGTTAAGCAAGACCTAAGAGAAGAGACCGAGGAAGAGCAACACACAGTTAACGGAGAGGTGCCCCATGTTGACATTGATGTTTTACCAGAAATTATTTGTTGTTCAGAGGTAAATGGGAGTCTCAAGCATGAGCTAAACTCTAGCGCTCTTTCTCAGGGGGAAACGCCTTTCTTCACCTTTCCCCTAATTCTCCTTCGACTTTTTCAGCAAGAATCTGATTTTTCTGTCTGGAAGAAGGGGGAAGCACTGCTCTGTAGATCTTCTGCAGCTCAGGTCACAGTTTCTAGCTCCTTGCTGCAGCTGGATTGCCTGTAGGGTAAACTTTCACAACCACGTCTCTTCTTCTCGTTCCCATTTCAGTTTTTCTTTGCATGTTTTGGGTGCTTTTTTGTCTTTCTCTGCACTACTTGCTCAATCACATGCCGTTTTTCATTGGCTTATGTAGTGTGTTCTGTTGGAAGTTGGTGGGTTTAAGTGCATGTGTTTCTGTTGTAATGATTGGGTTTGACTTTCTGAACCATTTTCTTACTTTTTCTTAGAACTGTGAGGTGGTTTCTGACAGTGGTAAGGACATTAGTTCTTGAATGCCACTGTGGTTCCTGTCTTTAGAGTCCAACGAGAGTGTGGTCTGGTTGAGAGCCTTTCCTTCTTGACATCAAGGACTAAACATTCAGCAGAAGTGCACTCCTCTTTTCTGGTTCTTACATCAGTCCTGGATGATTTGCAAATTGATTATTTTGTAGACTGTTCTATATTAGTTATATCTTTTATTTTCAAGAAAGCGGACCTTGCATATTCCTCTCAGATTTTGTCTTGATCATTAGGAGCAATGTCTTTCACATGATAATTTACTTACACAGGAATGTCTCTTGATTCCAGAAACCCACAATATCGGGATTTATCAGCCTTTGCTCTCTGATGGAGAGTGGGCAGTCTTTAATTGGCTTTGTTTCGGAATAAATAGGTTGCTTTAAAATTTCATATTTCACTTCAGAGAAGGCCTCTCAAGAGTCTTTTGAACACTTTGACCTGCCTTTTCCATTTAAATAATTACACCTGTCGGGGCTTTTTCCTCAAAGGAAGTGTTAAAATATTTGGTAGTGCTATCATCTGGTATACTTGAGCATGTATGCTCAGCAGGGTTAACAGATAATTGAACCTCTCTGCAGGTTTAAAATCTTTCTAATGCACCACCAGTGGACTAATTTTCGTTATAACATTGTATTGTACTTAATGCAAAAGAAAGCAAACTTTCAGGTGAGAGTCATTGAAAATAATCATACTTGAAAATATCCTTTCAGTAAACTTCAGTAGAAATATAGGTGGTTACCTTTAGTGCATTCTATTATCTTTCAGTTTTAACATTTTTTTCCCAAAGTAAAGTATACATGTATCAGTGTAGTGGTTTAGGGCTGTCGTAGTTGAAGAACGATGCAATTCAGGGGTTCATTGTTTTACCTTACACACACACACACACGTAGGAGATATAGCTGGAGGAGAATTTGTCTTTTCTATCTTTTAGGTTATATTATCTTTTTTTTTTTAGGTTATTTTCCTTTTCCTCTTTTCATGCATGAGTGTGTGTTTGGTTTTTTTTTTTAACAATTATTTTTGAAGGTTCCTTTAAACTCTTCTACTTTATGACCACTAGAATTTACCTTTCCCTTCCTTTTCCACCTTAGCCACCAGTGGTAAAAACAGAGATGGTAACAATTTCTGATGCCTCACAAAGGACAGAAATCTCCACCAAGGAAGTCCCCATTGTTCAAACTGAGACCAAAACCATCACATATGAGTCTCCACAGGTACAAAAGCTCAAGATTTGGACTGTTTGAATTCCCTTTTTGTTTAGTATGAATACTTCTGTTTACAGAGTCTTCCCCGTTTCTGACTTTGACATAGCTTTTCATACTTTGTAGCTGTTGCGGCAATGTAACCTGCTCTGTTGCTGTCTTAGATTTAGACAGAGAGCTGCAGGCAAATGGGTGACCTCCAAAGGACTGGGGATAGAGCACTTCTAGTAGTGTGAGGCTCAGAGTTCAGTCTTTGGTTCCTCGGGAAAGAAAAGCCTCAATTAGAAAGGAGGAGTAAGTTAGTTCTTACATAGGGAGCCATACGTATGAGTTAAGACAAGCAGCACAAGCCCTGTCCTGTTACTGTGGGACCCACCTGTCTTTTGTACGTATCTATGGGTATGTTCTTGGGAAGGAAATGACCTAGATAGGATAGGCTTTATACATTTGTAGTATTACAAGGATCCCCCTGCTCTGACTCCATGAAAGCAGACTGAATAAACTCATGTTTTATTCTGATATTAGAGACACCACATCACTTTCTCCCCTCTCTGCTGGGTCATTTTTCTTAGGAATGCGCAGTCATTTTCATGGAATCAGTGTCAAAGAACTGTGTGCTGGATTTTAGGTCTGCAGACAATGGTTCTGCGAAGGTTTTTTAAATAAGAAGTCTGGAGAGATTGCTTAGTTTATATTGCTTTGCCACCCACGCTTGAGAACCTGAGTTCAGATCTCTGTTCAAAGCCGGGGTGGTTCATACCTGTAACCCTAGTGTTGGGGAAAGATCCTAGGGTTTACTTGCTAGCCAGTGTAGCCAAATTGAATTAGTCATCTTCACATCAAATGAGACATTCTGCCTCACAAACAAGGTGACCAACGTTTGATAAGACTCCACAAACACATGTGTATGCACACATACACACAAACAAAATGGGTTCATCATTTCAAAATGGACCTGTGTAAAATGTATGTAATAAGTGGTTTGCCTTTCTCTGGCAGGATTGCACTGAGGTAAAGGATGTCAGGTCTTAAAGTATTTTATTTTAAGATACTGAATGTGTATATGTATGCAGTATGTCTCAAAAACAAGTACATAACAGTGAGGACTCTTAAGAGAGACATACACGGATCTAATCTACATGGGAAGTAAAAAAGACAAGATCTCCTGAGTAAATTGGGAGCATAGGGACCTTGGGAGAGGATTGAAGGGGGGGGGGGAGGCAGAGAGAGGAACAGAGAAAAATGTAGAGCTCAATAAAAAATAAAAAAAGAAATTAAAAAAAAAGTTTCAAGCATGTTATCCATATGTGCGCATAGATCCTGCATAAGAACAAACAGGTTTCTTATCATGGGCGGGTTTGTGAGAATATTGTTCTTACGCCTGTGTTGTGGTAAGTAAGTACCTTTAGCAGCTCAGGTACCCGAGACAGTCCGAGAGGAATTTCTTTGTGTTGTGTTAGGAAGTAGGCACATAGGTTTGCGATCGTAACGTAAGCAACCTAGCTGTTAATTTACTTTGTTATTTTTCATGTTAAAGTCTAGAATCTTCTGCCTCTTCCAGTGTTAAAGCAAACAAAACAAAATAGCTACTTTTAAAATATATACAATGGGATATATATATAGTGTGTGTGTATGTATATGGCATACATGAAGTATAGTCACTTATATAATAATATATTCACTTATAAATGTATATACTCATGAGATGCCAACTGTTATAAGAACTATGTAAGTTTTACAAAATATATTAGGGATAAGCAGATAACCAAATATTTAAGTTCAGTTTGTTCTCATCAGGTTCTGTTACTAGTAATCTAAGAAAATATTTACCTATTTTTACCCACCTGTGCTTAAAAAACAATAGCAAAGTCAGTACTTCTGGTCACTGTGGAAACTTCTTCACTTGGCTCTTGGGTTCCTTTTTCTAGCTTCTACAAATGTCCCCAGACAAATCCTCTTCACTATTGTTTGACTTACAGTCTCACCTTCACTTCGTTCTACTTCCTGTTTCTGCCACAGGGTTTGTTTCTGTACATTCACTGTTTTTCACAGCTCCTCTTTTCAATGCCAGCTCCTTTCTGGACCATGAACCACTACTACCAACATGCAAAGGACAGGCAGATAGCGTCTCCTGCCAACTGCGGAATCTTAGAAGATGCATACTCAGTGGGCGGGGTCTTTTCTGACATGATGGAAGTTAAGCATTACTTTGTATTTTTCCTCCAACTATTCAAAGATTGATGGCGGGGCTGGTGGTGATTCGGGCACGTTACTGACTGCACAAACCATCACATCTGAGTCCGTGTCAACAACGACAACCACACACATCACCAAGGTAAAGCAATGTAGGGGAACCCTAGGGAGTGGATGGTACATGGCAAACAGATCTTTTCTGTATTATTCCTTTGTTCCTATACACACTTCTAAGTAATACACAGACAGTGCCAGTGAACTAAATGTCTTTCTTTAAAGTATCCAAGAAATTAGGCTCCAACAACAAATGTGTTTTAAACCAAATTACAGTTTTGTAAAGTACAAGGGGGTAAAAATATGACTAGCTATATATTTAAGACAGCTACATGGACAGAAGAAATATTTTAATAAAATTGTGAGACGTCTCTCATTTGTTTAAAGTTCTAGTATGTTGATTTAAGACATTTTACCCAAAACCTTTTCTAAACATGTAGTACTATATAACCAGCCCGTGTAGTCCTTGGCCTGAGAGCATCAGCTGCATCTGGAGCTTGGATGTCTAAAAGTTATGACTTACTCCAGACCTATTGGAACCCTGGGGAAAGCTTCCAGCTGATTCTGATGCACTCCAGTGTAATTCAAGTCTAATTTTCTAGTATTTCATTTTGCTTTTATTTTCACATTGGATTAGTGCTTTTAGTAGTCTTAAATATATCTGTTACACCCTTTCCATTTCATGTTTCAAGACAATAATTTAAATAATAAGCAAAAAATAGTAAGAATTTTTGTGAATTAAAAATTCAGGTATGTTGGTACTCAATTTAACAAATATTCAGGTGATAGAGCTAGTGATAAGCTTTATTTCTTAGATAAGTGCCACTGTATGTGATTGGTGTGTGGGTTGTAAAGGTGGTAGAGTGTTTTTTCAGAACTTTGGCATTGGTTGTGTGCAAAGGTCTCAGAGGATCTCTGGCCTTCTACTTCTCCAGCCTGCCCCAGACACTCTTAGCTCGCACCTGACCAGTACTTTTGTGAGGCAGTTCATTCAGGGCCTCCTTCACCCCAGTCTTTCTACACAACCAGTGTATAGCGTGTTCTGTGTTCATGTGCACGGCCACACTTGGAAGCAATCATCAGATCAAACTTTTAATAAAAATATTATTTGTTTTCTTTAAATCAGATGTAAGGTTTTTTTTTTGTAATTTCACTAAATCAAATGAATGCCTTACTAAATGAATTTGTATGACTGAAATCAAGCATCAAAACTATATCAGTTTTGATCAAAAACACATCTAAAATGTTCATAACTCTATCAGTGCCAGTTATTTCTTCTTTTTACTCTCCTTTTAAAAAAATTGGCCAACTGATAGGGAAGAAACGTAGGGAATGATAACTTAGATTATCCCAATGGAATTACTTAGATTTTTTTTTTAAATGGCATTTATTCCATTTTAATCTGACCAGAATCTTGGTATTTTAAGGACTGCTTTCAAGTCAAGGATATGCATGGACACTGTCACTTTAACAGTAGGTCTTTGTGGAACTGAAAAGCACCCAGAGCCTGATTCTGGTATTAAGATGGTCGAAGTTGTCAGTTCTACTTACTATTTTCTCTTCTTCTAATTTTTTTTTTTTTTTGACCTCTAGACTGTGAAAGGTGGAATCTCTGAAACAAGAATTGAGAAACGCATTGTGATCACAGGAGATGCAGCCCTTGATCATGATCAGGTAAGGGCCCTGCCTGTCCCATCTGTGTCTAGTTACCTCCTGGTGCATCCAAAGTATGGCGGAAGGACACCTCCCAGCCTGACCTGTGAGCTTTCCTAAACACACCAGCACAAAACATGAAGTAATGTTTATCTTTCACTGGGTTAACATGCAAGATAATGGGGACTTCGGGTGACCAGTAGGAATTCACATTGGCCTGGTTTAAAGACAAGTTGTTAAATATTTTAAAACAAATGGTAGTAAATGACAGTGCCCAAACAAACAAGCCACCAAGGTTTCTTACGCTTAGTTGTTGAACATTTTCAAGTAATTTTGTAGCATAAGAAAAGTTAGACTAGTGACTACTAAGTATTTTTCCTGTGGTAATTTGGAGTTGTAAAGGGAAGGAAAGATCTCATATTTCTTTCAAAATGAAAATTTATATTGAATATTTTTTTGTTATTTTGTTTTTAAAACCAGAACTATGTTTCAGTTCTAAGATAGGTCAATGCTTGGTTATAAAGCAGGTAGGTAAGAAGTGGGGCTGCTGGAAGCTTGGTCTTAGACCAGCCGCAAGTGATGACAAGAGTGTCTGTCTGTCTGCCTCATTCCCTCCTTCCCTCCCTTCCTCCCTTGTTTACTTTTCTACTCTCCTTTCCTTCCTCCTTCTCCTCCTCCTCTTCCTTCTCCCTCCCTTTTCTTTTTTCTTAGTTTTTCTTTTTGATTAATTTTAAAAAGGAGAATAAGGTATTTTTCTCCACAACTTGAAGAAAGGAATAGACGTGCTTAGCAGACCTTTTCTGTTGGAGAATAGGGACAAGTGATAAACACACAGCTTTGAACATGGTACTATGCCCAGGAGGGCCGCTATTAGAAATAAGAATTGCTTGCTTGAGAAAGGCTCTGTGTATGACCAGAAAGGATGGAATTTTGTGACCTTTGTAAGCCTGGTATTTTGATTACATGTTTCATAATGTTTGGGATCCATTTGTTTGCCTGTTGGTTTGTTGTGTTTTCAATTTCTAAGGGTTAGAGATAAAGTTGCCCCAGATGCTAAGTATGAACTTAAGAGTGGGGGATTCCTAGGAATTGAGTAGCTGACTTGACATGGAAGAACTTCTTTGGAACTGACACCTCCTCTTTCCCATACAGAGGGAGCTTTTGCTGTTTCCCAGTGGGGAGTCTGGACTTCCCTGACTCCGAGGTGGAGCATACCTGACTCTTACTTTTCCCCTGACATTCTTGCTCAAGAATTATTTATTAAATGCCTACAGTGTTCTAGGCAAGAAGAGTATTTTCCAGTCATTTTTTTAGTCCTTTTCCCTTTCATGCTTTTCAATACTTCCCCAGCTGGGTATCCCTCAGGTTTTACCTTTTAACCTGTTTGCCTTGAAAACTCAAGTTTATGTAGCATTGCTTGTAAAAGGCAAATAGAAATAACAAATATGAAACATGTGGTTCCTAAAATAGCACAATTCTATTTAAAAAGGATGATTCAGTATTCTGAACAGTTAATATAAGAGCATACCATCTCTTTTATGCTTCTACACTGGTTAAGTGGTATCCGATCTGCATAGTTGCCACAAGATGCTCATGATGGGCTCACTTTCTCCTTAAAAAGGGATCCTTGGAACTATGTACATTAAATGAAGAAATTGGTCTCTTGACAAAAACTGATGCTGGTCACATAGTGACTAATACCATTCCCATTTTTTTCTAGTTCCTTCCTTTTGTTCAAAGAAATCTTAATATGGAAGATTCCTTTATTTGAGGGAGACACAAAAATGTCTCACATTGATATATGTGATGGCCATACTCCCATAGAAACCAGCTCAGCAGCTCTTCCTTCTCTGCTGGTCATAATTTGCTGCTCCATTCCAGCAAGGAAAAAACTACACTATACTTACTCTTAGCATATTTCTTTCTAATAAAATAGTTCTCAGCCTGGTATGGTGCTACATGCCTGTTCTCCTACATCAGCTCTCAGGAGACTAAAGTAGAAGAAGCCCAAGAAGTTCAAGGCTAACCTGACTATACTGAGACCCAGGTTCACTTTTTTTGCCTATAAATTTGGCAGTATGATATTTCTCATGGTCTTTATTATTGTTAGAGTAATATTTTATTAACATTTTATTATTACATTTAACTTCTTAAGCTGATATACAATGAAAGAAATTACAAGCATAATTTAAGATACAGGCTGAAGAGGTGACTCAGTAATTAAGAGCCACTGGCTCTTCTTCTAGAGGATCCAGGCTTCCTTTTCAGCACTCATTTGGTGGATCACAAACATCTGTAACTTCAGTTCTAGGAGATCTTACACTCTGTTCTGTCCTCCATGGACATCAGCATATACATGGTACACAGATATACATGCAGGCAAAATACCCATACATATAAAACAATAAATTAATATGTGCTGGGTGTTGATTATGGCTTGTCCTCTTCTCCTTTACTCCGTAGGTTACCTAGATTTAATGATCAAAGCTCCAGAGTATACTCCATGTCTTGTTAGGATTTCTGTTGCTCTGAAAAGAAACCATGACCATAGCAACTCTTAATAGAGGAAACCATTTAATTGGGGCTACTTAGAGTTTAGAGGTTCATCATGGTGGGACATGGCAGTATGTAGACAGACATGGTGTTGGAGAAAGCTAACAGTTCTACATTTTGGTCTTCAGGCAGCAGGAAGTGAATTGAGTCACTCTGAGCATAGCTTGAGCATATGAGACCTCAAAGCCCATCCCAACTGTGACACACTTCCTCCAACAAGGCCACACCTCCTAATAGTTTCACTCCCATTGGGGGCTGTTTCTTCAAACCACCACACTCCATAATTTTATAGCAGAGAAGAACTGTAACATGATCCAGTAATGTGTTTGTTCCCAAAGACAGACATCAGAGCAAAAGAAAGGTTACATTGCTCTTCACTGTTTTCAGATACATAATTTCCTTTTGTAATGAGGTGATCTATATCTTAGAAGAATATTTTTTTTTAGGATTCTTTCCTAGACTTTGTTTTTTTGTGGGATATTTTTCTTTCAGAACTTCTTTACAAATGAAAATCTCAATAATTAAGAAAGATATGTCTCCCTCTTAAAAATAGGGTCTTTGCATGTTACATCATTTGCTCTCTGAAATAGAGGTATTCGTCTTTCTTGCTGCCTCATCCTTGAAGAGACCATAGAGCTGTGTAATCACACTCTAGATCCTCCCCATGTGCTGCTGGTGTGACTGCTTGGGGTTGAGAAAGAACCATTAACCTTGGGCCTCCAGCTGCAAAGTTTTGACCTGCTGTCAGACAGTGTACTTCTTCTTAATGATTGTTTTTATGGTTACTATTGTTCTTTATTTCTGCCCCCTATAAGTTTACGGGCATTTTTCTTATAATGTTTTAGTATAATCTTTTTAAATTCATACAATTACTTAGAGTCCTAGATGACAAACATTAGAAGACCTGGTCCCATGTCTTGGAGTTTCCATCTGTTAAGTTGTAGCTACTACCATTTGTATAGATGAGGCACTGTACTTGTTATTTGACATCATTTCCTAAATTCTTACAACAAACCTCAAAATGATCTGTATTGTCTTGTCATTAGTATAAGCTTCCAGGTGAGAATTCTATAAAGCTCAGAGGAAAACCACATTCTCCTAATACCACAGTGAGTACAAACCTGATTTCAAAGCCAGTTTCTCCTATATGCATCACCCTTAGAGGTACACAGGAAAGTCAGGAAGCAGAGAAAATGTCAGGCGATTTCTGAAATGATCAGTGAATCCAATCTGAATGACTCTGTTATTGTAAATGAAGACCACAAGAACAGTTTGGCTGGACCTTTTGTCTGGTAGATGAAGGTTCATGTATTCTGCCATCTTTAGGCAGAACCAAATACTCAGCTGATGATTGCTGTTCTTCTGATCCTGGTAGGCGCTGGCTCAGGCCATCAGGGAAGCCAGAGAGCAGCACCCGGATATGTCGGTCACAAGGGTGGTAGTGCACAAAGAAACAGAGTTGGCAGAGGAAGGAGAAGAGTAAGGTAAGTGAGCCTGGCCATCCACCGCCTTCCCTGTGACCATCCTGTGATCCTTTGCTGTGCAGTTTTATATCAGGGTCTTCGAATGACTTTCTTTGTCCTGCTGTTATCATCAAGCGCACCTGCTCAGATGTGTATAATCAGAATCTCTGTGGTCTGTTGGCTGTCTGCTGCAAATGACTGTTGGCAGTCGACATTCCTTCTCTCTATCAAGCTTGTTATTGTAATCTCTAATTAATGTTCACACTGGCCACTGGAGGTGCTGTTACTTTTATATTTCAGAGAAATTTATCTTATATGATAATGAGCTAAGTCTTTAAAATCTATATGTTAAAAATTACATATCAAACAGTGATCTATAAAGAAAGCATAATAGTTCTATTACCTAAAAGTTGAAAGATCAAGGAGGGAAAGTATTGATAAATAATATTTAATATAACTAACAGTAAAGGATTAATATTCTCAAAAAGTTAAGAACTCCAAAGAAGCTGGGCGGTGGTGGCGCATGCCTTTAATCCCAGCACTCGGGAGGCAGAGGCAGGCGGATCTCTGTGAGTTCGAGGCCAGCCTGGTCTACAAGAGCTAGTTCCAGGACAGGTTCTAAAACCACAGTGAAACCCTGTCTCGAAAGAACTCTAAAGAATTATTAAGAGAATTAAACACTTCTAGAGAAAAAAAAAAAAAAAACAGGGTGAAGATTACACAGGTAAACCATGTAAAAACTAACTGAACTATAAACAAAAATCTTTGGCCTTACTATATTGCTTAAATTGGTGAAAAATTAAAGTTAGTGGAACATTTTTACCCATATGACAAAAATTTGTGTCTTTACCAGTGTTGGAAGGTTATGAGATGAAACCATATTCACATAATGATGTATGTTATTTCTTAGAAGACAGTTGGGCAAAACCTATCTCAAAACATTAAACTGGTCTATCTTTAAACTACTTTTAAGAACTTAGGTGGGGGAGCTCAGCAAGTAAATGCTCTTGCTGCCTGCTGGCTAGACAGTCTCAGTCATCCCTGGGACTCCCTTGCTGGGAGAGAAACAACTCCTCTGACCTTGATGTGTATGCTATGGCAGAAGTCTCCTTACACAATCATCTGTGTGTGCACACAAAATAAATAAAATAAAAACTAAAAGCAGTAAATTTGCTTACTTAGGGATTGTTGTAGGAGCTGCGGTGGGCTGCGTTCCCACCCAGCTCCACCTGGGTAACTTTACCCGAAATAATTACATGGAAACTGTACTCTTTTGAACACTGCCTGACCCATTAGTTCCAGCCTCTTATTGGCTAATTCTCACAATCTCGATTAACCCATTTTTAATAATCTGTGTAGCCCCACGAGGTGTGGCTTACCAGGAAAGATCTTAACCTGTGTCTGTGTCCGAGTGGGAGAATCATGGTGACTGCCTGACTCTACTTCTTTCTCCCAGCATTCTGTTCTGTTTACTCCGCCCACCTAATTTTCTGTCCTATTAAAGGGCCAAGGCAGTTTCTTTATTTAACCAATGAAATCAACACAAAGCAGAAGACTCCTGCATCAAGGGATGTTTGCTGATATTCCTCTTCGAGGTCTATTATAGTGTATATTTTTAAAAAGACTTTGGTGTCTTCTCTTTCATTCCTCCTTTTCTCTCTTAATTTATTAATTTGTATCTTCTTTGTCTGGTAGTTAGTTTGGCTAACAGTTTTATCAATCTTACCAATTTTTCTAAAAGAACCAACTCTTTGTCTTATTGATTCTTCGTATTGTTTTGTCGTTGTTTGTTTCTGTTTTATTGATTTCGTCCTAAATTTGATTATTCTTCACTGTACTCATTTTGGGTATGATTTCTTCTTTTTGTTCGAGAACTTACAGGTGTGCCCTTAAGTTACTAATACGATGTCTTGTCAGTTTTTTTTTTTTTTTAGATGGTTGAATTAATCAGTGAGGGGCCTACATGTAACTATAGTGACACTAGTGTTAGTACCAGTAACTCATTAGCATGAGACCAACCACATTTGGTTACTAGTAGCAATACATGAGATAACTTAAATGACAAGTACTATGGAATTAGTTAATATACTAGTTGCTTCCATGTAATGACTAAAGAATTCTTGATGAAGTGCATAATTATGACATCTGTTAGGATTTTATAAAACAGGTCTTATCACATAAAGTACACAGTAACATTACTTCTGAAAGCTTGTACTTTGAACAGTCAGAGGGCAGATAACTCAGGGAAATGCTGAGGCCACAGAACATTCATCTTTTGCCTTGTATAGTAGAACTGTTTGCTCGTCCATCTGAAGAGAGTGAGAACCCTTATTAGGTCATAGCCTCAGTGCTAAGATTTTTATTTTGCTAATTTCGTCGACATGAAATGATATATAATTGTGATTGTAATTTTAGGTTTTTTTTCCATTTTTTTTGCATGATTTTTTGTATTGTTTTGTCATTTGCTTGTTTGTTTCTATTTTAGTGATTTTAGCCCTAAATACTTTCTTCTTTGTTTTTAGCACTTAAAACCTCAGGCTTATTTTTTTTTTTCCAGATGTAGTTTCTTTTCTTTTGCTGTTTTTATTGAGCTATATATTTTTCTCTGCCACCCTTCTACCCTCTTCTTGATCCCCATGCTCACAATTTACTTAGGAGATCTTGTCTTTTTCTATTTCCAATGTAGATTGGATCCATGTTAGGGTTCTCATTGTTGTCTAGGTTCTCTGGGATTGTGAATTGTAGTCTGGTTTTCTTTGCTTTATATCTAAAAGCCATTTATGAGTGAGTACATATGATATTTATCTTTCTTGGTCTGGATTACCTCACTCAATATGATGTTTTCTAGATCCAACTATTTGCCTGAAAATTTCAAGATGTCTTTTTTTTCTGCTGTGTAGTACTCCATTGTGTAAATGTACCACTTTTTTTTTTTTATCCATTTTTCAGTCGAGGGGCATTTACGTTGTTTCCAGGTTCTGGATATGATAAATAATGCTGCTATGAATATAGTTGAGCATATGTCCTTGTGGTATAATTGAGCATCCTTTGGATATATGTATATATACCCAAAAGTGGTATTGCTGGGTCTTGAGGTAGGTTGTTTATTAATTTTTTGAGAAATCACCATATTGATATCCAAAGCAGCTCTACCAGTTTGCACTCCCACCAGCAAAGGAGGGGTGTTCTCTTTACCCCTCATCCTCTCCAGCATAAGTTGTCATCAGTGTTTGAGCTTAGGCACTCTTAATAGGTGTAAGATGGAATCTCAGAGTTGTTTTGATTTGCCTTTCTCTGGTAACTAAGGATGGTGAACATTTTCTTATGTATCTTTCAGCCATTTTAGACTCCTTTGTTGAGAGGTCTCTGTTTAGGTCTGTACTCCATTTTCTTTATTGAATTATTTGTTCTTTTGATAACCAATTTCTTGAGTTCTTTGTATATTTTGGAGATCAGCCGTCTGTCAGATGTCAGGGTGGTGAAGATCTTTTCCCATTCTCTAGGCTACCAGAATGCTGCTCAGTTTCAGGAATTCCCATTTATTAATTGTTTCTCTCAGTGTCTGTGCTACTGGGGTTATATTTAGGAAGTGGTCTCCTGTGTCAATGCATTCAAGTGTACTTCCCACTTTTTCAGTTTAGTGTGATTGGTTTTGTGTTGATGTCTTTGATCCATTTGGACTTGAGTCTTCTGCATGACAATAGATATGGATCTATTTTCATTCTTCTACATGTTGATGTCTGGTTATGCTTAGCACCATTTGTTGAATATGCTTTTTTTTCATTTCTATTTTTTGCTTTTTTTGTCAAAAATCAGGTGTTTGTAGGTGTGTGGATTGATATCTGGGTCTTCAATTCAGTTCCATTGGTCCTCCTGTCTGTTTTGAATGCCAATACCTGGCTGTTTTCAGTACTGTAGCTCTGTAATAGAGTTTGAAGTCAGGAATTGTGGTGCCCCCAAAGTTCTTTCATTGTACAGGATTATTTTGGCTATCCTGGGTTTTTTGCTTTTCCATATGAAGTTGAGTATTGTTCTTTCGAGGTCTGTGAAGAATTTTGCTAGGATTTTGATAGACATTTTAGCCCTAAAAGTGATTATTCCTTGCTGTACTCCTTTGGGTATGATTTCTTTTGTTTTCTTCCTTCCTTCCTTCCTTCCTTCCTTCCTTCCTTCCTTCCTTCCTTCCTTCCTTCCTTTCTTTCTTTCTTTCTTTCTTTCTTTCTTTCTTTCTTTCTTTCCTTCAAGAACTTACAGGTGTGCCCTTAAGTTACCAATACTAGATCTGGTCCTTTTTTTTTTTTTTTTCATGTAGTCAGTGCAGCGAAACTTGCTTGACTGTCTTCATCGTGTCCCATAGGTTTGGCTGTGCTGTGTTTTCATTTTCATTCTATTCTAAAATGATTTTAATTTCTTTCTTAATTCCTGTCTGATCTCCCTTTTCATTCGGTGGTGACTTGTTTAGTTTCTATGAGTTTGTAAACTTTCTGTTATTGTTGATTTCCAGCTTTAATCCCGGTGGGCAGATAAGATGCAGAGTCTTACTTCAATTTTCTTGTATCTGTTGAGACCCACTTTGTCTCCAAGTATGTGATCAATTTTGGAGAAAGTGCCATGACCTGCTTAGAAGAAGGTGTGGTCTTTTGTGTTTGAATGAAAGTGTAAATGTTTGATTAATAACGTCATTTAGTTCCAGAATTTCTGGTTTTGTTTTTTTGTTGTTGTTGTGTTTTTGTATAAATGACCTATCTATTAGTGAGAGTTGGGTATTAGAATCTCCTACCATCGTGTATGAGGGTCACATGTAAGGTAAACAAGCTAGATAGGTTTGGGAGAATTGATTGACGTATTAAGATATTTAACAAGTATTCAGAAATGCTTGGGTGGGTTAGGCAGTAAGAATTTGGCCCCTCTTGTCACAGGAGGGCTATGCTCCAGGGAAGGAGGTATGACCGTTAGGAGGTAAACAGGCAGACTGTTAAGGTGTTCTGAAGGACTGCCATCAGTGCAGCCTGTCATTTGGAAACAAGCCAGAGTGTGAATCTCTAGGTAAAGAGGAGTTCTCAGCGCTTCAACATTTCTACCCTCTGACAGGCTACCGCTCCGTCTGGAATGTTTTCCTTTGCTGGCCAACTGTCAGGAAGCATCAGTTTGTCCTGCCAGCATCCCACAGAGGCAGACAGTAGGTGGCCCAAGATAAGCAGCAGGACCAGGACAATGTATATCCTATAGACAGAGAATAATCGCTGTCTGCAGTGTATCTTTCTCTCCCCTCATGTCCCTTCCTAACCCGGAAGAAGAGCACTAAGGTTCACCAAGGGTTCACTTTCGATAAAGCTCTGAAAGTAGGGCAAAGGGAATGCCCAAAATCGGTCAGAAAACAGCTTGCAAAGAACTTCCCAGGACTGTCTTTCTCAGCTAGTGGTGGGCAGCTTAAGGTGAGCAAGCGTTCAGCCTTTGTGACTTTTATGTCCTTTCAAGGCTGTTCCCTCTGCCAGCTTATCCCAACTGCCTTTTTATTAGGGCTCAAGCAGACACAAAATATTAACAACCTGCGTGTCTGGAGTGGTATATGTTTTCAGAGTCCTAATCAGGAGAGGAATCCTGGCTTGGTGTGATCTGTAGGTGTCACACTGAGCCACACACAGGTGTTGCGACTCAGCTTCTGTTGGCTTCACCAGTTGTCTGAGCTTCAAATGAGCCTTTTTGAAATGCTCCATCCTGGAGTAGCCACTGCTGTCAGGTGCAGTGAGAGCCAGAGTAGGAAATGATGGAGGAGTGGCAGCACCTGCATTTCTCCATCCGTTTATTTGTTTATAGGGCATAATGTCTTGGTACTCATTTGATACTACCTAACTGTTGTTTTTCAGATATATCAAATATTTTTCTATTTTATTTGTTTAGTTGCACTAGTGTATTATTTAAAATTAGAACCATGTTACATTTAGTATTTATTATAGATTGATTATTCATGCACTGCTTTTACACTAAAATAGTAAAGCTGGCTAGGGTTGTATATAATTTTAGGCACAGTCAGTTTTGTCTGAACTGCTGTGGGATGTCAATATGGTGTTACAGATGTGGGTTAAACATTGCCTAAAAGAAGAGGTCAGGATGTCATTGCTGTCACCCACACAGCACCACCAGCTAGTCCTATTTCCTACCCAGGGTGTGGCATTGGATATAGTCATTAGTGACAGCTTTTCCATATGAAACTGTTTTTGTCTGTCATTAAAGAGAGGTTATAACTTTAAAGGGGCAGAGACTGAAGACAATATTAAGGTCCTGCTCCGAGAGGTAGGCTGTCCTTTTTACATGGCACATGACTGCACTCATTTACACAGACACGGTACTGAAAAGCCTTAGAAGTCTGTCAAAGCTTCAGAGATTGGAAAAACATCTTTTTAAAGGAAGCAAGGGCTTCTCTGGATATCACAGAGAGCAACTAACCAACCAAAGAGAACAGAAAAATGAGCCTGGTGTTTTCTGCATATATAAAAGAATTGGAAAATGGAAATAGTTAAAATAGAAATTAGTGCTTGGCTCTAGAGACAGCACACATCTGGGTTTTTATTCCCAAGCCCTGTCCATCAGGTTACATTACAGCTTAATCTTTTCACTTTGGGATTCATTAATCTATACTGTGACCATCCTGTGGCCAAGACTCTATGGTGTCTATGAGAAGGAAAGGAGCAGGAACAGAGACCCGCATACTTTGATAGGTGGGCTAGATAAAGGTAGTTAATAGTAACACCTTCCTGTGTAGAGCACTGGGATAATCAGATGGAGATGGGGAGAAAGGAAAACGACCAGACCAGTGGAAGGGATGTTGGATAGAGCAAATCAATCCTACTCTGCAGTTGTATCCAGGTTCTAAAAGAGCAGGAAAGATTTGCTAAAAACAAGTGTGCCTTCCCTTCTATGTTACTTGTTACTTGGTAGGTCTTTGCATAGGATATTTGAGTGCAGCAATCACATGTTCACCACTGTATGTTAGTAATATATATCAATAGTGTATATGATTGGTTGGTTTGTTGTTTGATTGATTGAAAGTGTGCTAGAATCAAAACAACTCTGAGATTCCATCTTAACACCTGTAAGAATGGCCAACATCAAAAACACTGATGACAACTTATGCTGCAGAGGTTGTGGGGAAAAGCGAACTCTGCATTGCTGGTGGGAATGCAAACTGGTACAACCCCTTTGGATGTCAGTGTGGCTATTTCTCAGAAAATTAGGAAACAACCTTCCTCAATAATACCACTTTTGGGTCTATATCCAAAGGATGCTCAATCGTGCCACAAGGACATGTGCTCACTATGTTCATAGTAGCTCTGTTTGTCATAGCCAGAACCTGGAAACAACCTAAATGCCCCTCTACTGAAGAATGGATAAGGAAAATGTGGTACATTTACACAGTGGAGTACTACACAATGACATCTTGAATTTCGCAGGAAAATGGATGGAGCTGGAAAACATTATTTTGAGTGAGGTAACCCAGACACAGAAAGACAATTATTACATGTACTCACTCACGGGTGGTTTTTAAACAAAAGCAAAGAAAACCAGCCTACAAACCACACGCCCAGAGAATTTAGACAACAGTGAGGACACTAAGAGAGACTTACGTAGATCTGATCTACATGGAAAATAGAAAAAGACAAGATCTCATGGGTAAATTGGGAGCATGGGTACCTTGGGAGGATAGGGTTGAAGGAAAGAGGAGAGAGGCAGGGAGGGAAGCAGAGAAAAATGTAGATCTCAATAAAAATCAATTTTAAAAAAAGTGTGCTAGATTATATGGTGTCCTATAACAGGGAAACCATAGTACTGGGATCAAAAGTGTGTGACTCCCAAACACTGGGATTAAAGATGTGAACCACCACCACCTGGATCTATCTCTGGATTGATAGTGGGTATCCTAAGGTTGCTTTGAACTCACAGAGATCTATCTGCCTCTGTCTCCTATAGGAGGAGGGCCCACTTGTTCGTCCTGGCCACCCAGGTCACTTAGACCAGAAGTAATCACACAGAAACTATATTAATTAAATCACTGCTTGGCCCATTAGCTCTGGCTTCTTATTGGCTAACTATTAATTTAACCCATTTCTATTAATCTGTATATCACCGTGAGGTCATAGCCTACCACCAAAGTTTCAGCATGTGTATCTCCACCAGCTCCATGGCGTCTGTCTCTGACTCTGCCTCCTTTTCCTCCCAGCATACAGCCTAGCTTTCCCTACCTAGTTCTGTTCTTCCCTGCCGTAGGCTCAAAGCATATTTTTATTCATTAACCAATAAAAGCAACACATAGACAGAAGGACCTCCCACACCAGTCTCCTGAGTTTATTAAAACACGAATAATATACCTCTGTACTCTAAACCTTCTGTGTCTCTTCACTTGTTCTCAGCACCTAAAGTAATCTTCCCTGTTCATCTTAATGAAGTAAAAACAGACTGACTTTCCCCAAATCTAGTTTAAAGCCTGCACTGGTTAACTTTTATTTTTATAGCAGTGTACTTCACCTGACCGGGAACCAAATAGTACTGAATCCTCCATGTACTGAAGCGGACCTATGTGTCACTACTCCTGTTAGATGCCTGGAACCAAATAGTACTGAATCCTCCATGTACTGGCCCCCTTTGCCTTTTCAGTTAAGGGGCGCCCTTTATGACTTCCTTTTAGTGTATCTGAATCGCAAATACCTCTCTGCTCAGGCACTTTGGGACCATTAATAAAGGAAATAGGGGCTCCTTGAATGCAGCCTCTATGAGGCCATGACATTTGACCTAATAACCAACAGGGCTGCTAAGTGATGAGTGGGTAAGTAGCATATCCATACTGACTCACAGTCGGGGTGGGGCTGGGGAATAGCCCTCGGTTTCAAACTTTAGTTTTGAGTTTTCCATTTAATGTTTTTGGACCACAATTGACTCTAGGTACCTGCAACTGCAGAAGGGAAAACCAGATAACAGACATTGGGATGGGGTGGGGGTGAGGTTACACTATGTGTGTCGTCTCTTTTGTGGTAATTACATCAGGTAGTATGGTCTTTGTTGCGAGGTCTATACTTGCCAATTTCCCAGAAATTATAAGGCATCTAAGTTTTGGAATGAGCTGTTACGTTTATTTCCTGTTAACATAGGCAGATAACTGTTGATTACTTGATTGAAAAGTTTGATTACTTAACTTTCTATTTAAGTCTGTTTTTGGAATAAGCTTTATGTCTTTTTTGTTTGTTTGTTTGTTTGTTTGTTTTTCTTTCCTAGAGAGTCATTTTTTTAAAAGCAACCTTCAACTTCATGAATCTGAAGAACTTTGACCATTCCAAGTCTTAATGCCACACCACTACTCCAGCAGTTTTGTGCTACAACTGGTAACGATGGCCAGAAGCCTGAAGAATTAAAATGCCAACACCAAACCTTACCTTAACAGCTCTGGTCCATACTGTTCCCATGTATCTCTAATATATTATTTGTTTTATAACCACTTCTAAATATTCTTGCTTCCTCTTTTCTTTCTGTCTTTTTTTCTTTTTTAATTCTTTGGTTTTTGTTAAGAGTTTTGTATTTGTTTCCTTTTCCTACCTGTTTTTTATGACTCATTTGCTCAAATGACAGTGAACAAAGCCAGCTCGGGCTGGTAAGGTGCTGTTCACTTGAACAGGTGCTGTTATATGGAAAGGAAACTCTGTGACTAATTTAGATAGTGGTTTTCTCTCTTCGAAGTAGTTTCCATTGTACTCGTACAGTCGGTATCTGCAGTTTTCAGACTGCAGTGGATGTACTGCATGAGGACAGATTAATAGCAATTCGGAGCATTTTTTACATCTTGAAATATTTCTAATATTTGGGAATTTCACTATGGATGACTTTTATATTGACTTTCCAGTCCTGTGACTTTATATTTAATAAAGTCAGAGACTCTCTAGACTGGAGAATTATGAAGCTCACTGACCAAGCACTGTGTTCAGAGACCATCACCCACAGTGCAGTACTTCTCAGACATACTCTTTGCCACAGCATTCCAGAACAGGAGGAGAACCACGGAATGTGCCCTTCTCTTTTCCTACTAAAAGAAAATCAGGCAGCTTAAATTAAAGCCTTAGTGCTTTCTCTCTTAACCTTTCCAGTTTCAGTACTTCCCATTATTTGAACACTTGAGTAGAACACTTGCTTTGTATTAAACTTTGTCTACATGTAAAACTGACCTTTTGTTACTGAGCAGATATATCTCTTTAAGATAGTTTGATAACTCACAGGTTTGAAGATGCTGGGGATAAGAGGGTTGGGGACAGTGGTGGGGGGTTCTGTTGGTTATATGAAAGCTATTCCATTTAAAGCTGACACCAGAGACCTGATAGGGACTTATTAACTGTATTGAACATGTCTTTCATTTGCTTTTGACTGTATAGTTAATGATGCCAGGTTAGATTTATAGCAGCATCAAGTTGTATTAAATGATATTTTGCTTTATGTAATACTGTTATAAAATAAAACTTTGTTTATTCTATAAACTTGTCACTTCTTTTTAGAAACATCAAAGAAGTAAACTGGAATGCTACTTTTCCATCAGAAAATCTAGTATTTTTAAAAATACTTAATAGCATTTTAAGAGCGGTTAAGCTCTGTTTTTGTTTGTTTGTTTGCTTGCTTGTTTTAATTTGTTGCTGCTGCCAGCATCAGCAATCTGAACTAGTGAAAGCATTGTGGAAAGATTCCTTGTACCTCGTTAAATGGTGCCCCTCACTTGTTTGAATTCTGCAAGGGAGATCTGACCTTTAATTGGTGTACATTCAGGAAGATTTCAGCTGCACCATTTGTGCCTTGCTGTTCTGCTCCATGTGCTACTTTATGTCCACTGTGTCTCCATGCACCGTGTGGAGCAAGCTTGCTGAGGGACTTCATCCAAGTGTAATTGGAATGGCTTACTGGGAAGCTCTCACCAAGACATACCACTTTACACAGAAAAATGGTCAACAGAGTACAATCTTTTTGAAATGTTATATAGAATTCTTTATGTAGTCATTTAAAATGAGCACAGGAAATATAATTTGCAAAGCTGTCTTCTTTGAGATCTGTTCCTACTAAATTATGTCTCAACTTGTGAAAGGCCTTTCTCACATTCTTTCCAATTGTTACAGAAACAACTCTCCAGAGAAGGCTGTCTCAGCTAGCCAAATCTTGGAATATTATGAAACCAAATGTGCTTCTGTACATATATTTTCCATCAAAAACTTAGTATTAGGGATCTCATTGGACTTCCCACAGGGCAGAGAACCCTGATTGCTCTTTGGGCTGACGAGGGAGGGGGACTTGGTTGGGGGAGGGGGAGGGAAAGGGGAGGCGGAGGTGGGGAAGAGACAGAAATCTTTAATAAATTAAAAAAAATCATCTACTGCTGGGCGGTGGTGGCGCACGCCTTTAATCCCAGCACTTGGGAGGCAGAGGCAGGTGGATCTCTGTGAGTTCGAGACCAGCCTGGTCTGCAAGAGCTAGTTCCAGGACAGACTCCAAAACCACAGAGAAACCCTGTCTCAAAAAAGCAAAAAAAAATAAAAATAAAAAAATAAAAATCATCTACTGACCTTCCTGTGATGGGGACTGAGCACTCTTCTGTACACGGACCTCCTGATAATACCAATGATGGAAAGTGCCTCTACAGCACCTGTGGACTAGGCAATGCACTCAGTGCATGAGATCAGTCTTATTCTGCTGAGGCAGCATGAACAGGGGTCCTGGAGCAATCTGGAACATTTTAGTGAGATAGTGCCCAAAGAGCCGCTCGGAACAGTGTTGATGATTACCCCTGGTGGGAACATCAATAAAAGCCATCTTTAAAAATACCTTGTACTTCTGTTCTGACAAAGGGGTTTTCAGAATGTCTTAATCTCACTTGTAAACTGGACCAAATGGCAGAGTAAGTAGGAAAGCAGATCCAAGAGTTTCAAGAAACAGATTAGAAGTTTTTAAGTAGAAAGAAATATTTTTAAATCCTTAATCTTATTAATTAAAATAAAAATCCTTACGAGTGTTTGCTTCCTGCCCCAGTCACTTTTAGGTCATTCACAGTAGGATCTGCACTGTAACCTGACACTGGTAACTCAGAATCTAAAGGAGGAAGTTTATTTTGTCTTACTAGTTCAGAGGGTTACAGTCCGTCACAGTGAGGCAAGCATAGGGGAGCAGATCACAGGCAGGCTTGTGTGGCATTCATCTCTTAATGCACAAAAAAGAAGCAAGGCATTCAGGGCAGTGTGGAATTATCTCGGCTTGAGAAAAAGACAGGCTAACTGAAAGATAGATCCATTATATTTTTCTTTATTATAAGGGCAAACTCATGAAACAGGAAGGAAGAAGTCCAAGCTCAGCAGTGTAGAGTGGGAACCACAGAGAGAACAAACTTTGGGCTGCCCGGTACCCAGAAAGCCACACCCTAACTTGGTCCCACCTCTTAAAGATAATTGGTTGACAAAGATTTCCCTATTAGGGCAGGACCTTGGACAGGTGTAACTTTCACGACCCCAGCCATAATGTTCCATTTCTGCCAACCACAGCCCACCTCCTAATGGCTCTACCCATAGTTTCAAAATGAAATGAGGGGGCCAAGTGCACAACACATGAACCTGTGGGGGACATTGCAGATTCAAACCATAGCATCTTAGAGCATGCTTTGAAATTTTTAATCTGAAATGCGTTTAACAGTTCCAAATTCTGGCAGTTATAAGGTATGAATTCTGATTTCTAAGGTTTACTTTTGCCAGAGAACTTGAGATTTCGGGAAAATTCTGTAGTTGACTTTCTTGTTGCTACCTGAAAGCACTGAAATCTTTGGAAGGATTAACTTTTATATTGTGGGTAAGAGATTACAAATACCGTTTCATGTACTGTACTCCTCTATGCCTAATTTTCTGTCTTACCGGCTAGGTTCAGGATGTGGAGTGGCCATGGACTAACATTCCACTTCTGGAAGCCTTTGAAGCATCATCTTGGGCAATATTAAACTGCCAAGTTACTAATTCAATTAAAAACAACAAGAACAAAAAAGATGAAAAACTAGAACAGGTGTAAAGCTGGGTATGGTGAATTGTGCCTATAATCCTGGCACCTCTTGCTCAAGCATCCTTCAAAGCCAAAGCTCGGGCTTCAGACGTTCTGTTTCTGGAAGAAGAGGGAGCAACTGTGATGTCTGAGCCACACATTTGGCTGGCAGCTGCCCAAGATGGGACTCTGCTGTGTCCTTTTCACACCTCCTGTTGAAGAAAGCATTTTTACACAAACTGCTTCCACCAGGGGCTAAAAAGAGATCCTTCCCAGAACTGAAGGAATAGTGTTATTTCTTCCATATGGCATTAGCACTTAGGAACTACCCAACTTCGAAAGACCCAACAGATATTCTTGATATAATTGAGTGCTATTATATAAAAACCTAAAACAGTTCTGTAGCTCCCGTGTCACTACGGGATTGGTTGCACGAATTGGGAACCAGCCTGAGAATTAAAGACTCACAGACAGGCGGAGACATGGGTCATTCTTGATACAAAAATGCCAACTTTATTGACCTCAGGGGCAACTTATATAGGGCTCTGGCTATGCCCCAGCTCTCGAGATCTTTCAGCTGCAGACCCATCAGAACCCACTCTCCTGCTATCAGGGTCTCATGTTCAGAGCAGCTGCAGCCTGCTCAGAGCAAAGGAAAACAAATTGTTTACAGAAAATTCAGGGTCTGGGTCTGCAGCTCCCAGTAGCTCCCAACACTATTAAAATGGAAGTGCCACCAGTAAACTCACTGGATGCCTGAGAAGAATTTCAGGGTGGGGCCTAAAGGAAGAGTCAGGAAATTATCAGGCCACAATGGAACGTTCTGACTTTTGATCATTAAAATTGTATGCTTGTATGACTGTCACTGCCAAAATTGATGCATTTAAACACACACACACACACTCACACACTGGCTGTTTCTTAAGTAAACTACTCAAAGCACAATGGAGTCATGTGCAAAGGTTAGAAAATAGCCAGGGATAGGGTGTACTAAACATTTTGTTGCTATTAACTAGAACGGGTTGGCGAACATAGTAGTGAGCATAATCTGTTTTAACTTTCTCCTTGAATTAAATGCTTCTTTTTCCATTATTAAATGCTTCTTTTTCAATCTATGTTCTTTAGAGCCCAATGAATGATAAGAATTTGGCTAGTAAAATGCTGACTTTCAATTTAGAAACAGTCCCCTGGCGTTTGGGTTTTACTTAAACAAACTTGAATTATTCTCCTGTGGTATTAGAAGAGCATTTGTCCTCTCTTCCTTTCCCTGGTACCACTTAATAGCTCCACCATACAGAGAACTATGTTGGTAAGTAACCCATACCTAATATTGAGACTCCACTTCTTTGTTGCAGCTCGCCACAGAGATGAAGCAGTTGGGAAAGGAAGAGACACAAAGGTCTTGAATGCTGTTTGAAACTGCCATGTTTCAGACTGACTAGAGGGCCAAATGGAAGGACTCTGGTGTAAAGCGTCCATAGGGCTTCCTCCAGGCACCATCTTTTGCTATTTTGTTGGCGTACAAAAGAGTTCCATAATAGCCTGGAATGGAGTATAACAAAGGTTTATTCATCTGAGGATAAACTCACAGAAAGAAGAGTGATCCACAGTCCTCTGTGTGCCATGGGAACAGGAGGAATCCAGCAGCCAAGAGGCTGGTGCCGCTTTTCATCTGCATTTATAGTACATGAGACCACTCCCATAGTGGGCAGGTATCTTAAAGGCTATATTGGCTGAAGGAGTTCCCACAGCACCATTTAATTTCTCTCAGCCTTTCCTTACTTTTAAAGAGAAAATTATGTGAGCTTTCAAAGAGTAATATGATTAGGTCTACAAATTTTATTTTAAAAACACTCTTCCAAGTAAATAAACACAGTCATAACAAAAGAAACTCAAGATATGCCTCATGCATTGAGCATATGAAAGAAAATTTTAAGTCCTTGGTACTTTCTGAAGATCACACAGAAGTCCTCTAGTAGTAGCTGATGTATCCATTGTTCTCATTTCCCCATGGATCTGTTGACCACTGTTCTGTGGCCTGTGAAATTCATGGTTCTTTGTCCAGTGAATGATCCCCACAGTCATCTTCGTCTCATCCGCCTGTATAGGGAAGGACTGTACTTGTTTTGGCGATCAGAAATTTGAGACAGTTCTTCATCAACTGAAAGAGGATATTGGTTAATTTGTAGACAACCTGCTAGAAGCTATTGGTCAGTGTTTCTGACTGGTAACCCTCTGGGCTATATGGGTCTCTACGGTGGGACCTGACCTCTTCAGCTTCCTTTAAAAAAATTAAAAAAAAAATAAAACAAAACAAAAAAACTTGAATATTCTCTCTCTGTATGTGTAGTCATGAACATGGCACATCACGTGGAGATCAGAGGGGAGCTTGGATTAGTCTCACCCTCCATTGTCTGGGTGTTAGGGATCAATCTCAGGTCATCAGGCTTGACAGCAAACACCTTTACCCACTGAACCATCTTTGGCCCTCCTCAACTACTTCAAATGAATGTTCCTGGTTAGGACAGATGACCAATGTATTAAAGATCATTAACATGTAAGTATCCTGTTTAGTAGATGTTTAGATTGTCATATTCGGGAAACTATTAAATGTGTGTAGGCCAATATAGGAATTAGAGAATCAAGATTTCTGTCCTTTCTCCTTTCCCAAAATATACTTGGGTATGTGTGACCCTTAAACAAGTCAACTTATTGAGTTTCCCTTTGAACATTAGGCTTTTGGAATCTTTCAACTTTTCAGAGCCTATGTATTTCTTAATCTCTCAAAAGCATTTAGATAAAAACTGCTCTGCTAAAATATTAAAAGTCTTAAGTGGCATCCTACTTACACCAGTTTACTAAACCTACTGGCATTCCCCAGTCCCCAGTTTCCTCTTGGTAGCATTAACATAGCCTTACCGACCTACTCTCATCATTGTCGACTCCCACCTGCTTGCTTTGCATACGGCCTTCTCCCTGCTCCTGTATTCAACTAGTATGTCAGGAACCAGATTTGTTTTTAACCTTGAAATCTCTGTTGAGATCTTAATATATAATCGTATATGTTCCTGGTACACCAAACAGCACTCCACCCCTCTCATAGCCACCAACATCACTTAACTAATAGAATGCTTACGAAATTGGCCTTGACAGTATTCTTGGTATCTACCTCAATCTATTCCATCAGTCCTTTACCATGCACCTAGGGAACATTTCCTACCTATCTTGGATGCTTAGGGGCTGCTCCATATTCTCAAATGAGGACATGCCCTGAGCTATATTAAGAGACCAACCCATCCAAAGTTTTTGCAAACATTCTTCCCTTGTTCATAGATTTTCTGCAGTTGTCTTTCAACTTGGTAGTGAGTTTATTTGCCTGGGTCAAAAAACAAACAAAAAATTAGTTGATAGGAAACCTGCCTGGTGTTGTGTGGGCTAAGAAAGCTAGCTGTGGAGCCAGACAGCCAGGTTTCCTATCTTGTCTCCTGCCGTCCAGGTGTGTCACCTAGGGTGTCTTAATTATTCTAAGGCAATTTTAATGATGCATATAATGACACAAATGGTGATTTCTTGGGATTTATAAGCCAGCGGGAGTAATAACGGTTTACCATTTTCCAGCATGGGGATTGTTTGGAATCCCTGTGTTGTTGTGGAATATTAGTTTAAGATGTGTTACATTGATTAGGCTGTGGAATATTTGTTTAATGATGTAAAGATGTGTTGCCTTCTTTTATGTTGCATTTGTTTAACACTATAAAGCTGTGCTAGTTTGCCTGCCTAAAACACCTGAGTGGTCTAATAAAGAGCTGAATGGCCAATAGCAAGGCAAAAGAAAGGATAGGTGGGGCTGGGAGGCAGGGAGAGTAAATAGGAGGAGAAATCCAGGGAAGAAGGAGAGAGAAAAGGAAAAGAGGAAGACATCAGGGCTCACATAGCAAGCCATGGAATAAGAAGAAAAGAAAGATACATAGAATAAATTAAGGTGGAAAGCCAGAGGCAAATTAAAGAGAAACGGAATAATTTAAGTTAGTAAAGCTGACTAGAAACAAGCCAAGCTAAGACTGGGCATTCATAAATAAGAACAAGTCCCCACATATTTATCTGGGAGCTTGGCGGTGGGCCCCCAAAGAGTAAAAAACAAAAAAAAAATCAGCTACATTCTCTAGCAGCTCATTACTCACACTAACCCCTGCTGCTGTTATTTCTATCTTAAAGGTGAGGAGGCTTGAAGTTTTAGATTATGTAGAGACACTGTGTTCCAGATTCAAATGCTAATTAGCTTTACTTATTCTATAACTAAATGTTTGGGCATTCAGCAGGTACTCTTTAATAAAGTGACTGCTTTTGTACTATTGGTTGTTTTAGAGCACAGTTTGTTCTTGATGCTTTGGAAGGTGGTGGTACTAGATGTGGTGATTTTGGAATACTGAAGAGAAATGAAGATCACAACCTGCACCCTAGGGGATGATAAATGTTCATGGCACTGATGATAGAGGGTCTGGCTATTTCTAGAACGTTTTAAGACTCAGCCCTCCTCCCCAAGAGCTGTTTCTCAAGGCAAATGACAAACTAAAGTGTGCAGGATGTTAGAGAATTTCTTTCTTCCTTTGTGAGAAAAATTGATGTTCTCTACATACTAATTAAATTTCCATGCATGATTACCTTCAAGGCTTGAAGAGTAGGGATTAATGTTGAGTGATGACATTACCTCCACTCACTACCCATCACATCTCAAAATGATGCTCTGTCTAACCTTAGGATATATGAAGCACACAAGCTGGTGTTCTGTTTTGGAGTGTAGGACTCTGGGGTTCTGTGAATATGTCAATGTCCTTCTCTTTACAGAAACAAACTAGAAATGATTATATTTTGCTGTAGCCCTGGGTAGAAGATTAACTATATGACATTTGTCCATATGTTTAAAATTTTTAAATGGATGCTGTTAGATGGATAAAACTGGTGATGTTTTAATTTGGGGCCAAGGGATCTCGTTTGCCTTCTGGAGAGGGAGCAATACTACACACCTTTAGAAATGACTACAGAAAAAGCTACAGTTTTCAAGCAATAAGCCGCAGATGAGACCTCCTTTGTTTTAACTGCCTGATGCATGGAGTTGTTACACTGAAGTAAATGGTGCTTCCCATACTCCTGGGTTTCCTGCCTACAGCCTGGATGTACTTACTTCATTGAGAGCCAACAATAGAGGGTGAAAATGGGAAGGTGGCTTATTTCATCACTGGGGTATCCCTTAGGTATTTAGAAGATCCTGCCTGGTGAGAGGTCTCAGCTTTGACATTTTGGAAAAGACTTAAAATGAAAGGTCAGGATTCAGCCTTGGCTAGGTTCAAGGGCAGAGTTTATTCTTAACTTGGTCTGAGGCCAAGATCAGAAAATAAAAATATGGATTTGCATATCTGATGTTGGATTAATTTTTTTCTGATGCATTTCGTAGCTTGATAAATGGAAGACTGTTTCCTCTTGGTCCCAAAAGTCTATATGCCTAGGACAAGCCATAGTATATAGTAGTACTGGAATTTGATTTGCCAGCAAAGCTCACACTGAAACTTAATGCTCATTGTGATTTCTAAAGCTCTAGGCCCAGATGAGGCCTTTAAGAGCAGAACTATGAGTCAAGGGGTTGGTGGAGCACACCTTTAATCCCAACACTCAGGAGGCAGAGGCAGATGGATCTCTGTGAGTTCAAGGCCAGCCTGTTCTTCAGGGCCAGTTCCAGGACAGCCAAACCTACACAGAGAAGCCCTGTGTCTGTCTTTTAGTTACATCCCTCTTACTGTGTGCTGCCTTAGACCATAGATTCTCTACTAGCAAGTGGAACCTCTCCGGATGGGGCCACTTGACTTTGGGTTTCCCAGTCTTCAGAACTGTAAGAAATAGGTTTTGTTGTTTAAAAATAAGTCTGTGGTGTTCAGTCATAAGAATGGGAAAATGCTCAAGTAGATTCACAAATATCTGTTGAATGACTGATGGCTGGTGGCCGTCTAGAGGTAGAATGCACTTTAGAGGTAGATAGCAAGCTTTAAGGAGTTTAAAGGATGTCACCCACAGACTCCCCCCCATCATGTGAGGCTCCCAGTGTTACTGCCCTCCGCATTCAGTCTTATGCTACAAAGCGCAAAGTGTTTTGAGAGGGAAGGAGCCGACCCATAGCGTGAGAAAAACCTAGGAGTTAGGACAAGCTCCCTAGTATATCCTGTCATTTGGAGGGGTGAGCGGAGAAAGGACAAAGTATACTAGTTATTCTGTTCCCTTCATGTGCATGCTTCAGCATCACTTCTGGGGCTGCTGAGCTACAAATATTGTCATATGGTTTTATTGTGACTTGAACTCCAGACAGATTACTTAGGTAGTGATATGCTGAGGACAGATGGAGGTCATTATGCAAGAGTCACAGTGATAGGTGTACATTGGGCGGTTCTACACCAATCAGTGTGGATAGCGGCACTGTCCTGGCTATTTTTTTTTTTTAAAGCTGGTGTCATCTGAGAGAAGGGAACCTCAATCGAGAAAATGCTCCTAGAAGATTAGCTGTAGGAAACCTGTAGGGTATTTTCTTAATTAGTGATTGGTGTAGGAGGGTTCAGCCCATTGTGGACAGTGCCACCCCTGGGCTGGTGGCCCTCGGTTTTATAAGAATATAGGAACAAGCCAGTTAGCAACACCTCTCCATAGCCTCTGCATCAGCTCCTGCCCCTAGATTCCTACCCGGTTTTAGTTCCTGCTTTCAGGATATTAAGCCAGATAAACTCCTCTCCAAGTTGCTTTTGGACCTGATGTTTCCTCACAGCAGTGAAACCCTAACTAAGCAAACCCCTTGTTTGCATTGGCCCTGTCCCGGTCTTCAGGGATGCCTGGTCACACTTCCAACTGCAGGTTGGCTTTTCCGGGGTGTTTTGAAGGAGTTTGATTTGCTTAGACCTCAGAAATATCTAAATGCTTACATAAAACACTGGGTACTCTGTTATGTTTTTCATGTTATATTTTCCCAGGAATAAGAAAAGATATTTAAAAAAAAAAAAAGCTGTTTTCTTTTTGTAGACTCTGCCACTTACCAAATGTCCCACAGGATCATTCAATTTACCATAACTATTGAGCAGAGGCTGTGGAGAGACTGAAATCCAAGAAACTCTTCTGACCTTTTCGCCTTATTTTGTGCCTGATGCATTTTTGATACACTATAGATTTCATCTTGCTAAAGAAGCAACTGGAGATAAAACTTAAGTATGTGAAGAACTTAAGTCCTTGACTGACACCCACTTCTACTTCCCAGTATTAGTGGGAACCCTGGTATCTGTTATTGACATTGGTCAGTTCATGACTGTGAAGGATCTTCCATCGGGAAATGTTTGCACTCCTGGGCAGTGAGCCAATGGGCAAGCCTGAAGGAACCCTGCTGCGAATGTTTGCGAGTCTTGATTTTCAGTTCCTTCCTAGTTTTGGAGTATCATAAATATCTGGGTGCAGAATTTCCAGAAGACTGATCTTGGGGATAGTAAACAGTGTGACTCACTTCATAAAGAAAAGGCTTGCCAGGTGGTAGTGGTGCATGCCTTTAATCCCAGCACTTGGGAGGCAGAGGCAGGCGGATCTCTGTGTGTTCGAGGCCAGCCTGGTCTACAAGAGCTAGTTCTGGGACAGCTAGGGCTGTTACACAGAAAAACCCTATCTCAAAAAAAAAAGCAAAAATAAAAATTATCACATGGGTCCTTCATGTAGAGCATGGTGCAATATCCCTTAATCACCCTGAATGAGAGCTGTTTGTAAAAATGAGGCAGAAAATGAAAGGCTACAGCTGTGGTTCTCAACCTCTGGGACACGACCTTTTCATAGGGGTCACCTAAGGCCATCAGAAAAGCACAGCTATATACAATTCATAACATTGGCAAAATTACAGTTATGAAGTAGCAACGAAAACAGTTTTATGGCTGGGGTCACCACAACATGAGGAATTGTACTAAAGGGTTGCAGCATTAGAAAGGTTAAAAAACACAGCTACAGGGTTCTCCAGTAGGTTCTGATGGGAAGCAGCATTCTGAAATGCAATCTATGTTCTCTGTGTTCCAAGTATCATCTTAGACACAAGTGTCCCTATTTGTTCTGCTGCTGGCACCAGTTATTTGTAATTGCTTAATAGCGTACAGGAAGGCATTGCTTGAACTTGGCAAGTTTTTGTAGAAGAGCAGGGACTTTCCATTTGTTTTTGTTTTTTCAAGACGGGGTTTTTCTGTAACTGTCCTGTAACACGCTCTATAGACCATGCTAGCCTCCAGTTCAAGAGATTCACCTGCCTCTGCTTCTTGAGTGCTGGGATTAAATGCGTGTGTTTTAAGACAGGCTCTCACCCTGTAACCCAGGCTTGCTCAAATTTAAGCAAACCTTCTGCCTCAGTTTCCAGAGTGCTAGGTTGTTGCGCACAACCCTGGCTAGCTCTCAAATGTGCTTTTTCAGTAGTTTAATATGAAACTCTCCAAATTAAGAGGCAGGCATTAATAAAATGAGCCCATTAAGATTTCTAATATTTACTGAAAACCAAATCAAAAAGTAGCCTCTCAAACATGGTCCAGCTCTTTTGATTTCTGTAACACCAGCTTAATCCAGAACGTACATGCCAATGGAAGATCACTGTAAGCTTCTGAATATATTTTGTCTTTTTTAAAAATACAACAAGACTATAGTATTCTGGGAAGTTTCTGCTCCAGTCTGGTATCTAGCAGTTTGCATTGGCTAAACACTGATAGCAAATTGCTTGGAACATTTCTTAAGAAGTTCGGTGGCTGAGGATGTTATGTGCATATGCACACAATCATGTGTGTGTGTAGTGTGTGTATATATATATATCGTGTATATACTTACTTATGTGAATATATGTACATACTCACACACATACACACACACACACACATGAGTGTGTACATACTGTGAGACTGTGTTGACCTGCTCTATGTCTCATTTCATGGTTGATACGTTTCTGAGGTTGTGGAAGTTTACCTTGTCAAAGAAGCAGTAGAGGTGAGACTTGAGAATGATACAATGGACACATGTTCCTAGCTCTGACATCCAAAGCCTTTAACTTATGGTGGAGGTGGGTGTTGTATCTTATCTGTTGCTTTCATTGGTTAAGTAATAAAGAAGACTGCTTGGCCCTCTGATAGGGTAGAATTTAGATAGGCGGAGTAAACAGAACAGAATGCTGGGAGAAAGAAGCCGTGTCAGAGAATCGCCATGATTCTCCCACTCCAGACAGATGCAGGTTAAGATCTTCCCTGGTAAGCCACCTCATGGGCTACACAGATTATTAGAAATGGGTTAGATCAATATGTAAGAGCTAGCTAGCAATAAGAGGCTGGAACTAATGGGCCAGGCAGTGTTTAAAAGAATACCGTTTCCATGTAATTACTTTGGGTAAAGCTAGTCGGGTGGTGGGACACAGACCGCCATTCCTATTACAACAAACTTATCCCAGGGGCACTCAGTGTCCATGGGAACCCAGCGTATATGTAACTGACAGTAGTCTTTGCAAGCACTATGACACACATATACATCTGACACATAGAAGACACAGACCATGAACAGCGAAATGCTTATGAATGTGTTGCCTTAAGAGATAAACTAGCAACCCCCTGTCTAGTTTGCTGGTTCACAGTTGTCTGTCTTCCAGGAACTACAAAGAAGAAGTCCCTATAACAAGTGGTCAAACCCTACCTACCTTACCACCCACAGAGTTGAAAGTATCAAACTTTGGTTCATCAGAGATAGGATATTAAGGGAGGGCTGGGGGGAGAGAATATCTGTCAATCAAAAAGATAAGTTTCCCCAGCTTCTCAGAGCTTTGGTGTGTTTTAAGAATGATCCTTTCTTTGTGGGGCTTCACACTTACCCTCCATCAATTTGATCCTGAAGTAGGCAATCAGGAGGAAAAGCAGCAAAGTCACAGGCAGGAAGATCCCCAGGACTAGGAACGGGCCTGGGAGTTCCTGCAAGACGATGGATAGCACAGAGCTCATGGCCTGCCACAGCTGGGGCTGACGAAGAGATCCTCTCTCAAGACAGGTGACTGTCCCTGCTCTGTGGTAGCCCTTGCCTGGAGCTCTGGCCTTTGCTCCACACTTCTATCCATGGAACTTGTTGTGAACTTTGCTCTGGTTTATTAGTGGGGTGAATTCTGGAGCATTGTTTTCGGGTTACTCTGTAACTCAGCTCCAGGGTATAGAGAAACTGAAGAGTAAGTCTCCCAAGCTATCCCTGAGATACCTATCTCCCAGCAGAAATTGGGATGGCTCTGACAAGCTGAGATTCAGTGTCTGACTTCAGCAAATCTTGCTATGTGTTTGTTCCTCCTATATAGTCCCAGACACAGAAAAAACTTTTACTCCATTTCCTAAATTTCAGAGCTAAATATGACAGAATAGTCATCCTAATAATGCACCTAGTTAATGTAACAAACGCTGGGAAAGGAAAAACATATTTCCCTCATGCTAAACTGCCTGGATGGTCCCTCTCTGAGCACTTCCCTGGAAAGGGCATTGATTTGTTCACTTATTTAACAATCACTTAACTCTACTAGCAGCTGACCTTTGGTCTGGAAGCTAGGTATACAAAGCAGAGGTCACAGCCCCTCCCCTTTGTCGTCTAGGAAGCCAGTAGGGTGAGTGGTGGTGTGGATGGTGGCCAGGCCTTTTCCTGGCTGCTGGAGCTCACACCCAGGGGTGCTGTCCCCTCGTACTTGTCTTGGCCCTGAATGCAGGATACATGGGTGTTATGACAACTCCTCTGGAATAATAAAGGAAGTCAACTGCAAATGTCAAGGTTCCCTCAGTGGTTGACTACCATTAAGTTCCTTTGTGCCAGATGAGTGGCGAATTACCAGAGATGTTGAACTACTAGGGCTGATTAAAAGACTCGCTTCTTGATTCAAAGGATCTCTACAGAATTTGCAAACGTTTGAGGGAGATGGACAGCCATGTTTGGGGCATCATTCCTGGCTTATATCCTCTCTCTGTCCCACTCCTTAGGTCACTGCTGGTAGGCAGCTGATGGAGTCCATGACACAGCACTTTCAGAACCACCTACATTCTTCTGTCTGGGACTTTCCGTGGCCGCACAGTCCCAGCTTTGAAATCTGCCCCCTCAGTAAAAATTCAACTGGAGAGGGTCATTCCCAAGCAGATGACAGTTGACAGCATCTCTGTCTGCATCAGACAAAGAAGGAAGGTTTTAGAACACCAGTATTGAGCCTGCATTCATTGAACTTTATTTCCTTCTTTCCACAGAGAGATGTTGCTGTTGGGATTCTTGCGTGCTTTCGGTCGAGATGGCTCTTTGGTGCTCTTTCAGCTGGACCAGGATGCTGATTTGTAAAGTGTCAGTCTTCAAAGAAGCTCCCTGAGCTGGAGACATACCCGGGCAATGTCAGGCAGCTGCTAAAAGGCGGCTCTGTTTCAGTCCATTCGGCAAGGCTTGCCTGGATGCCTAGACTTAATTGAGTGTGGGCAGAGATGGCGAATGTGAATGACAACACCATTAGCCCCATCCACATAGAAGCAAAGCTCTGGGGTGGGACTGACTATTTCCAGTGAGGGGACTGGGCTGAGGTCGTGAGAAAGATAGATAGCATTGTTTAGAGTCTGAATAGCTAAAGCAGTCCGCTTCACACAAACACAAGTCAGAAGGCTGACAGGGTTGTGGAGGAAGGGAAAGAATTGACAATGGCAGAAAGACGGAGCATGTTGGGAGTTGAAGTAAAACAACAGCACCAAAAAAAAAAAAAAAAAAGAAAAACAAAACAAAAAACAAACAAGAAAGGTATCAGAGCTTCCAGACTCTTGAAGGCCTTGCTTAGGGCAATGCTGTTTAGACAAGGGAGACCCACCAAAGGTCTTCGATTCTAGATGTGTACAGACTCCTCTTTTAGGAATAAATGGCAACTCTTTAAAAAGTAGATGAAATGACAGTGGCTTAGTTTATCTCAGTGTGAAATCAAAATGTAATGGATATGAGCTAGAAGATAGCAGAAGGGAAAGGAGGCGGGGACAGAGATAAAAGAGCAGCCCTCAGTGACTAATTGAGTAGGCAGAAGTAAATTTCACCAGTGCCGCTAATAACAATGGTACCTACTGTAGGTCTGGCTGAACATTTTGTTTATGATCTCTTTTAATTTTCATGGTAAACTTATAAAGAAGGATTTCATTTTATGGCTGAAGAAATGAGGCCAAGAGCCTTGGCACATTCCATACTTGCGTATAGTAAATTCCAAAGCCACGATTTCCATCCAGAGACCATGCTCTCATCCATAATGTCCTGTGTGGCTCCCAGGATGGTGATGGCCAGGACATAAAGCTAGACCTGGCCTTAGACAAACTGGCAGGTTTGGGTGGGTGGGAAGGTACAGAGTCATGTAGATGTCAATCTCTAGCCCGTGAGGACCTGATAGAAAGAAGGGGTTCAAGACAGGCATGAGAGTAGCTCATTCTTTTCTGTTGTTGTTTTGGTTTTGGTCATTGTTTGTTTCTTGTTTTGTTTTGTTTTGTTTTTGTTGTTGCTGTTTTGTTTTTGTTTTTCAAGACAGAGTTTCTCTGTGTAACAGCTCTGGCTGTCCCCGGAACTTGCTTTGTAGACCAAGCTGGCCTCAAACTAGCGGAGACCTGCCTCTTTGTCCCAAGTGCTGGGATTAAAGGCATGTGCCCGCATTACAGGCTTCTTTTCCGTGGAGGAATAACCATTAGTATAACTGGGCCAATCCACATTGGTGCAGCTAGAGGAGCAGATCTCGTGGGGGGTTAAACTGTCCTGTTGGTTTCCTCGGTGACCAGTGCTGCCACTGTTGACTTCCATGACATATGGCATACACAGTTTACAGAAGCTGATACTTGGGATAGCATTCCTAGTTCCTGCTGTGCTGTCTCCTACCATGGCTCTTAGTAACGATTGCTGCTCAAGAGTCTGTGGCTAACCGACCTACAGAAGCCACGCGCCAAGGCCACCAGACATCTGCCTTGGATTCTCCCTGAGCCAGAAACTTTCTCTAGCTCATCAGCAGAAGGTGCCAAAGCACTGTGGACCGTTTGCTAGAACATCCGATTGCGTACAGCCACACAGCCAATTAAAAAAAAATCAGGAACAGAAATCAAGGTCACCAATTTCCGATGAAATTGGTTTAGTTTCATTACGTGGGTGGTAAGATTGTTGAAATGGGAATTCTCTCACAATGTCAATGTTAAGTCGTTAAGTCTGCTTGTACCTGTATTTCTCTGGCTCTTGCTAACTGGCCCTCTGAACTTCGCATATTAACCTATGCCAATTAAAGTCGTGTCATCACTTGGCAGCACTTCCTCAGTACACACACAATTAAGGACTCTGAGATCAGGAGAAATTTAGGTTTCAAGTAATAGAGCGGTCGCTGCTTTGTGGACTTAAACAGAAGCCCCACAGGCCTTTGCCATTCACATTTGAAGGTAATAAATATTTATTCTGGCTTTGGCGCGTGCTTCAGAAGCCCTGGTTTCGGCACTGTCAACATTTAAGGACAAGGCAAAGTTCCTGTCCACACTGCACATTTGCGCGGACTAACAGCCGATAAACAACAGAAGACTGCTGAATAGTCACATGGTCCCAAGGACTAATCTAGGCTTTGCACATACATGGTAACTTCTTTCATTCTAATTCTAGTGCTTTCGAAGTGGAAACTATATTGTTTTGTGTGTACAGTGTACATGGTGGAAGGGTGTGTGTGCCCCTGACCATGCCTATCAGTGTGTATGGAGGCCAGAGGTCAGCCATGGGTATTGTTTCTTATGCACCATCCAGAGATCAACCATGGGTATTGTTTTTTATGCATCATTCACTTTGGGTTTGTTTGTTTATTTGAGACGGGGTCTCCTGCTTCCTTGGGGTGTATTGGTTAATACCCCAGAGGCTGGTTGACCACCAAACCCCAGAGATTCACTGGTCTCTGCCTCCTTAGCTCTGGCATTATAAGCATCTACTATCACATCTGGATTAGAAAAAAAAAAAGGGGGGTTCTAGCGATTGAACTCTGGTTTTCATGCTCACACAGCATGCAGTTTGCCAACTGAGCCATCTCCCCGGTCCCTGAAATACTTATTATCCATTTCCATCACAACAGTTTTAGAGACGGAGAAACTCGTGTTTTCATAATGAGATGGCACCATGGGAAATAGCAGAATCTGGATTTGATCCTGTCACCCAAAAGGAACTCTGCATACTCTACTGCCTCTTAACCTCCTGAAGGAATACATATATAATGCTGAGTAGTGTATTTTTTTTTTCTGTACGAGGAGATGGAAGAATAATGAGAAGAACTTGATTTAGATGGCGCTGTCAGAGACGGTATGTTCACATCCTAAGAAATAAATCATTTATGATTAGTTTTCAGAATACAGTATGCTTAGAACTCATTAAGACTCACAGATAAGCAAGAGGTTCTAGGCCTCTCTCTACCTTAGCTGGCAGGCAGCGCCCACTTGTCTCAGGACTCTCCGGGGCAGGCAGCTGCTACATGACTGATCCCTCCAATCAGAAGGAAGTGTCACAGCCTGGGGATATTCATCAGATAAGGCACCTTGAGGTGGTTACTGTGCTTGTCAGGTGTGGAGACTGTGAAGTTTGTGTCTGTCAGAAGCAGGAGTTTCTTCCCATTTAGAAGCCAGCATCCCGCAGAAATCAATATTCCAGCCATTTTTGCCCTTCTTCTACACTAGCAACTGGCTCTGCAGAACTGAATATTAAAGACATTCTCTTTCACTAGTCCCTTGAGTTTATTACTACACAACAAGAATCTTAGTCGCATGGTATTGATCTGCACAGCCTCTCTGACAAGATGCCAACACTGGGCAGCGGGAGTAACAGGGATGCCATTTTCACAGATCTGGAGGCTGCCGTCCAAGGTTAAGAGCAGCATCGCTTCCTGGCCAGGCTTCTCTCTGTGGCTCACAGACCACCACCTCTGTCTGTACAGGTTTGTCTCCTTTGTCCGTGTGTGTTGGTACTTTGTTTTTAAAGGACACCTGTCATGTTGGATTATAGCTCCTAGCGCCTCATGGAACATTAATTACCCCCATTAAAAGTCCTTTCTCCAAATATAGTCACTTGGGGGATTAGAAGCTTAAAACATATACTGGAGGTGTGCTGGAGAGGTGACTCAGGGTTAAGAGCACTGGTTGTACTCTTCCAGAGGTCCTGAGTTCAGTTCTGGCAACCACATGGTGGCTCACATGGTGCTCTCTTCGTGTGTGTGTGTGTGTGTGTGTGTGTGTGTATGTATGTATGTATGTATGTGTGTACATATATATATATGCAGGAAGAACATTGTATATATAATAAATAATTAATTTAACACACACACAGGCACTGGGGAGAATAAATTGGTCCATTTAATAGAGAGAAATTTAAACATCAGCCCCGTTTCTGCGTGGACCTTTTCAAGACCCAGGGAGTGATACCCAGATATATATACATGACTGTATATCAACAAGAACCTGGCTACAGCTTGCTGGATGTTTAACCTTAAAGGGGTCTCAGCCGCCAGGATGCAGCTGCAATTTCCGTGGTTCCTCGGGTGTCCAATTCCTGGCCAAGCCAATAATGAAAGTTCAGTGGATTACTACAAGAATTAACAATAACAGCTACAGAACTCAATGCAATACACAGCAATTTAAAGATAAATTTAATTCCTCTCTTAGATTAGTTTTATGTTGTTTTGAGATTATTGATCCTATAAAACTTTAAATGCAATGAAAAGGAAATTCCCTAGTGAAGGCTTAAAAAATGCTGAAAGATTGTCAGAGGCCTCGGGACATACAAAGAGTTATTGGCTTGTTGCATTTTTTAAATTTTAATTTGGGGACCTGGAAAGATGGTTCAGTCGTTAAGAGCACTGAGATTTGATACCCTGTGCCCACACTGGGGTGCAAAACCATCTATAATTCCAGTTCTAGGAAATTCAATGCCCTCTTCTGGCCTCCAGATGCATAAGACATACAAATGATAATATAGACATACATTCAAACAAAACACCCTTGCACATATAGCAAAATGAAAAATAACAACAATCTGTGATTTATAGTTAGGTGTAATAGCATGTACAACCAAAGATTCCTGGAAGATCGTGAGTTTAAGCTCAGCCTGAGCTACATAGTGAGTCCCCATGTAAAGAAAATAACCAATTAAATAATATAACAATTTGTTGTTGTTTCCTGGTCTAGGCACATATCACTTTTGCTTTTGCAAATCTGTGTTATAATGTTTCCTCATTTTAAAAAAAATCCTTCTACCTTCAAATGTATAAGCTTCAAAATATCCACAAACTGGGTTTGTAACAATTAAAAACAGAATATTGCTTGAAGATTAAATCCTAACAGAAATGCCAGGGGACCTTGCAACTCATTTTGTAAACTTTAAATTCGCTAATTTTGCTTCTTTTTTATTATGACTTTGGGAAGATGCTGACCTCCTCTGGTCTCTCTGGCTATTCAGACCTTCTAGAAATCGCTTTAAATGTAGTACACCCACCAGGGGCTGCCCAGTAAAGACGCCCACGTTAAGGAGAGGGGCAACAACATACCAGAGATCCCATGGCATATGTCAGAGAGAAGTGCTTCACCTGAGGAAGAGTTAAATCAGATTCAGATACCACCAACTATTTAATCCTTTAGTTTTCAACTCAGGAATATGATGATGGCTCATTCTCACTGTTGACTTGGCTGGATTTGGAATCACCTAGGGAATTGCTGAGGTATGGTATGCCTGTGTCTGTGAGGACATTTCTGGAGGAGGTTTTAGTTTGGGGGAGAAAAATCCACTCAGAATGTGGGTGGCACCTTCCCAGGGGGCTTTGATTGAACAAATGGGGAAGGACAAAGTTGGCGGAGCCTGACATACTCCGCCCCCTCCCTGACCTGCCTACACGGAACTGCCTGCCGGCTTCTCTACTCCCCTGCTGTGATGAACAGACACCGCCTAGGCTGTGAGTCAAGAGCGTTCATTCCTTACCTGAAGTGTCTCTGCCAGGCCCTTCATCTCAGCAGCAAGAAAGGTAACAAAACAAGGGCCAGCCTTTTTCGTCAATACAGCGTTATTTCTCGATTCATCACAGGATAAAGAACTCAACGTGATGCCATTGTGAATTATCAGAAACTGACATCTAAATGTGGTTTTGGACAGAATATTACTTTGTGTTCCTTTTAGATTAGAAATCCCAGCTGTATTTGTGCTTCTCCTACAGCGACTCCACAGAGCTCACTGAGGCCCAAGTGTTTGTGAGTGACGCGCATCTGATTACTGCCTTACTTGCACACCATCTTGGGGCTGCAGTTTGGAGGTGTTTGCCACAATGCAGGCCTTCTCTCATTAGCAGGGCAAGTATAATGTGAAATTTTGAATTAATCACTAGGGGTAAGGCATCAGGCCATCTCCAGAATTTTGCCAAGGTAGTAACAGAAAAATAACCACTGTTTGTCTAGAGAAAGTAGGAGCCCACTTGAAGCGCTCCTGGAGGCAGTGGGGAGGTTAATGTGCGTTGACAGTTGTACAGGTTTAATCTGACTTGTGCTAAGATGGCATCACTATCCATCTCCTCTTGCCATCCACTCCCCTTGAATGCTGATTAATTTGCTCTCATTTCACCCATATAACGACTATAACGAGTCGTAGCCATCTAGCGGTCCCATTTTATCTCCCCAGTCCCCTAAAAACTAGAAGAAACAGAGACATTTTTTTCCCCAGCCCCAGTCCAGCTTCTCAGAGTTCCTGGTCCTCTTCTTGGGGATGCAAGGCAGATGTCTGTCCAGACACTAGATTCCAGCTCACAGGTTTCGTGTTATATCTGAGGAGCAAAAAAGGCTCGGAAGTGATGACGAGCAGAGTATGTATGTCAGATTTAACAGTTCCACGGTATAAAAAAAGGGTTTTGTGAGGTGCAGCCACTCCCATAAAGTGGTGTTTATACACATACGTTAACGCAGAACCCAGAGATGGAGCCCTTACATGCGCATAAAGTGGCATTGCTAACGGTGCCTTAACAGGAAACCATCTTAGTAATTGCAGTATTTTTCCTTTATAATACTTTCAGAACAGTTAAACCTATTATCCCACATGTAAAAGAATAATAAAACTGACATAAAAGCTCATTTTATTTCAGAGATAGTGTTTTCTAAAATTCAACTTTCTGAGGTATGGTTTCCGTATAATGAAATACACTCATTTCTTTGTCTCGATTTGAACCTTGGCACTTTTCTATACTCACACAGATAGCATGCTTTTCTCATCCCGCTCAGGTTGTCCCCGAGTCTGTGTCAAGGACAGTACTTCTCAGCTATTCTTCACTTCCACCAGGAGCAGGATAATACCAATATTCTGTCAACAAAGATTAAATTGATTCGTTGTAGAATTTCATAGAAACGGTATCTTTACAGATTATAGGGTTTGGGCTGACTTTTGCTTAGCACAATTCATCCCTGTCTTTGCATTTTTCAGTAATTGCTGTGTTTCTGTTAGTGGGATTCCACTCATGTAGATTGCATATGGCTGTGGAGATGCCATATACATTTCCACCCTCCTGGATGCTATTTGATTGGCTGCTATCCTGATCACTTTGTGGAGAAGTGCTTGTGTGGTTGTGTATTTTAGTTTCTCCTGAGTAAATACTTAATAGTGGAGTTGCCGGTGTTCTGATAAGTGTATCTTTCACCTTATGAGAAATGGCCAAGTGGCTTTGCATCAATTAACAGTCTCACCAGCAAGCTTTGAAGCTTCCAGCTGTTCTCTGACCTGACATTTGATAGCCCCATCTTTTAAAAATTTTATCTGTGCTGATGTGTGTAATGGCATGTCACTGCACGTCTAACTTGAATTTCTCTGTACTTTAAAATGGATTTATTAGCAGTTAGGCACATTGCAAGGTCAATAGATCAGATAGCTGCCATTAAAAAGACAATCAATTATACTCAGTGTTCATCTGTGAGCATGGTTCACAGGCATAGCAATACATCATAGCATACATCAGCATGTGAACCCCACCCACCTCCTGTATGGGTTCTTATTTTGCTACTATATTCTTAGGTACTTAACTAGACCAGGGGACAAGACCTTCTGAAGTCAGCAAGGACTCAGCTTGGCAAACCATCAGCCTGACAGAACCAATAGGCAGGACTAACATACACAGTGAGTAACAGACATCTTTTTATGTGTGGTCTGGCCAGTCATAGAATTCCTCTTGTAAAGTATTTATGTACTTTATCCATCTTTCCCTCCTGTGTTATCTTCTTGAGCTTGGGCAACTAAATTCTTATGTATACAAATCTTTCATCAGCTATTTGTTTTGCATATAATCTCTCCTGTTCAGCTGGGCGGTGGTGGCACACACCCTTAATCTAGGTACTCGGGAGGCAGAGGCAGGCAGATCTCTGTGAGTTGGAGGCCAGCTTGGCCTACAAGAGCTAGTTCCAGGACAGGCTCCAAAGCTACAGAGAAACCCTGTCTCGAAAAATAAAAATACAAACAAAAATATCTCTCCTATTCATTTGTGTGTTTTTCTGTTTTCTAATAATGTGCTTCAAACAGGTTTTAAATTTTGATGAAATATCATTTAACAATTTTCTTTCTTTTATTGATAATGTTTTATATATTTTAACTAGTAAATCTTTGCCTACCCATAAAGCATAAAGATCTCCCTTTTCTCTAGGTATGTACTAGTATTAAATATGACATTAAGCCTTGAGATCCTTTTCAAGCTAGAATTCTGCATGGTCTGACTCAAGGGCCCATCCCCCACGTCTCCTAGTAACATAGCTGAAAAGTCTTTTCCACCCTGAAGCAAATTGGCATTTCCATTTCACGGGAAATCAGTTGAACATTTATGTAGGGATTGATTTCTGACATCACATTCTCTTTATTTCTGTAGCTTTAGAACAAGCTTTGAAACCAAGAATGTCAGTCATACAACTTTGAATTCATTGACTCTTTGGGTTCTTGTTCCCTTTAAATTAATTTTAGAATTAGACTTCAGAAAGAAAACTGGTGGTTGGGATTCTGATTGGGTTCATGTTGAACCTACAGGTCAATTTGGAGAGAGTAGACTCTTCTGTTGAGTCTGTTATCAATGTAGTTGCTATTTCCACATTATTAGACATTTTAATTTTCTGTAGGTTTTTGAGTATATATTTCATTTATTGCTCTTTTATGCTGTTAAAATTGAATCTCAAATTTTCAATTTTTAGTTATTTATTGCTAATATGTGGAAATACAATATTTTATCTTCTTTATATTTGAGATTATAATATGATTGTATCATTTCCCTCTTTTCTTTCTCTAAGCCCTCCCATATATCCCTTCTTGCTCTCTTGCAGGTTTGTGGCCTCTTTTTTCTGTTAATTATTGCTACATCTGTGCATGTGTTATAGTTATATATTCCTAAATATAACTGCTCAGATTATATAATACTACTCGTGTGTATGTTTTTAGGGCTGACCATTTGGTGCTGGGTCACCAATTATTATGCTCTTTCCTGGGAAAATTATTTCTCCCACTTCTATAATTCCTTCATAGCTGTAAACCTTTGTATAGGGTTGTGTCATAGCCAGAAGTTGGAGAGATATCTGTTGTGGTCCAGCCTCAACTGGTTCGTGTGTTCCAGGGTAGGGGCACATGGATTAGAAATGATAGGCAGAATAAACAGATACAAAAGAAACACAGAGACATAGGATAGAATGGGAGAGCAATCCAGTGAATACTGAATGCACCCTTATTTATTTCTTATGATCTTTAAATACCCCAATCTACAAGAAAGCAAAAGAATTTTTTAAAAAATCATTATACAAGGAAAAAGCAAAGTGTTTATCATCTTAATACCCAAAAACACCAAGTAACCACACCCTAGGTCAAGATAGCTACTTACCAGTTAAATCTCCTGTCCATAACCTTGAAAGAACAAGACTAGGCCTGAACTTTCTGACCTTTAGTCAAGGTGAAATGGATCCACTTCTGTGGGCCATCTTAATACCTAAACACCAAATAACTGTACCCTAGGTCAAGATATCTTTGTTAGTAGCCACCCCTTAAGTCAGATCTCCTGTCAATAACCTTGAAAGAGCAAGACTAGGCCTGAACTCACTGACCTTAAGTGAAGGTGGAATGAGTCCTTTTCTGTGGCCTCCTGCAGGGTTGAGGCTCTCCCTTGTCCACCCTAGCCTGGCTGTTGTTGTCCTTGTTTAGTTCCTGTATAGGCAGCCCTGTTGGTGAGACTTTGTGGGTGTGGCTTCTGACATTACCAGGGGACAGTCTCACTGCAATTTCCCTGATCCATGTCCCAAGGCACACTTGTGGAGGTATGAGGACAATTTGGGGGGTTGATTCTCTTGTTCCACCTTGTTTGGGGGAACAGGGTCTCTCATTATTTCTGCCATTATGAACTTCCTGCCAGTCCTCCTGTGTCTGTACCCTATCATATGGTTCGAGTGCTAGGATTACAGAGGTGAACCATGGGACCTTGCTATTTATGGAGGTTCTGGGGATCAAACTCTGTTTGCCAAGGTTGTGCAGCAAGTGATATTGATTGTTCAGTCTGTTTAATAAATAAGCTTTTAAATATGTCTTTTATCATGAAACCTTTATAAACATGCTTGTTGACATTTTTAAAAGTTAATGTTCTGCTTAGCATACAAATAAATGAATTTCATTGATATTTACACACACACACACACACACACACTTTGTTCTCATTCAACATTCCCCTCACTGCTATTCCCTATTCTTCCTCTCCTTCTTGCTGGTCCCTTTACTCTCCACAAATATTTCTTGCTTCTGATGTATATCATCTATGTATCTGTCTATCTATCTATCTATCTATCTATCTATCTATCTATCTATCTATCTATCTATCATTACCTTCTCTTGTTACCACTTTCCCCTTTAGACATCTTCCTCTTCTCTCATAGTCTTCTTAATACTTTCATGTTCTATGTGTATGTGTTATGTATGAATCTACATTCCAGGAACTGGAGAGATGGCTCTGTGGTTAAGAGCACTGACTGCTCTTCTGACTGGGTTCAATTCCCTGTGCCCACATGGCAGCTTAGAACTGTCTATAATTCTAGGTCCTGGGGGCCCAACACCCATGGCAAAACTCTAATGGACTTAAAATAAAAATAAATTTTAAAAATCTACATTCCATAAATAAGTAAAAGTATATGATATTTACCTCTGAGTCTGGTTTAATTAACAATAATCATTTTGTCCATGTTCCTGAAAAGGTCATGATTTCACTAGTATTTATAGCTGAATAAAATTCATTGTACATATACATCATACCATCTTTATCCATTGATCTGTTAGAGATCTCCAAGTTGGTTCCTTACTGGTGTGGGAGAATGGTCTGTATTCTGTCAATTATATTTTAAATAAATGCTGATTGGCCAGTAGCCAGGCAGGAAGTATAGGCAGGACAACCAGACAGGAAGTAGAGGCAAGTCAATGAGAACAGGAGAATTATGGGAAGGAAGAAGCCCATTCCTCTGCAATCCTGGCCCAGACACAGAAGAAGCAAGATGTGACTGTCTCACTGAATAAGGTACTGAGCCACATGGCGAACACAGATAAGAATAATGGGCTAATAATGGGCTATATAAGTTATAAGAGTTAATAAGAAGCCTGAGCTAATGGGCCAATCAGTTTATAGTTAATGTAGACCTCTGTGTGATTTCTTTGGGACTTAACAATTGCGGAAACCGGGCAGGACAGAAAACCTCAGACAACACCTTATCCTGGCTGTTTTGATGAGTGTAGCCAGCAGCAATCATGAATATACAAGTATCCTGCCATATAATGAATGATATAGAATCCCTTGGGTACATATCCAGGAGTCTTCTATTTACATCATACAGTCGTGTGTTTTTACTTTTTTAGAGGAGTCCTCATACTGTTTCCACAAGGATTGTACAAATTTATCTTCCTGCCATTGTTGTATAGGGGTCTCTCTTTCTCCACAGCCTTGCTAGCATTTGTTGTTGAAAGTTTTCTTCACAGTAGCCAAAATCAGTCAGCCCGGTCATTTTACTCTGTGTGCCACACACTTTCCCTTGGCTGGATGGACCGTGATGGGAGAGCATTGAGATTTCTCTCACTTTTGTATCTAGCTCAAATATCTCCAGACATTTCTCTGAGCATCTGGGCTTTCCTTTTCTTTTGTGCAGTTATTTCATTACATGGCATGCACATGCACTTCTATGACAGAAACACAAGTTAGAGTTTGAAAACAAGTTTCTTTCCAAGGTTTTCATCCTCAAATGGTGAGACTGGTTTCTTTAATCCCTTTTTGTTCTTCCTACTACCAAACTGACCACTTCTAATTACCAATGTTTGCATAGCTATGTTATACATTTGGGCAGGCTATTTTTGAAGGGATCTGCACTCAATACTGTACCACTAATGCTGGGCAGGCTGTCAAGTTACAGAACAGATTGCCTTTTAACTTTGTCCCAGAGAATGACACAGAATTCAGTATCTAAAAGTGTTCTGTAGACAAAAATATTTCCTATGATGTGGAAAATATATTCTGTTCAAGAATGTTTTTAGATTTTTCCATAATTCGGTTGGATGGAGGTAATAACACAGATTCTATATTTTGTATTTTTATTATTTATGGTAACACTTGAAAACATTCCATACTCCTAACCTTTTTCACACTTTATTTTGCTCTTTAGGAAAAAGAATTTGAATTCTTTTCTACCTTAAGGCATGTACATTTCATAAATATAATGTCTTCTTGGTTTTGATGGTTCTACTGGTTATACTATTTCACCTTTGAAATCTAGAGATCTTATTAGGTTTCTATTATTTTTCCACACAAATAAATAAACAGATTGGATGGAAAATGAATTTCCAGGGGAACAACATGGGACAGAATTTAAAAGATGATTGATACTATTATCTGCATAACAAATTCGGCCACCTACAGCATAACCTTATACATATTTGATTGTTTTAATATATTAACACAGCTAGGTTTGAATGTATCTAATAAAGACAAAGAACCCTTTGTGAGCCTCAGCAGCACTCAGATTCTTCCCAGGTAAAAGGGAAACATTTTCCAGGCTGGGTTTTGTAAGACAGTTCTCATAGAAACTGTGGCCCTCTGAACTTAATGGGGTAAAGCTGGAAGACAACAAAACCGGAGAATTCACAATGTTGTGAAAATTAGTAACACATTTTAAAATGAGCAGTGAGTCATGAAGAAACCCACAAGGGAAATTATAGAAGACTGAGAGATAAGTAAAAATGAAAATGCAATATACCAAAACTTAGGGGACTAGAGCAAGCAGGGCTTAGGAGATTTGTAGCTATAAACACATTAAAAAAACAAGTATTATCCCAAGACATTAACCTAACAATAATCTAGAAGAAGGATAAGAAAAACTCAAAGTGAGAAGGAGGAGGAAAATAAAAATAATTAGAATAGTGATAAGCAAAACTGAACAGAGAAACGGTTGATAAATCAATAAATTAGAAAATCGGTTACTCAGGGAAAAAAAAAACCACACACACACACACACAAAATACATTTCTACCTGGATGGACATAAAAAAAAAAGAGAAATAAGACTTAAGTTATTAAAAATAAAAGACAAGCTGGGAGGGGTTGTGGTGGCATATACTATAATCTCAACATTTGGATAGCTTAGATAGGAGAATCTCAAGTTCAAGACTACCCTGAGCTACATAGAAAAAGTCCATCTTTAAAAAAACCAACCAACCAAACAAACAATGGCCTAAAAGGAATGGAGTCAGTAGGGGAAAGAGCAAGGGCTAAGCAGGGATGGAGTCGGTGTGGAGAGAATAAAGCATTTGTCTGATGTGTGAAGTCCTAACTGATTGAATAGCCAACAACGAGTATTATCCATTTGAAATCTGCTAAGAGCAGATGTTATATCTATCTATCTATCTATCTATCTATCTATCTATCTATCTATCTATCTATCTATCTTTCTATCTTCTTTTTCTCCATCATCATCATCATCATCATCTACCTATCTTTCCATTTATATCTATCTTAGACACACACATACTCACTGGTTAAATGAGGTGGTAGTTTCACTAGCTTGATTGTGGTAACCTTGACAAAATTACACTGTATTCCTTAAATATACGCATTTTTTTTTTAAAATTGTCATTTGTTCCTCAATAAAGATGATGGGAAAGAACAGTGCTTTATTAGGGCCATCTAAATCTCAATTGAGCTGTATTCCGGTGGGAAAAAGTTTCACAGAAATTAAAGATAAATTAAAGATAATGAGGTAAATGATGTTCTCCTTTTACAACCTGTAGATGTAAGGAAGGAGCCAGGACACTGAAAATGCTTGGAGCATTAATGACATGCGTTGGTTGGCCAAGAAAGATCCAAAGAAAACACTACCTTTCTGCCTCTGGAGAAGGAGAAAGGACAAGGCTGGGACCAGTCAGCCTGAAAGATGAGGGCAATGCCAGAACCTTCCAATGCGGCATCAGGAAGGCCCTCACATAGAGTCTCTGAACTAATTACTCTGAAATCTTCATTGTCTTACCAGCCATGAAATTTGGTTTTGGCTAGGGAAATAAACTGTTTCTCAGTTGGCACCAAATTTAAAGCCTTTGGAGCCATGGCTCACACTGTAGACAGGGAAGAAATTGAGTCCTCTTGTTTACTGAGCCTCGTCTGACTTCTGATGTGTAAGGTGCTTTCACATATATTGCCTCATTTAAAAGAATCCCTAAATGCTTCTTTTATTTTTAGATTTTTATTGTTTTGTTTCGTTTTTCTTGTTGTTACTTGTTTTGTTTTGTTTGTTTGAGACAGGGTTTCTCTTAGTAGCCCTGGCTGTCCTGGAACTCACTTTGTAGACCAAGCTGGCCTTGATTGAACTCAGTGATCCACCTGCCTCTGCCTCCAGAGTGCTGGGACTAAATGTGTCTGTTACTATGCCCAGCTCTATAAATGTGTGTTTCTTTGTTTTGGGGACAGGGTCTCTTGTGTAGCCTTGGCTGTCCTGGAACTAGCTCTGTGAACCAGGATGACCTTGAACTCAAAGAGATTCACTTGTCTTTGCCACAAGAGGGCCAGGATTAATGGTGTGCCCCCTGCACCATGCTCTAAACTCTTTTGTTTGACTTAATGAGGAGGATATGAGTATATTGTAATTGGCAGAGGACCAATTGGATATGTCTGCTATAGGCGTTGCTGACAGAAGTTTACAGATTTTACTTGGGCTTTCCCGGGCTCTGGAGCAGCTAAATAGGCAATAAATGTTGGGTATTATGGGATGACATCATTCTTTAGTGTGTTTACCTGTCTTTCCCACTGCCTAGGTATTCTGTTTTCTCTCCCCCTGCTGATTTCCTTGACCCATTTTGCCCTCCCTCCTATAGTTTTGGTCAACACAGTGTCTCAGAATCCTACTGTCTTCCCAATGTCCTCAGACCTCATTGATCGCACAGCTCTGCCCTCCAATCAGAGCTTCCTCTGACACACTCTGCTGTTCTTATTTAATGGGCTACCATCAAGGACACTAGGAGAGATCTGGTATGCAAGTATTTTTTTAGCGTATTTTTCAATTTTATTTCTTAAAGGGAAAATAGCTTCGTAGAAAAACAAGATTCTTGGTCTTCTTCTTATTCTTGTTAAAGCTGACTGTAGCTGCAGTAGTTAATTTAGAACATCCATTTAGCTGGACTGTCGATTGCGTTGGGTGGGTTACTCAGTCTAGGGGTTTGTAACCCACCCTGCAATCAGTTATTCCAGGGTCACGGAGGGGCGCTACCTGGAAGGGAATGAGCTAAGACAGAAGAAGGAGGCCAAACAGATTTGTCAAAGCCTCCATTTATTAGGGATGGGTTACAGTTTATATATGGTAAGGAATGGGGGGTAGGGCAACTGGATTCTTGCCGAGTGTTCCAGGTCACGTAGCTCAGTCAGGTAGGCCAAGAGTCACAAGTTGCCACACCTAGTTCCCTGGATAGCTGGAATGTGAGGCGGGTTCCGCTAACAGATAAGTTAATTGGGTGAGGGGCAGGTTTTCTCAATAGAACATAATTATGGGTGAGGTCCTCTGCAGACTCCCCAGGGTGATGGTTCCTGTAATGATTCTTAGAGGGGAAATGGCTCCTGACACTGGACTAGAGCTACCTTTGGGTGTGTCTGTGAGGATGTTTCCAGAGGAGATAAACAGGGAGCAAGATTTGCCCTGAGTGTGGGCAGTGTCATCCAACATGCTGAGGTCCTAGATTAAATAAAAAGCCAACAACATTTATCCTTTTTTCATTTCTTCCTATTAATGTGATGTGATCACCTATGTTACACTTCTAACGTGATGACTTTCCCTCTGCAATGGATTCTATCCCTTTGCACCATGGGTCAAAATAGATTCTCCTCTGGTAAGGTGTTCGTGTTAGTATTGTCACAGCAATGGGAGCGGTAATTCGCCCAGTGATACTGGACAGAAGGTTGAGTGAGAAATATGATTGAAGAGCAGAACACTTGCCATTTAGATTGGATTTTCTTTTCTTTGTCAAACAGATTGCTTAATGTGTACAAAAATGAATGAGTATGAAAGATGCTACTCATTTCATACACGTGATGTGATGGATGATCTGTCTTGTAGGGGTACAAAACAGGGAGGGAGGAGCCACGGAGCCACATGTGCCTATAGAAACAGAAGAGTGATATGTTCAGGGAAGGATCGAGTCACTCAACCCTATGAGGGTAGAGAGAAATGATGTTGGAAGGTCATTTGTCAGTCTGTTGTTTCATTGGTTAATCAATAAAGAAAACTGCTTGGCCTGATAGGTCAGAAAATTAGGTAGGTGGAGTAGACAAAATAGAATGCTTTGAAGAAGGGAAGTGAGTCAGATGCCATGCCTCTCCTCTCTGGGTCAGATGTGATGAAGCTCCAGCCCAAGATGGATGTAGGCTAGAATCTTCCCAGTAAGCTACTTCCTCGTGGTGCTACACATATTATTAGAAATGGGTTAGTCGAGATGTGAGAGTTAGACAAGAAGAGGCTAGATATAATGGGCCAGGCAGTGTTTAAAAGAATACTATTTGTGTGTTGTTATTTCGGGTGTAAAGCTAGCCGGGAGCCGGGAGCTGGGAGCTGGGCTGAGGGAAGCGGCCCGCAGCTCCTTTCTACAGAGAAAGAGTACAATTGGGGGCAGAGGTGGGATGTTCCCCTGGGTTGGGTCACCAAGGACCTGACTGGGCGCTTGGGAGCTGGAGCTCATCTTGCGTGAAAAGGCCCATGCTTTAATCATGATAGCAGCATGAGAATAACTCAACTAACACTGAAGACAGGTGTTCTCCTTGTGGGCTGTTGTGGCACCGTGGGGTTGTGGAATTCTACCACAGGGTTTCAGAAAAATGCTTCCTGAAAGTGGCTTGTGGGTGGGGTCTGAAGACGATGGCCACCAGACTGGGAATGCTTTCTGTGTTCCCCCACCTGCAGCTGGGCTTGGACTGTCATGACAACCACTTACACCAGTAAAGTGAGCTAGAGAAGTCAGGGCATTAGGACCTTAACTCTTAGGTAAAACATTATTTTATCCCCTTCCTCTTTATCCCTTTATTTCTCATCCCCTGTTCCCACTTCCTGAAAGCATTTAATTGCCCATGTTTGCTTGCTTCCTAGCAGTTGCGTTTCTCTTGTGTCTGTGAATGTCTGATGAATAAGGCAATACCTTCAAAGCCAAAAACGTTAGACAGAAAACAACAGCATCTTGGTAGCAGATCTCTAACCTCTGCTATGGGGCAGCATGGGGCTGAGACTGGGAAGAAGGATGATGATTAAGGACCAGGGCTGTCAGTGCAAGAGGGAAGTAAACACATATAACTTAATCCCCCTGCTTTCAGCATGTCTTAACAAGATTCCTGGCTGAAGAAGGGCTTATTAGGTGACTTGTTACAGAGCAGACAAGATTGGATTGGCATACTGGATTATTCACACCAGTGCTAGCAATTGATTTTAGTCTCCGGTTCACCAAATTACAAGCTAATGAGATTTGACTGCTGGACAGATGTAGCTGTTGTCTGCAGCTTCACAACGGCCAGAGCGCGGCTGTGAAGAAACCAGCTCCCAATCCATTCCTTAGGATTCCACACGCCTTCCTTTCTCTTTACTTTCCCCCAATTATATATTTTTCGGTGTCAACAACATATAAAAAGGTCACAAAAGATTTTCCTTATCAATTATTTTAAAAGTGAAGTATTTGGTGTGGATATTGGTGTTGCAGTACAAATGTTTGCCTTCTGAGTCATTAAAAGGTCCAGTCACTGTTTTAAATTGAACTAACATAACTGTGCCCTCCCAATAATATTGTCAAGTTCAAAATTGCAGTCCTTGGAATAGTGAGTGACTGTGGGATAGACTTTTGAAACGATTAGAGCAGGAGCTCCAGCGAGGGAACTAATCCCTTGTTACAGCATCTTCAGATAGCCAGCTTGCTCACCAGTTGCTCTACTTGGCTGATTGTTAATGTGTTCTTCGCCTTAGTACTGATGTATTCTCTCGTTGAAGACCAAGCTATGTGGGCGCTTTACCTATGTAGTGTCAGGGGCTTGAGAGCCATTGACAAAGCTGGAATTTGCCTAAATAAAAGATTCTTTACATGTCACAGAGTCCTCAAAGGCCAGACTGTGTTCTGAGATTCTTCCATCCCCTTGTGATGCAAGAGTTATGGTCTATGTAATTTTTGGGAAAATCAGAGGTCTCTCTCGAGCTTCTCAGTTCAATTAATTAAGGAAATTAGGAAAAGATGCACAGGAAAGCTTGAAGAACTTTTTTTTAATTATATATATATTTTTAAGAAACCAAACTATCTTTTTTTTTTCATTTTAAGTACCAATCCCAGTTCCCACTCCCTCCCCTCCTCCCATTCTCTTCACCTTCCCCTCCCACCGCTTCCTCCCAATCCACTCCTCAGAGAGGGTAAGGCACATTGCTTTGAGGAAAGTCCAAGGCCCTCCATACTATATCTATGCTGAGCAAGGTATCCATCCAAAGGCTCGAAGAAGATTTTATTAGGTTTTTTAAAGAGAGAAAACAAGCAAGCAAGCAAGCAAAAATCAACAAAGACAGTGCAATCAAGATGCAAATCTTAGCAGCTGGCAGGAGGAAGAAAGCAGAAAAGAGAAGAGGAGGAAGAAGAAGGAGGAGGGGAAGAAGAAGAAACCATGTAATTTGAGTTAAGAGGGCATGGATGTCAGCAAAATGGTAGACAATCATAGTAAGGAGGAGAACTTTAGAGAAAGGGGAAGGAAGCCCAGCGTACCAAAAAAGAAGGTTTAGGGTCTGACCACCATTTGGAAGAAAGAGATAGATAGGAAAGAAAAAACAATGAAAAGTTAGGCCCTTTGGAATCAGGACTTAAAACTGATTATTCCGCCTGTCTCTAGCACAGCTTCATTCAGGTGAACCTGCCTCGCTAGGTGTGGTCCCTTCACCAGATCACTGACCTGGTCTGTTCTTTGCTTCCTTGGAAGACGGGGAAGCTCTCTGTGCAGCTCTTCTTTTGCTTATCAATGTTCAGCAGCATATTTTAAATTTGCATGGGGCTTCAGTACTGGCAGGGTTTCTGTATAACCCAAGATTAGAGCCATGTCAGGAAAGAAGCACCAAGCACCCGTGCAGAGGCTTCCGGCTACATGATTTCTGAAGGGGCCGTGCTGTGGGCCACAGTCAGAACAAAGCCCCCTGTAGCTGGGCAGTGTACCAGCTCCCATTCAGAACTAACTTTCCCACTAGGAAGAACAAATTAAATGGACTTTTGCCACCAGGATGAATGAAGAGGCAGGAAAGATGGAGAAGTGAAGAGGTTTCTGGGGTGCTTTTCTGTTTTGTTTTATTCTTTTATTTGTTTGTTTATTTGCTTGCTATGGTTTTTTTTTGTTTTATTTTTAAAAAAATTTTGTTGGGAGCATTGCAGGGGTGAGAGGAAGATGTGGAGGTCTGGGAGGTAAGTGAAATTGGGGTCATGGTCTGAAATCCCCAAAGAATCAATAAATTATGTTTTCAGAAAAGACTTCCTACCACTTTTCACTTCTTACAAAGCTTCAGAGTTTACTTCTAATAATGCTAACTGTTAAACAGAGATAGCCATTCATATCCGCCCAGCTTTCCTCCTCCATGACACTATTCTTTGTTTAGAAGAGTCTAGAACATAGCCAGGTAGTGGTGGAACATTCTTTTAATCTCAGCACTCAGGAGGCAGAGGTGTGTTCAAGGCCAGCCTGGTCTACAAGAGTTAGTTCCAGAACAGGCCCCAAAGCTACAGAGAAACCCTGCCTCAAAAATGAAAAAAAAAAAAAAAAGAAGAGTCTAGAACAGTGGTCCTCAACTTTCCTATTGCTGCGACCCTTTAATATAGTTCCAAATGTGGCCAATCAGTGTTTTATTAAAACAATACACTGCAATTGACATGGTACAAGACCATTGTCCCACAGCATTTACGTGTCCACTGTCTAGTTCCCCAAGGCTGAATACTTTTAGGCTGTGTTCTGGGTTTTCTGGCTTGAATTATCACATTCTATAGACTGCAGATTATATTTTAATTTAGTGTGAAGAAGGAGCTTACCTTAAACATTTCTGGTTCCAAGTAGGTACTTTGCATACGAGGGTAGAAGTTGTGTGCAAGTTTCCTTTTTCCATTGTCCCTATCTAACTGCTGTCCTCTAGGACAGAACTATCTTTCAGCACTCACACACATGCACACACACATGCATGCACACATGTGAGCGTGTGCACACGCACACACATACACACACATGCACATGCGCAACACGTACATGTGCACACACATACACACATGTACATGTGTGTGCACACACATGCACACACACAATAGCTATCTCTAGGGTCCCTCAGTCTCTTTGACAGGTCCTCCTTTCCAAGGCATTTTCCAAGCAAGGAGACATTTTTTTCTCCTTTTTTCATGATTCAGTTTCCCTCTTATTGTCTTGTTCAAAGTGAAAAATATTCTCTCGGCCCTTCTTCCCTTTGAACAGTTGGCAGGACAAGAAACAGTGGCATTTGGCTTTGTGCGCAGACATCTGTGTCAAGTGCAGCGCCGTTCATCTTCACCCTAACTTCTCCCGAGAGTCATGGTGGGATGGGTGGCAATTTAAAATGAGCTCATTCTCATTCCTCAATGGGCAGCTTTGGATTTTTGGAGCTGCAATGAATACATTAATGGCTTTTCCCTTATTCTGTCAGAGTTCTGGTAAACCCTTTGTTCACTGATACACACTTTCCCTAGAGCTTGTGGATGGAAGGGGGAGATGTGTGTATGTGGTTTCATGTGGTGAAACTGATACCTTTCCATAGCCAACAGCCAATATCTAGGTGATAATCAGGCTGGGACTCACACAGCTGAACATTCATATGAAGTAACTGAGACAGATAACAGAAGGATGCTTCCGTTTGGGCTCCCTGATTATGAGAAAAAGCTAAGTTTTATAGTAGCCTGTGAAGACCCAAGGAATCGAGTAGCACTGGCCTCATTGCTATTCCTTGGAGAGGCCACCTGCACTGTATCTGAGGGCTTCTTCTTATATTGCTAGGATTCTCTTTGCCCCCTTAACGCCTAGCTATCATTACCATCCCCAAGTCTGTGCATAGCACTCACCTTCTTAATGATACCATCCCGAATACTTTCCCCTTATATTTTCTATTTTGTTTTCATTTTCCCATAGAAGTCAATTAATATAAAACAGTTAAATAATGATGCTTAAACAATTCACTTCTTGCATTAATTATCACCTGCCTTCCTTGACAGACGGTGAACCTACTGATATATTCCGGGGGGTGGGGGGTGGATACGGCGATCCCTCTGTAAATATTTGTTAAAGTAGATGCATGCAGTATGGGGGTACTGCCAGCATTGCCTGTGTGAGCCGCTCCTTATCATTGTCTCCTCTCCTCTTATAAAGCCTTCTTTCTCACTTGGAATAACTTCTCCGGTGTGAGTGCTTCCCCCAGAGAACGTCCTCTCTCCCAGGACCATGTCATGTGCCTTTGTTTTTACACCTGGCATTTGCACTGCACTGTGAAAGCAGCTAATGTTCATCTGTTACAGAAGAAACACAGGGTGGGCAGTGTTGAAGACAATGGAATTTGTTATCGGTTTCCTAGGCAAGTGTCTCACTTTGCTTTCTGCAGTATCACGGCCCAAGCAACCTAGAAAGAAAAGAGATTTGTTTGGACTTGTGGGTCAGAAGCGCCAAGGCCTTATCTAGGATTAACTTCTTGCTTACAGAATCTCAAAGTGGTGCAGGGCAAGTGGCCGGGTGAATTCAATATGTGTTCATTCAGGCCTTTCTCCCTTTTCTAGTAAAGCTCCCCTCCATTCAGCCAAGGGTGCATCTTCCTCATGACTTTAATCTAAAACATCTCTGAACACCCCAGCTAGATGAGGTTGCTGCCCTCTTAAAACCTAAAGGAGAGGATTTAGTTCAACATTAGTTTTGGAGGAGCCGAATAATACTTGAACAGTCGCAATAAGTGACTTATTTCATCCTTCTAGTCTTAATTTTCGTCGAAAGTGGCTACAGTTCAGGGTAATTTGCAGTGTCCCTCCAGGTCATCAGCATGTGTCAATGATACCTGGGCAGATATCTGGAAATTCTAACACTTAACTTTTATCTTAGTCACCCGAATAAAAATATCTTTAGTATCATTGTGGAGAAACTGCTTATTGGACAGCGTAAGGACAAACCCCACCCTTCACCCTTCATTTTCCCCCATTTCTCGCTCCCCCCACCCTCCCACTCCCCCATCCCCACAATCTCCAACCCCCCCCCCTTCTTGAAACCTTGGTGGATTTTAAATGCAGCTTTCCTTGCCTTTACTCTCAAGGAGGTCACGATGATCTCTTTCACTCTGCTGTTTTGTTTTTCTATTCCACTTCCCACCTTCTTATGCTTGCGGGTTTTGTCTCTTCACTGTGGTGTTAAATTCCACGAAAGGCTAAGTGAGCTTCCCCTGGCTCCCATAACAAAGGACCACCCATTTGGCTGCAGAAAATGACAGAGGCCTATTCTCTCACAGCTCTGGAGGACTTGAGCTCTCAGTTCCAAGTCCTTCCAGAAGCTCGGGGAGAGCATTCTTCCTTGTCTCCTCCGGACTCTAGAAGCGGCTAAATTCCCTGTTATTACCAGACTCATAGACTCACCTTTCCACCTCTGTCTTGATTTTCATATGACCTTTTCCCCGCTGTGTCTGCATTTTTTGTGTCTTCTCTTATAAAGAGCTGGCATCTCAGTATGCTGGTTTATATCTATAATTTCAGCATTCAGAGGGTTTAGGCAGGAGGATTGCTATAAGTTGGAAACCAGCCTAGGTAAGAGGATGAGACTGTCTCAAAAAACAAAACACAAAACTTTCATTGAATTTATGATTCACCCTAATCCAGGTAGTTCCTGTGTCAAAACACTTTGCTGGATTATGTCTATAGAAACCCCTTTTTTGTTCAAATGGGGCCATCCTTATAGACTCCTTGAAGATGTATCTTTTAGAAGTCCAGGAACCCATTGTAGGCTTTAACTATAAATCAATCATGTATTCCCAATAGGTAGAAAGGTTCCTAGAAGATAGGGTGGTACTCTATAAACAAAGAGAAAGAGGGAGGCTTCCTGGCAAAGAGTAGATACAATGGTAATGTGGCTGGGAGAACCTTAGTGGCTGAGGAAGAGCAATTTTCAAGGTTGAAAGGCAAATGACTTTTTTTTTTCAGTTTATCTCTTTCCTATTCCTTATAGTTTTTGGTTTTGAAGAACGAGGCCCGTCAAAAATATCAAATGATAGTCAGTTGCCAAGAAGGCACTGGGTGGGGGGCCACAATAATTGCATAAGGTGCGTTGCATTGACAAAGAAAAAATGGAAACACACAAAGAGGTCCTGGTCTGGGTTACCCTCTCTCTAGCTGCTGCAAGTCTGTGGGCGGCTTGTACTAGGCATGCAAAGCAGCCAGAGACTTGGAAGCTCGTCACTGTCAAGGGTGTCGCCTCAGTTGTAAGACTGACACCAATGAAATGATTTTGAATGCCCCTCCTCTGTACATAGTTGAGTGCTGATATCATATGGTAGAGCCCAAGTGCCAAATTCAGAGAAAAGATTCTAGTGGGGCCTTGATGAGAATGGAGGCTCAAGCTGTCCCTGGAAGGGTCATTAAGATGGAGCTGTACAAAGGCTTTCTTCGTTGAAGAGATACACAAAGACAAGATGTAAGTGACACACTCACGGGTTTGCCAGGGGACAAGTCAGCCTAATGGTTAAGGAGAGAAAGGGTGTGTAAGGGAATGAAGGAAAAAGATCGCTGGATTCATTTTAGAATTCGGTATTCGTTTTAGCTAACGATGGCTAGAACTCGTTTTTACCGCAAGTCCTTCCTCACCACTGAACAAGCTCTGCCGGACAGGCGGCGCAACAGAGGGCTGCCTGCACCTGGTCGGAGCAGAGGCCCCCACTATTTTGCCTTTTGTTAAGGCCGGGCCCACTGAGCCTGCAGCAGCTGTTCCTTTCCCAGCATTTTCTCCTTTTTCTCCACAAATCACAGCACAGATCACATTCTACTTTTTATTCTGCGTCTATTTTTCTCAAGATGGTTTTTCTCCTCTCGGACATCTCTTTTATTAAATGCCGTTGTGAAACCATTCCTATTTCTTGTACTTTTAGATTTTTGCTCCCTAAAATCATCTGGCCTCAATTCAAGTCTACTTCTGGAAATTTCCATAAGGCTTTTGATGCTCTTTAAAAGAGAATTATCACTGTTTGTGGCTGATTCAGTGGTATCATATTCAAAGTGGAAAAAAAAAAAAGAAAGTATTGTTTTCTTAACTCTGAAGGCATCGCTGGAATTAGTTTAATGACAGCTCTTCACCCAGTGCTTCAGAAGCTGTTGTTCAGTTCTGGATTAATTATTTGAGCAGCGGAGTAGAGAACAATTCAAAGAAGTATCTTGAACAAGTGGCAAATCTTTGTATTTACTTGTTATTCCAAATGTCCTTGAAACTTCAGAAGAACCTGAAGGAGGACTGTCAGGATTCTTAAACCAAGACTGAAGTATAAGAGCTAATTAGAAAGATATCTGGGGACTGCATCTGGGATTTATGCTTATGATGTTAAATGTCGTCTGAGTAGCAAGCCCAACCGAAACATGGTAAAATAAAAATATGTATCTGAACTGATAAGAGGAAAAACAAACTTAAGCAAAACCTTCCATTTGCGATAAATGGGTTTCCGGTCTGACACTAATTTACTGTCTAATTCAAGGAGCACCGAATGCTACAGCAGTGTTTTTCAAAGGATGCAGAAATATTCATTTAGTTGTTTAACGTATCAGTTGTTATTCTTTTGGTCCCTGCCCTAGCCACGCCCACTCCCATAACCTCTGACCTGCCCGTCGCCATCTTGGGACCCTTTCTCTTTCTGCTTCCTTGGCGTGCGCACGCATTTTCTCTGTCTCTCTCTTCTTTTATCTCTTTTCTCTTCTTTTATCTCTTTTCTCTGTCTTTCTTTCTCCCTCTTCCTTAATAAATACTTATGGCTATTTCCTGTGTTTACGTGTCTGTTACCTGCCGCCACCGTGCCCTCCTGTAGCTGCTTTCTCATGGCGGGCTCCACCAACCCGCCCGGGAATCATTTTTTTAAGAATAACATCAGTGGGGCTGGAGAGATGGCTCAGTGGTTAAGAGCACTGCCTACTCTTCCAAAGGTCCTGAGTTCAATTCCCGGCAACCACATGGTGGCTCACAACCATCTGGAATGAGGTCTGGTGCCCTCTTCTGGCCTGCAGACATACACACAGACAGAATATTGTATACATAATAAATAAATAAATATTTTTTAAAAAAGAATAACATCAGTGATCAGTAAAAATCAAGGGTGTGACATTAAATCCCATGTTGCATGGTTTCATATTGAAAGAGGAGAATAACATTCAATAAAAGTTGTAGTGGAGTGTTAGTTACTAATCAAATATTAATTCTCCAATTAAGAAAAAAAATAACAAGAGAACAGTGCACCGGATGAAAGGCAGGAGACTCTCCCGTGGATTTGTGTATCTTGCAATAAGGTATGGTTGTGTTAGTGAGTGACCTGGACCAGCAGCTCTTCTTCAAGTGACTGGTTCCAAGGGAGAGGACCCAGGGTGAGAAGAGTATTAAAGATGGGGAAGTTGGAGTCAGGAGGTCTGCATGAGCTGATGACTCATGCCAGCAAGTTTATTAAGAAGTACATCATCTTATGGACTGTGTGCAGGGCAAAAACGGACAAAGTCAGCGGAGAGCTGTCACAAAATGGGGACAGAGTTAACAGGAAACTGCTCAAGCTATGTTGTACCAAGAGAACTCAGAATGTCTCAGGTGTGTCACAGACCAAGCACACAGTGGCCTTGGGTCTCATCACAACAGCCCCTTGTGGGTGGAGGGAGTCGGGTTCCTAGGAAAACCTTAGCTCTCCTGAGACCCTGGCCCTGGGCCATTGCTGGCCTCATCAAGCATATTCCTGGTTTTAGAAAAGGAACTGAGTTCCTTCGGCATTCTTCAGGGCCTCGGGGAAAGCCCCAGACCAGCCTGGCCTCCAGGGAGTGAGCTCAGGTCTTTATTAAGTCAGAGTTACTTCCAGAAGTTTCCCTAGAGGTGAGACACATTCTTCCTCCATTTTGATCAATAGTCATTTAGGTCACAAGATCACTCTGAGATCTGAAGATAGGAGTCTTGGGGTCACAGGAGGCTTCTGAGATTGTTATTGTTGTATGACCTCACGAATGTGAGGTTTATTTATTTTTTTAACAAAACCTACATCTGACTACATTTTAAAAAAAGAAATAAAGCTTCAGTTATATGAGTTGGGTCTTTTTGTTAGTAGCCGTATTATATTACTAATAGAAACATATATTTAAGGAGGTCCAATAGCATTTCAAAAGTTTGTTTCTGAGTCAACTGAACTCCCCTTTGGGTCATATATTACAGATTTAGAACATTTAAGGACCTTGCACAGGTCATAAGAATATTTAAGTGCCTTAAAATTTGAAACCAATCCATATCAGTGAGAGCTCAAACTCTCAGCCAGGGAATGGTAACACACAGCTTTAATCCCAGAACTCAGGAGACAGAGGCAGGCAGATCTCTGTGAGTTCAAGGCCAGCCTGATCTATCCAGGATACACTCCAAAGCTACAGAAAAACCCTGTCTTGAAACACACACACACACACACACACACACACACACACACACACACACACACCAAAAAAACTCTTCTAAGGGACTGGAGAGATGGCTCAGAGGTTAAGAGCACTGACTACTCTTCCAGAGGTCCTAAGTTCAATTCCCAGCAACCATGTAGGCGCTCACAAACATCTATAATGAGATCTGGTATACTCTTTGGGCTCGCGGGCATATATGCAGGCAGAATATTGTATAAATAATAAATAAATTTTTTTTTTAAAAAAAGAGCTCAAACTCTCAAGTCCTCTATTGTACTCCACCTCCTCTAGTGCAGGTCTGGCCTGCTCTTGTTCAGAGCATTGCTCCGCCCTCCCTCCTGCCCGACTCAGGGCAGGACAGGCAGTGAGCCACCAGCACGGAAGCTCCCTTCCCCCTGGAATCTGTTGTTTTCCCTTCCTTAAAACTTTCTGATTACTTTTCATCACCTTCCGGATGGGGCCCAAAGTTCTAGTCACCTGGTCCTGTACTCCCCAATTTCCTGTTCTGAGTTTATCCCCACATCTGCTCTCCATTTTCCCACAGAAAGCATTTTCCTTTTGAAACATCCTTTTCACATCCAGTCAATTTCAGGCCACTCTGACCAGCCGTATCATAGCCCTGGAACACTTTTTTTTTTTTTAAGAGGATGTTGTTTATTTTTTTTAAGACAAATTTTAGAATTAATTTATTCATTGACAATTTCACATATGTCCATAAAGTGTTCTGCTCACACTCACCCCTCCATTACCTCGTCTTCCTCTTGTCAACAACCTGCCTCCTCCCATCAAGCCTCCATCTTGCCTTTACTTCATCTTTTTATTTGTTTTTGTCTTGGCTTTGTGAACCACGAGGGTTTAATGAGTGTGGAGCTCTCCTCTAGAGTTCATATAACTCATCAGTGGCTAAATCACTGAAGACAAGGACTTTCTCTCTCCCATCAGCCCTGCACTGCCAATAGCTCCCCCTCCCCCCCCCCCACAGGGTAGGGCCTCATGAATTTTTCCCAATTCTTAACTGTTTTTTTTTTCTTAACTGTTTTTTTTTGTATCAGTCTATTGTATATTTACCATTTAAGCGTGTCACTCAACGACCTTGGGCTCTGCCTCCTAGTTGCTTGTCCCCAGCTGAGCTGGCAGAATTACTCTGCCTTCAGTCTCTAAAGGGTTTGTATCCTCGGTTTATAGATAACACACACCGTTATCATTCGTCCACCTTAGAACACCTTGATTGGTTACCCCCATGCTAGAGAAAAGAGCAAAAGTTCTCATTCATCCTCTCATCCTTTTAATTAAACAACCAGGAGACGCTCTAAATTTAGTCTATGTTGTGCTGAGAAAGGGCACCAGTTTTGAGGGCATTCAGGTGGCCGGATATCCTCCCCGCCATGTCCTCTAGTATAGAAAAGCTTTATTTCTTGCTAGATGCCACAGCCTGGTGAGCTTGTTCTACCTGGAAAATGAAGTGAGCTCCAGGGGCTCCTACTCTCTCACTGATTTTGGTGTTTTCTTCTGGGTAGTTAATTTCCAAATCTGTCTCTCTAACTTGGGTTACTGACCCAGCCCTGGGGAAGTGGTGTGCCGAGAGTGGTCAGGTCCTTGTGTTCTTGATATTCTCTATGAGAAAATAGAGCTTGGGGATTATGGTGAGGTGCTTTTCCTCAACACAACACATGGGGTGTGAAGAGAGCTGAATTCTGGTAGACACACATGCAGAAGCAAGATGGAACGACTGGATAAACAACACACCAAAGGCTGACGAATGTTTAAAACTTATTTTTTAACACCAAGTAGAACGATACTGAGCATTTGGAAACTTGTCATTCTGAATGGTATTTTCCATATTCAGCTCCACTCTGAGATAGAGTCTATAGCAGAATTTAGAAATATCTCATTCCTGAATACTAAACATTTAGATGATGATGGCCTTTTCCCTGACCTTCTGGTTTATGTCTCCATTGGTGTTCTCTTCTGTAGATCTACTAGAAGAGTAAGATAAATATATACTCCTTTAAATATTCGAGATACTTGTCAGGTTCTTACCATGGTCTCAAAGTACTTCACAGTTGGGCAATTTATCATGTTCTTTTGTCGCGAGGAAACAGTTCCAGCCCCTCTAACGTGCCTTGGCTTCTACCAACCATTCACAAGGTCTCATCTTAACCACCCCAAAGAGATGCTGCTTTGGAATACCAATTGATTTCATGAGAGAAATTCTTTTCAGATTTCTTTTTCTTTTTAATTATGCATACCTGTGCTGAGCACGCACACCTGTGTGAGGGTATCAGCTTCCCAGGTGATGGAGATATGGGAGAATGAGAACTGCCCAGTGTGTGTCCTGACAACTGAACTCACTCAGGTCTTCTGTGAGAACAGGAAGCATACACAGCTGAGGTGTCTCTTCAGCCCCCATAATAGAAGTTCCAATGACAACATGTTCTCATCAGAGTTGACAGAGGTTCTGAGAACTGGAGACAACACAGAAGTCATATGTATTTCATTCTGGGGAGGTCTTGGAAACAGACATTTTTCCCTCTAAGTGAGAAAATGACTTTATTTATTTGTTTGTTTTATCTTTTTAGAGACAGGCTCCTCCCACATAGACTAGGCTGCCCTTGAGCTTGGGTCTTCTTGCCTCTGCCTCTTGTGCACTGGAATTAAATATCTCTGCCATCATAACTGTCAAGAAAATGTTCCTACTGAGTCATACAACCAAATCATTTGTGAAAATGTAGCATCTTCTCCAATACTGCTTATCAATATGGCTAGGATTAAAGCCATGGTTTTGGTGGCTGGATCCACCCATCCCTTAGCTTTCTGAGAGTCTATCCTCATGGCAGAGGTACTGGCCAGAGCCATGTTTATTGCTACAACTCTATGGAGTTTCAAGGTACCTGCTACAACCAAGAAGCATGCTTTCAGCCATTCATAAACACCATGTAAGTGTTTTGTGGCAGGGCTTCTTAAAAGAGCTGCAAGGTTTTTGCAGCTAAAGCTGAGTCAGGAAGCCTCTCTTAAATGAGACAAACTTGCCTCTAGCAAACAGAGTGCACCTGAGACAATGCTGCTATCAAGAATCCATACTTAACTCTGTTCTTTTGTTTTTAGAATTAATTCCCAAGGTCCCTCTGCTCTTAAGTATATTCAGTTGTCCACATTGGCACTGTTTTGTTAACAGACCTTATATCAGCAAGGCATTCTCATCTTGCTTCCTGTGTCTGGGTGATGCCTGAAGATTGTGCCTTTTCTCTTCCCAGAATTCTCCTGTTCTCTTTGCCCTGACTATACTTCCTGCCTGGTTGCCCCACCTATACTTCCTGCCTGACAAGTGGCCAATTAGCATTTTATTAAAGCAATACAACTGGCAAATTTTTACAGGGTACAACATCTTTGTCCCACAGCACTACATTGCCTTTGAATGGCTGGATCATCATCAACCAACTCTTCACCCTTCAGTCCTAGGACTGGGTCACCAAGGATGATTGTACATATTGATTCCCTTACTGAAGGCTGTGGGTCGGTTAATGTTAGAATAAGTACCTGAGTCTTTAGGCTTAATCCCCTGACTTGAATCAGGTTATGATTCCCTGCAGCACATTCTACTAGGACAGAGAATTAAGAAGCAGTCTGTAGGGCTGGAGAGATGGCTTGATAGTTAGGAACATGTGTTGCTCTTACGGAGGATGCAAGGTCAATTCCCAGAACCCCACTGGGGGATTTACAGTCTCTGTAACTCCATCATCCGTCCTGTGCTTCTGGTTTCTGAGGTCATTTGCACTCAGGTGTGCAGGTGCACACTCATACACATAGCATCAAATAAAGGAGCAGGGAGAGCGGCAGTCTACGCTGTGGTAACTCTCAATTTATAGTGTCTGACTCCTTCATGCTCCTGTCATCTACACTATGCTGACTTAAATCACATGATGTAAAGCCTCCTAGCATGCCATAAAAGGTTATAAAAACTCACACTTACCCTTTGTTTTGGGAATTGGTCTGACACTCCTCAGGGAGACTGCTTGGTGTCTTTCAGTCTGGAGATAAAGGTCACTCTCTGAAAAGGCTCCGCTACATCCCCTTCCTGGTGGTGTTCTCTCTCGCACGCTCCCTTCCTTCCTCCCTCTCTCCCTCCTTCCCTTTCTCTCTTTCATTCTCACTTTTTAAAATCTGAAAATACATTGTTCTTTCAGACAATACATTCTGATTAGAGTTTCCCTTCTCCCAGCACCTCATAGATCCCCAACTCCCCACCCACCCAAACCCTCTCATCACAATACAAATAGCATCAATGAAGCTTGTCTCTAGGCTTTTCTGGGAAGCCTCTTTTCCCTTTAAGTCCCAGTAGGTGTTTAGATAACTCTCTATCTATTGTGTTGTTTCTGCCCAATGCGCTCCATCCATTCACCTTGAGGCCGACCATGGCCTTGAGTCACTTTCATTATAATAAACTTCAATCCTGAAGGGAATGTGTGTCAGCTTTCCCTTTAAGACGGACCACTGTGGCCTTTCTGTCATTTTCCTTTTAACACTCTCTTGCTGTTAAATAAGACTCCTTTGGCCCTAACCTGGTTTGGGTGATCAATCAAATGGTCGCTTTACCCCAAGGAAAGTCTCAACGTTGCACAGGTAGCTTTGCTTCTAAAACTGGAGCTTCTTGAATGGATGTTCTGGTGTGAAGGAAAATTTGTTTCAAAGTGGTGTTTGCCTCAGGACTGAGGATATGGCAAGCCTTGCCCTGTGGTTCCCACTGCTACTGCCGGGGGTGGGGTGGGGTATGGGATGGAGTTGGGGGGATGGAGTGGATGGGTGGGAAAGGTGGGGGTGGGGATGTGGGGGTGGGTGGGCGGCATTTGAGGGCTGAAGGTTCCTTTTGGCCAATAATGGACATTCCAGTTTCTATGATCACACCAGCCAGTTGCTGCAAACAAACATCTGTGTCTGTATTTGCACATCTGTGTATGCTGAGGGGGTGGTAAAGAAAGAGCCAAAATGGCAGCTCCATTATGGGGAAGGTTTTTTTTATTGTGATAAGATAAGCAAACATATCCAAAGGCATCTGGAAGAGTCCAGAGCAGGGAGAGAAAGTAGACCGGGAAAGACCAGGGCTGGGGAAGCAAGACAATGAGAGAGAATAGTGGAGACGAGAAGAGATAGGGCTGTGGTTCTCAACCTGTGGGTCTCCACCCCTTTCAAAGAGCACCAGAACACAAAGATATTTACATCATGATTCATAATGGTAGCAATTAAATTACAGTTATGAAGCAGCAACAAAAGTAATCTTATGGCTGGGGATCGCCACAACATGAGGAACTGTATTAAAGGATCACAGCATTAGGAAGGCTGAGAACCCCTGAGACAGAGAATAGCAAGAGTAGCAGGGAGCAGGGGGTATAAAGAGCCCTGGGATGTGAGGTATTAAGGGCCAGGAGACCAGTGTGGAAGCCTGGAAATGTATAATAGGCACTTGTGAGTAGAGATGAGGGAGCCTGGGGGCTAGCATGAACTTTGATATGCAATGCTCAGATCCTGGTGGTTGGTGCCCCAAGTCCTTTCTGCCTGACAAAGGCAAGGGGAATGACTCTTTTGGGGGGAAGGAAACAATTTCACAGGTTAATGCTGGATTTTTTTTACCTAACAGTCAGAAATCCTTCTATAGTCCATCTTGGGCTCATTTCTGGTTACATGGGCACCTGAGACCAACATCCTGTTGGTCGTACTCCTCTGAGAATTCCAGCACAGGAGCCAGAATCCTGCCTTCCTCTCACAGTCTTCAGTGAGTTAGCCTGCCTTGCGGGTCAGGTGACATCATTTATTGTTCAAAATGAGTTACCCCTGGGATAAAGGAAACAATCAGACAGGTAAAAGGTAGACTTGTCCTAGACAAGTGGCACATGGGGCTAATTCAACAACAGGGCACCCAAACCGTAGGAGAATGCCGCTCCACTCATGGTTTGAAGGGTTTGTGCAGGTTGTAACTCAGACTGCTGTGTTGTAGGGATGGAGCAGAGGCACTTAGGAAAGCTTAACTAATCAGCCCCCACTAGCTCAGAATTGAATATAATAAAGGGTTATTTATTTAGGGGTAGACTCACAGATCACAGTCCTCTGCTCAAACCCGGAACAGCAACTGAATCCCACAGCCAGAAGAGAGGGCAACCTCGTATTTACATTGGCATTTATAGTATAAGAAGCCATGCCCTAGTGGGAGGATAACTTAAAGGTTACTGACTGTAGGAATTCCTACAGCAGAACTCTGTGAGTTCAAGGCCAGCCTGGTCTACAAGAGCTAGTTCCAGGACAGGCTCCAAAAACCTGTCTCAAAAAAACAAACAAACAAAAAGCAATATTAGGTAGGAGAAATAGAGATAAGAAAGAAACACAGAGAGGCAGGATAGTAATGCAGGGAAGGCAATTCAGTGAATGCTGAATTCTGAGTTCTCCCACATTTATTTTTCATATACTTTTATATCCCAATACAAAAAGGGGAAGAAGGCAAAAGACTGCTTTAGCACAAAGGACAACCAGAACAGTTAACTTACTTTAATACTTGAGACATCAAGCTATTAATTTTTGAGTAAAGTAGTTGTTATTTGGAGCAGTGAACACATCCTAGATCAAGTATCTTGCAGGCAGCCACTCCTTAAGTCAAACCTCCTATTTTAAAAGAAGGAGCTGAAATATGCTTGAAATCACTAACCTTTGATCAGGGCGGAGCGGATCCATCTCTGTGGGCCATCTTAATGTCTAGAACACCAAGTAACCACACCCTAGCTCAGGACTTGATGAGGTCCCCAGAATAAGGGCTGCTGTCCAGGCCTCCCCCACAATCTCATATCTATGGAATGGTAGGAGTGGGAAATCAGATACTCCACCAATCCAATGGGAACCTTGTCTAAAGCATCTGTAAGTTCTCCTAACTATATTTTTGTAGCATGTAGGCATATAGCAGCCCTGGAGCCACGCAATATAAGGCAGACAACAATAGCAGGATTCCAGGAGTGCAAATGGAGTTGTTCCTAAAGTCATAGTGACTAGAACTGAGGGTGAGTGGAGTTTCTGCTGAGACTGAGGTCCACGGTATGGCCAGTGTTGAGAATGGTGGAAACTCTGACCAATGGAGGAGGAGCAGAGACTGCCAGACATGGTATAGGAAGCCCTGGAGGAACACTGCACTCTCTGCATGGGGAAAGAATACTTCCTGCTTATGTTGAAATGTTTACTTTAAAAATCTATGCAGATGTTGATACCAGGAAGGTGTTCTGTGTTATAGATAACATGCTGTTTTATTTGTGGTGGTTGTACCTAGGATCTTTTCACTGGGCCTCAAACCATATAGAGAATGAGTCCTGGTTGCTTGTTATCACTAAGGAAGCTGTAGACCCTGATTCACTGAGAGGATAAAAGACAAAAGAGTAGAAAGCAGGTCACATTTCACTGCATGGCCCGCAGCACCTTCGACAGATGATGTCACAGGGCGGTGTTCACAGAACTGAAGATGGGGTTTTATTCTCTCCTGAGTTAAGCCCTTTGGGGGTGATTAATACATGGAGTTGGGATACTGTTGTGTGGATCTCTGTTCATAGAGAGGGCCCTGAGCATTATTTTGGAGTTACATGTTGATAGAATTAGGCCAATTAGACTGCTGACTGGTTAGATAAAATCATAGATTCAGTCAGATTAGTAGGAGCATAGTGTGGCTGGAGAGGATGCTCGGTGTGAACTCCTATTCTCAAAGGACAGGCTCTGACCCAGACTGCTCCAAGACTGCTACACACTGAGCCTTGGATATCCGCTAAGTTAGGCATTTTCCCAGGCAGAACAAGAATCTGGGCAGTCAGAAACCCTTTCCGCTGCTCTTTCCCTTTCTGCTGAGCAAGCTGATGGAAGGACAATCAGCTGTCTAACAGCCAGGGAGACACGGATGGATCCAATGTGGGCTTTCTTGACAAAGGAGACAAGGAGGCTGAGGTTCTGCTGCAGGTGGCAGCTCTTAAGGAGTACTACCTGGTACTTTGCAAGGGTGAGGTGTGAATGGTGAGATCACTTGGGCTCCCAGGCTCATACTGCATCCATGTCAGTGTGTGGTCCAACCCAGCATCCATGGCAACAGAGAGTGGTCCAACCCAAATCCCAGGAGGAGCTGCATCCAGATCAAGAAAACTCATCTGTCGACCGAGACAGGCTCGAACTGCTCTAAGGTCTGGGAGCCTGTGATACTGGACTATTAGCTTCACTGATGTCACCAGATCTTTCCCTAATGTGTTCATCAAGTTATAAGGAAGTGTGGTCTTGGAAGTAAGTGGTGACATGGCTGTCTTTTGGGAGTTCCACACCAGAGACCTGTCAGAGAAGTCAAACACAGATCCAGAAGAGATCAATGGCTCTCCGCGGAAGACAGTGTCGTCTCTCGGACCAAGACTAACTGCCATGACCTTGAGTCAGGGACACTGAGCAGACTTCAGAGGCAGTGAAGATTTTGGTCTCAAGATCTGCATTCCTATCTTCAGCTCCCCACTACTAGGGTTACTATTGCTGTGAAAAAAAAAATGCCATGACCAAAAAGCAACCTGGGGAGGAAAGGGTTGATTTCACTCACAGTTCCATATAATAGTTCATCATCAAAAGCAGTGAGGGCAGGAAACTGGAAGCAGGAGCTGATGCAGAGCCCACAGAGAGACCACGCTTTCAGCCTTGCTTCCATGGCTTGCTCAGTCCTATTTCCTATACAACCTAGGACCACCAGCCCAGAGATGACACAATCTGCAATGGACAGGACCCTCCCTCACCAGTCACTAATTAAGAAAATGCCCTACAGGCTTGCCTGATGTAGGCATTGTCTTTATTGAGGTTCCCTCCGCTTAGATGACTTTAGCTTGCGTCAAGTTGTCATAAAGCTGTGGCGCATACCACTCTCCTCTGGGAGTCCTTCACTGGTTCAGAAAGGCCAGCGTTGTCCCACGTATCTGCTGTCACTGCCCTAGCTATTGTCAGTGTTGTTAGATTCTGCACAGAGTCAAAACTCCCATTTTCCCAGCACAAATCCTCTCCGAGCCCCATTAGAGCCAGCTTTGCTTCTACCAGGGCCTCTTCTGCCACTTTCTGCGTCTCTTCCAAAAGAAAGAGCTTCTGCTCTTAGTGCCACATAATCTACTTTCTGACCCTAAAATGCTTATGAAAGGCTGGCCCCTCCCCCATCTTGGTGACTCTCTGTGTCACCAAACATAGTCTCTGTCTCACTCTGTTTTTTAGCTTTCTACATTAGATTCCGTCTGTCCACCATCTCTGCCCCATTCCTCTCTTCTTCTGATCATCTCCCAGGAAGTCATGTTTGTCTGCTTCTGCAGACTGATGGCTGTACTCATAAACAGCACGACACACTCATCCTCATGTTTGCCTGTGATATTGATTATTTCACCTTCTCTTCGAAGTCAGACGCTCCATGGCCTGAAACCATCTGTTCAAGCCAACTTTGTTCTTCAGTGGCTGTGACCCTGCTCAGGCTCTGACTTTGGTTTTGAGATGTTCTCGTTTTCCCTGGACTCAGAGAGCACCTGATGATCATGAATTAGCGTATACAAATATCAGTATTTACATGGTATGACATACAGACTCTGCTTCACACTTGCTAGCTCAGTCTCTTTAGTGTGGAATAGTGTTCTTTTGTCTGGGTGTTTATTTATTCATTCATTAACTGAATGAACACTTGATGACTTCCAAGTTTTAGTAATTACAAGTAAAGCTGCTACAAACATTCACACGTATGCTCTTGTGCAGACAAATATTCAGTTTATTTAGGGGAACTACCAAGAATTGGAATTGATGAGTTAAATGGCAAGAATGCTTCATTTTAGAGGAAACTGGGAAGAGTCTTCCAAAGCAGCTATACCATTTGTATCTCTACCAGCAAAGAACCTTTAGGTTCCACGTTCCCATCATGATTTGGCAATTTGGACAGTCATGATTTTAGCCTTTCTGGGAGGTGGCTGTGTGATAACAGCTCATTGGTACTTCATAGACTGCTGTACATGTTTACTAGACATTTGCCCCTTTCAGGTGAGGTGTCTCTTAAGTGTTGGCAGATGTTTCTTTCTTGCCTGCCAGTTCCCAAAGAATCACACCAAGGATTATATTAATTACAAATGCTTGGCCCATGGCTCAGGCTTGTTACTAACTAGCTCTTACAACTTAAATTAACCCATTTCTATTCATTGATATGCTGCCCTGAGGCTTGTGGTGTTTACCTTTCCAGACATGTCTTTCTTCCTCTATATCTGGCCGGCAACTTCTCTGACTCTGCCCTTCTTCATCTCAGCATTCTAGTTTGGCTGTCCTGCCTATACTTCCTGCCTGGCTACCAATCAATCAGGTTTTTATCAAACCAATCTGAGTGACAAACCTTCACAGTGTACAACAACAGTTAAGGTCACACACACACACACACACGCATACACACGAGTTTTAGATGTTCTTTGTGTGAGTCTTAATGCCAATCCCTTTGATAACATTACTGCTGTGTTATTAATCTTGTGTTCTGGGTTGTATCTCACTATAACTGATTATGATTATGGCTGAGTAATCACAAACTTCATTTTGTCTGTATGATATAAAAGGGGGCAAAGCCAAGCTAACTAAATTTGAACATGTTTTGTAGAGGGGAATGTGGGTGTAGAAAATGGAAAATGAGACAAGTTAGCCTTTTAAAAATGTCATTTTAAAACCATGTTAAAATTGTTTCTCTAATGAAGCAAATCACATGGCCTTTTTCTGCAACTTGGGAATCCAGTTTTCTGTTCTGATTTAGATTGGAGCTGCTTTGGGTCTAACAAGTGTAGTCTTAAGACACTTTAACAAGGAGATTTTTTTTTTTTACCAGATAGATGTTTGATCAACTTGCAAAGTAGTTTGCCTGAGTTTAAGTAGGCCATCCTTTCTTTCCCATCTCAACAGAAACAGGCTTTATTAAAAGCTGAAACAAACCAAATGGGGGATGTGACTTGAAAAAGGTGAGTCTGTGATGTTACCAAGTTAGTTGTAAAATTCTGTTTTTCTTTTAGGTTTATTTATTTGTGTATTTTATGTATATGAGTTCTCTATTTGCATGTATGCCTGCATGACAGAAGAGGGCATCAGATCCCATTATAGATGACTGTTAGCTAACATACATTGCTCAGGACCTCTGGAAGAACAACAAGTGCTCTTAACCACTGAGCCCTCCCTTCAGCCCCTAGTTGTACAATTCTTAAAAGTCTCAAGATGAAATGGTAAAAGTCTCCCATGCTTGGGTGGTCACTCTGATGGTTAGCCCATGGTGACCCCTCTTGCCTCTGAGCATGTGGGCCTGTAGTACAATCTGACAACCACCATTTAATGATTTATTTTGGAAGAATTCCATTGCCTCATGCTGTTATTTAACTTTCTTCTTTCCTCTTTCATCTCCACAGCTGGAAAATGCATGTATCTGGCTCTGCAGAGATGCAGAACCAATAGAACATAATATATAACCGGGGATTTGTTTTGAGGGATTGGCTCATGGGCTTCTAGAACTGGCAAGCCCCAAATCTGTGTGTGGCTGGCCATTCACTTGATGTAGCTGGCATGAGTTGATATCTACAGGGAAAGCCAGGAGACTGGAGACTCAGGCAGGATCCCTGTGTTGCAGTCTGGAGGCAGAATTTCTTCCTGTTCAGATATGTCTTTTTGCTGATAGCCTTCAGTCGACTGCATGAGGATCACCCATGTTTAAGTCTTCTGTTTTATATAAAGTCAGATGATTATGCTAACAACCATAACATCTAGTGTCTGACCAAAAACGGGACAGTAACGAGCCACACCAACATGTAAAATTAACCACTGGAATTGGAAAGCTGAAATAACCAAATCTATTGTGGTCTTGATAGTGTTTATGATCAATTGAGTAAATACAGACCTGTTCTTGGATGAATAAATACTGGAGGTAAATAATATTCTCTATTTATGTTGTGTAATTTCATGTATCATCTGTCTCTCTCTGTCTCTCTCTGTCTTTCACTTGTCTATAAAACTTCATGCGAAAATATGATAGTGGTATTTATATTTCATTTTCTAAATTAATTAGTTCATTTTTTATTTATTTATGTGACTGTGTATATGTATGTGATGTAAACCATGGTATATGAGTAGATTTCAGAAAATAAATTGAGAGGGTTGGTTTTTTTTCTTCACTGTTGTGGGTCCCAGGAATTAAACTCAGGTCATAATACTTGGAGGGAGGTGTCCTCTCTGACTAAGCCACTTACCTCACCCTAGATTTAATTTTAAAATATTCAATGAACAGATAATCAATAGTAGTCGTGATAATGCAAAAGTTAACCATACATAAGAATGAAAAGAAATATCTTTAAGGAAATAAAAACAGCATGAGTGGTGGAGAGTGACGTATGGTGGACTTGGCTTTTTTTCAGGACAGTGAGAGGGCAGCCTTGCTCCCATGAGCTGTGGTGGTTTGAATGAGGAATGTCCCCCACAGTCCCAGGCATCTGAACACTTGGTCTCCAGTTGGGGGTGCTGTCTGTGAAAGTTGAAGAGGTGTGGCCTTGCTGTAAGAAATTTGTAGATTTGGATTTGAGAGTTAAAGGTCTCACTGTACTTCCAGTTCACTCTGTCTGCTTCATGCTTGTGATTCAAGATGTGAGCCCCTGCTTGGTGGGTGGTGGTGGTGCACGCCTTTAATTGCAGTGCTCAGGAGGCAGAGGCAGGTGAGTCTGTTGAGTTCGAGGCCATCCTGGTCTACAGAGTGATTTCCAGGAAATCTAGGGCTTCACAGATGCTCCCCTCATCCTTCAAAGTGACTTCTTAACTTTCTGCTTGTTCTGACATGCCTGTTGCTTGCTACCATGCTTCCCACCATGATGGACTCTCTTACCCCAGAAACAATACATCAGAATAAACCCTTTCTTATGTAAGTTGCCTTTGCTATTTTATTTTACCCCAGAAACAGAAAAGCAGCAGATACAGGATACGCTACATAGAGCCTGCTACACAAGGATTAGTGGTGACACGATGACCCCTGGAAATGTTAAGAGAGAGGATTTTACCTCCAGGCAGAGTGATCACTGGAGAACTTTGAGCAGGAGAGGGACATGACTGCAACAGTTTTTAAAGAATCTGCAGTTGGCTGATGGTGGTGCTCGCCTTTAATTACAGGACTCAGATGGGTCTCTGTGAGTCCGAGGCTAGCCTGGTCTACAAGAGCTAGTTCTAGGACAGCCTCCAAAGCTACGGGAGAAACATTGTATCGGAAAAACAAAAACTAAAAACAAAACAAAAAAGATGTGTACCTATACCTGGGAGAGCGATAATGACACCAGTTGTGGTAGTTCTCATTCTCTAAGCAGAGGGTAGGACAGAATCAGATGTGCAATGCTGGAGGATGGCGTCTGTGAAAGATAAAGAGAGGTGAGGTTGGAGTGGACTGTGACAACTGCAGGACTTGTATTCCCCAAAAGGGAAGCCAATATGACCTGGGGCTATTGAACTTTTACCAGCCGTCTAGGTTAAATCAAGGTCTGTAAACCAGACTCTGGATTTCAAAAACATAGCCCAAAGGCAAAAAGAGAAATACTAAAACAAACAAAAAAACAGCAGCAACAAAGCACACCTTCTATACATATAAGAATGTAAGACTACTCTAGTAACTTAAAAATTTACACTGTGTGTCTTAGTCTTTTTCTCCATCCCTATGGTAAAATACCCTTTATAAGAGTTGCTGTGGTCATGGTGTCTTTACAGCAATAGAAACTGCAACTAAGACGCTGCTTTTCTAGATGACATGGAATTTAGTACTTCCTGAGCTTTGTAAGTTTCATTAACTTCTGGAGTCTTATAAATTTCAGTAGCTTCCTGAGTCTGAGGAGCTTCTTTGCCCCCTCTAGGAGGGAGTGTGTCCGTTTAAAGGAAAAACCTATTCCCTTTCTGTTGCTCTGATGAAACCCTCTGAGCAAAGATAATTTGAGGAGGAAGGCATTTATTTGTCTTCCAGGTCACGGTCCTTCACCCAGAGATATCAAGGCAGGAATTCAGGGCAAGAACCTGAAGCAGAAATATGGAGGACACTGGGACTTGCTCCCTGGTTCATTCACTCACTCACACATGGTTGTCCAGCTTTCCTATTGAGCTCAGGACCACCTTCCTAGGAGTGGCACTGGCAACAGTGGACTGGGTCCTCCTCTGTCAGTTAACAACCTGTCCTGGAACTCTCACTGTAGACCAGGCTAGCCTCAAACTACAGAGATCCGCCTGCTTCTTCCTCCCGAGAATTAAAGCCGTTGCCTCTGCTGGGATTAAAGGTGTTCGCCACCACTGCCCGGCTCAGAAGGTTGTTTTTTAACAAGCTGATCTGCTTTGTGGGCTTGGCAGATCTCTCCATTGATGCTAATATCCGAATTTACTTTGCCCAGGTATTTTAATGTAGCTCCTTACCAAATCCAACCTAACAGATTCTACTACAGCTCTTAGATGCTGCAATAAAAAAAAAAAAATCTTAGTTTTGTTTGCTGCATATATCCTTTTTCTTCTAAAGTGACTTCCCATAAAAACCCCAAGGAAATGGACCACCCTAGTCATGGGACTGGTGAGTAACAGAGCTACGCTTGCAGCTGCCCTGTCTCTTAGCTGTATTATTTGTAGATTTCTACAAGGAAGTCAGTCTTTTGGTAATATTTCAAGGAAATATGAGGAATTGAGACTGGTTTTCTAAACAGAAATGAGTGTTTTGTTATTTTTCTTGGGTAGAAATGGAGCTGTATAGAAATTTTAATGATAAGATATCAAATTAAATACCTAGGGATATCTGTAACCAAGGGTTTATTGAGGAGAAGGCTTTGGTTGACTGTGTGGTCACTACCACATAAACAGTATGAAAAATATTAAAAAAAAATCGATAGGTGCACACTTCTGATAACCCTGAATGGTTTAAACAGGGAATCATAAGTCTGACATCTCTAACTTCTCACTTTAAGCCATGGACTGAAACTAAGGCATGTCCTGTAACCCTGAGGAAAGAATTCATTTTCTCCCAGCCTAAGACTTCAATAGCCAAAACTCAAACTGAGTTTGTATCAAATTACAACTGAATAACTCCATCATGACCTATGTTGCCACCATGGAAATGCAGGCATTGATCACAAGAAAGTGGGCTCCAGGGTTGTAGGACAGAGCTGTAGGAAGACTCGGGTATCTGAACAACTCTCAAAGCCCATGTGAAGTCTTGCTTCCCAGAGGGGACAGTCTTCCTCTCTCAGGCCTGACTAGACAGTTCTTTTCTTTCTTGAAGATTCTCGATATCTCACCTGAAGTCATCTTGAAAGAAGAAATTTGTTTTCTACTTGACTAATACTTCCTTTGCTTAGGGGAATAACTAGAGCTAATCCTAACCCGCCCTGGGGATAGAGCATGAGGTCTCAGCATAGTTGAGACAGTGCCCAATCCTAAGAATGACCAGACTTCACTGAGTTTTTAGAAAGGAGCAATGTTGGTGGGTGACTGGGGATGATTTTATACTTTACCAGTAGGAAGAAACATAACTATACAACTGGCTGACTTTTAAAATTTGATCGTTCCCCAGAAATTTTGCATTCAGAGCAATCCCCAGCAGCCTCAAGCTTCCAAAAAATTTGTTTGGCTGGGCAACCAAATCTGATGTCAACACTGGCTCACACGATTGAGCCAGATATAATCATTTCTTAACACTAGACTGCAGGAGTGTACTTACACTTCAACAATAGCGAGTGGAAAGCAGTCTGCGGTGAGTGTCTCATTCAGTTACATCCCAAGTATGTGCCCTAAGTAGTCTCAAATCCTTCTCATCAAGATCTTCAGCCAGAGGTTGGCAAAGGAAGTACTATTTCCAGAGAGAGCTGTTTTCTGGGGAATTGGGAATCTGAAAGGTGACCCCATAATCCAAGTGAGTAACCCTATTCCAGTACTGATGGGCAACATCCAGGAGTGGCAGAGGTGGGGTTTTCCACTAAATTATTCCAAAAGCTAGACATTTTCCCCAGAATTTTAAGCACGATAATATAAGTGGTTTGACCCAAAGAGATTTTTTTTTCAATAGAGATGATTGTTGCTATTATACTTTGGGACCAAAATGTCCAAATTTCACAGCTGCAGCAACTAAAGGGAATTATTCCTGATAATATGTATGATTATTATTATTATTTTCTGGATCATGTTCTTTAGCTCCAAGATAGGGACTGTTCTGGCTTGGCTACAGAAATCAGCACAGCGTGTTGGCTGATACACTGCTATGTGGCCATTTCTAGTTCATCGTGCTCCAAGGCTAGCAGGACAAAAAGAGATGACTCTGCCCCAGAGTTGAGAAGCAGGCTTGACTTCAGTCAGGGACATCAGGATCTCAGCCCCTTCGGTTAATTAGTTTTGGACAACCCCACCACACTTGGATAAATGCCCTAAAGGAACGATTGAATGTAAAAAGGAGATGGAAGGAAAGAAAAACCAGCAATAGCTTTATGTTTATTTATAAAACGGAATATTATAGCTTCCACATCATTCAATCTTTATAAAGACACATTTTTTTAAACTGGCATTTCTTCTTGCTCTATCATATATCATGTATAGGATATGTTATTTGTGGCTATGTTTATAGTTAGACCATGTATCTCAGATATGGAGAAAAGTGTCCATCACTTAGAGATCTTTATTAAGACCTGGGATATAATCACTACTTAATTATTTCCTTTTGAGGAGCATGTTCTTAGGTATGAAAGGGATAGCCAGATATTGTTAGAAACCATAGTCCTGGAACAGAAGGGTGGGCTGTAATGTACACCCAGTTTTTCCCCCACTGTTGAGTAGCTAATGCCTTTCCTGATCACACCTCATGGTACAGTTTGGATCTTAAATATTATGTCCTTGTGTTAAAGGGGCGTTCTCATCCAGGCCTTTGAACTAATGTGGAGTTCTTGAGGAACTGGATCCCTTTGAAGGTGTCTAGGTTCCTTTTCCTGCAATTATAATTAAAAAAAAAAATACTCTGACAAACGCATTTGGGGGAGTATTTAGGTCATAGTTCAAGGTTCACAGTAGGGAAGCCAGCGCACCAGGAGTGGAAGCAACTGGGCACACCACACAGTCAGAGGAGAGCAGGGGTATATATATGCATGCCACTGCTCAGCTCACTTCCTCCACTTGTACCACTCAGGGAAGGGGTCTACCTGCAGTTAAAATGGGTCTACCCACATCAGTAAACACAGGACATTCCCCTAGAGATGTTCTCAGAAGCCCATCTCTTAGAGAATCAGAATTTAGACACAGTTGACAGTTGATATTATCCATGACTAGAAGTGGGACCTAGCAGAAGGATGCTAGTTTACTGGAGGCGTCTTCTTGGCGTGGGCATCAGAATCCTCCCTGCGTTTGTTTTCCATCCTCTATAAGGTGAACTATTGTTTTCATTTTATGTTCTCGCATAGGCCAAATAGCCATTGACAGAGAACTACAAACCATGAGCGAAGTGCTCTTTTCTTCTTTTAAGTACATTTTCTCAGGTATTGTGTCATGCAGTAAGAGGAGCGGCGGGTCTGCATCCCCAGCACCCCGGCCGCCTTGCTAGCTTATGCCCGAAATAACAACACACAAACTGTATTCATTTAAACACTGCTTGGCACATTTCTATCTAGCCTCTTCTAGGCTAACTCTTGCACCTGGACTATCCCATTTCTAGTAATGTGTGTAAGCACCCCAAGGTGCTCTTACCAGGAAGATTCTAACCTATGTCCATCCTGGGTCGGAGCTTCATCGCGTGTGCCTCAGAGAGCAGAGCTATTGGGAGAGTGGAGCATGGTGTCTCTGCTCCAGAGCAGAGCTGTCGAGTCTGAGCTCACTTCCTCTTCCTCCCAGCATTCTATTCTGTTTACTCCACCCACCTATGTTTTAACCTATCAGGGCCAGCCAAGCAGTTTCTTTATTGCTTAACTAATGAAATCAACAGATTGATATGACCCTCCCACATCAGTGTCATAGTGGCAGAATTGATGAAGAACTCAGCTTCCCTCTTTGATGCTCTTCGATTGTCTACATTTAGAAAGAAATATCATTCTGCTTGGGAAGATAAACAAGTCAGGTTAGTCCTGATCTGGCAGTGCAGAGCTAATGAACTGTATGACTTAGTCTCAGACTTATACATTCCTTTGGAACATTCCACCTTAGATGGGACATAAGGATCTGGAGATGGAATCAACTTTCCACCTCAGTGCGCTGATGGTAGTGGCGTGTGGGGGGGGATGGGGTGGGCGGGAGGGTGTTGGTACTGTGATGTGAAATTCCTGCTTTCTAGTGGGAGCCATTGTTCTCTTTGTGATTTCCCTAGCTCTGCTTTTATTCAAGGAACCCTAGATTTTTCCATTAACTGTTTCCCTGTTTGCAGTAGCCACATTTGACTATCTACCACTTCAATCAAAACTGTGATTTAAATTTTAAAAATGGTAATTTCAGTTCTTAAACTTAAAAAAGACTAGTTGAAGGTAGCTAGCTGTCTGCCAAAGTTGGCATTTTTTTACTTTCTCCTAAAAGACCTCTCAAAACTATCCAAGTTTTGAGAACAGAGTTATCCAAGTCCAGTTAAATCTAATTTATATTCCCGGGGCTTTGTTCATGTTTTCAAATTTCACATCTTCATTCTCACCCAGCGTCTCACTCATCAGAGAACCTGAAGAGAATCTCATGTGTCTATGCGATCACACCAGCATGGAAAGCCTTTCCCAGGGATGTTCAAAAAGGAAGCCAAGTACTCCCTTTCCGTGCTGGAACCAGAGGATACGGCCAGATGGATCACTAGTGTAATTTCAAGTCTAACACTCATTGCTTCGTCAGTTCAGACTGCTCAGCTTGCAAAATGGTGAGTTTTACATCTCATGCTCCTGTTCTAAACGCGTCCCGAAAAGAGCCCATAGCTATGATAGAGCTTTATAAATACTTCCATGCCCGAATATGTTGTACTAATGATACCCAAAACACTGAGTTTTAATTTTATTTCTGCCATTCATTTCTCAAGCGCCTTTTACTTTCTAACCCACGCAATGTCTCTCTTCATTGTTCTTTATTTTAGGGATTCTGCAGGCTCGATTTTATGACAACACCGCACAAGCCAGAGTCATCAGAGAGAGTCTCAGTTGAGAAAATGCCTCCATAAGTTTGTGCTGTAGGCTGGCCTGTAGGGCATTTTCTTAATTAGTGTTTGGTGGAGGAGGACCCAACCCATGTGGGTGGTGCCATCCTGGGCTGGCGGTCCTGAGTTTTATAAGGAATCAGGATGAACAAGTCATGGGGAGCAAGCCAGTAGGCAGCCCCTCTCCATGGCTTCTGCATCAGCTCCTTCCTCCAAGTTCCTGTCCAGTTTGAGTTCCTGCCTTGGCTTCCCTCAATAGACAGTGTGTCTGGATAAGTAAGCCAAATAAACCCTTCCCTACCCAAGTCTCTTTTGGTCATGGTGTTTCATTATAGCCATAGTCACCTTACCTAAGACAAGGATAACTGAAAATCTTTTTTCCATCCCTGAGAATAAAACAGCAGAGTCACGTACTATTCAGGAGAGGATGACTTCCTTTGCGGCTTGTTCTCCGAAAGGCTCAGTCGAAAGCCTGTGAGCAAATAGTGCTGACTCCTTGGCTTGCTTGCCGTTTTCTTCTTTTCTCCCCATCTATTCTTGACCTTTTAAAAGCTTAAACCCTCTTCCTGTGTTTACTAGCTTCAGCTAGATGGTGGTGGTGGGCTCCCTTCAGTACAGCACCATCAGATCTATGACATTTTTGGCTAGTCAGAGCGTCAAATAAAGGTCAACCTTTGGAGGTGATCAGGTGCCCACCTGGAGGAACCTTCTCGTCGTGACATTTGTGAAGCAGCATTGCCAGGGATTTTCTTAAGGGGAGTCCTTTATGAGAGTAGTGGGCAAGGCTGACCTGGGGGGTTATGGACATTAATAGACACATGTATACAGGACTAGAGACAATGGAGGAAAGAAAGCGCCATGGTGCTGGGGAGAACATGAGAAGGAATGATAAGAAATAAAGCGGGTACTTCTCAGACTCAGCAAGCAGGACAGAGATGGAAAATCAGTCCAAGCCATCCCAGATCATCCCAGGTCACATTGACTCCAATACTGGAGCAGCAAAGGCAATGCCAACATTCCTGTGGTTCAAAGTCTTGAAGTTGAAGGAGACAGAGAGATCAGACTTAATGGTCAGGTGTGCTGCTCAAACTACACCTGTCACTTTGCAAAAAGGACTTAGGAAAGAGCAGTACTAACTTTGCTCATCTGCTTTTGCTTCTTGCTGATGAGTGTATCTGCAGTTTTGCTGCTGCTGCTCTTCTTCACTAACATCAAACCCTTTCGACATGACCTGAGACCTACAGCCCTCCAGGAATCTTCCAGGCCTTCAGAAACCAGATTGGAACTGCTTGAGTGTACAATTTTGCAGACTGAGCAACTACACAGTTCTCAGTCATGCAGGTGCCAGTGTGGACTGCTCCATCCTTATTGCTGAAGCAACTTAATGACTAATAAATCTCCTCTGTAATTTATATTCATTCTATCAGTTTTGTTCTTCGAGAAAACCCTAATAATTTCCCTAGTTTACCCTCTGGCATGCATTATTTCCAGGTGAGCATGTTTTTATGACTCATAATTGCAACAAACTCTTACCTCTAGCCATCAACTTTATATTCATATTCCCCAAGAACACAGTTTGATCTCACCAGACACCTGTATGTGGGAAAATAAGCTATTGGACCTACAAAACAAAGTTCTGAGTCTGTAGATGGAACTCTGGTCCTTTCACAAGATGACCAATTACCTGTCTTAGTTACTATGACAACTCCTTTATTACAGGCTATTCAAAGAGACAAAATGAATAATTGAATCATCCCCTCTTATGCACCATGGTTCCCCACTCTTTCCTTTTGTAGACTTATTCAATATTTTATGTGTGTGTGTGTGTGTGTGTGTGTGTGTGTGTGTGTGTGTATGTGAGTGTGGGTGCCTGCTGAGTCCAGAAGAGAGCATCAGATACCCTGGATCCTGAGTTACAAGCAGCTCTGAGCCTCCTGATGTGGTTGCTGGGAATAACATTGGGTGGATCCTCTGGAGGAACAGTGAGGACACTTAGCTACCGAGTAATCTCTTCATTTGTGCATATTGTATAGTTGCTTTATGTTTTATTTTAAATGGAGAGCTACACAGAAAGTATAAGCTGCCATTACCTCTGTACTTCAATATTACCAGTAGATTAATAGATGAGTTCATGGTTAAGGGACCTTAAGGTAGGGACCTTAATCTAGGGTTTACTTGGAGGATATAGATCATTGGAGGTAGGTTTTGGGAGGGTGTATCGTGATATCTTGTCTCCAACCCCTTTTTCTCACTCTGTTATCTTTTCATCTGTCAACCAGGGATCATTTTCTCTTAACCATGCCCTTCTGCCAAAATGTTCTGCCTCATCACAGTTCAGAAACAGAAGAGGCAGACAGCTATGGACTGAGACCCCTTCCTGATCCACTGTGATCCCGAGGATAAGCCATGGAAACCCTCTGTTCCTCACGTTGCTCCTCCTTGTGGTGTTTAGCACACTGATCTAAAGCAAACTAGAGCAGTAAGCTCTTAAATCTCTGAGTCACTGCTTTTGATTACTGTACAAAGACTGGGCGTTTACAGAGATGTTTTCCAAGTGGGCTTCTTGCTGCCTTCTTTTGTTTCCTGGCCAGATTAAAGAAATGTATGTTGTGTGTTTGCTATTATTTCATAGGTAATTCTTTTCTTTTTTCTTTTAGTTTTATATGAATTCTATTCAGTTGTTCTCAAATTCCGTCATCCTGTTTTATTCTTTTTTTCTGGTTAACAATCTTCTTTTAATACAAAGCAATCAATTTGTTTTGAATATTTTATTTTGTTCTAGTATTTCTAGTTCCTCCTGATTCCTTTTCTCTTAAGATCTTTTATAAATTGTATATATATTCTCTAACATTCTCCATCTGCTCCCCTATTCCATTAACCTTTTTCTCTGAATTCTTTAAGCAATTCATTTAATTGGTACAGTTGTTTGAAAGTCTCTTTCTATCAGTCCCAACATCTGTGCCATCTGTTGGCCTGATTCTATTGACTGGCTATTTTTATTTAAAGATGTATTGTTATCATAGATGCATGTTATGTGTGGGGGAGCACATGTGTCCTGGCCCATGTGTGGAAGTGAGAGGACACCTTCATGGAGCTGGTTCTCACCTTCCATCTTTATGTGATCCCAGAATCGATCTTCCATAGCCAGGCTTACACAGCAAGCACCTTTAACCACTGGGCCATCTCACTGGCTCAGCGAATAGAAATAAATGATGTGAGTCTTGCCCGTTCTCTTTTCTTGTAAGTCTGCCAAAAGCCTTCCTAGTTCTCCTCTCTTGGATCACCTCTCAGTCTTTACAGTTGCTCTTCATGTTTTATTCAGAACATGCGCAAGAGGGAGCAATATAGTCTAAAGCAAGGTGCCACATCCTCACACATCACCAGCGATTCAACAACAAAGTGTGTTCCTATTACCATGGAAGATAATGATTAATTAAAATATTGCATATTTGAAGATGCATATTCAAAGCTAGAAATCTGTATGTTATCACTTCAGAATTTGCAATCATTCAGAGAGAAACAAATCCATAATGACTTGAGAGAAACACATATTGTAAATATGGCTGTATGACCTGCAGGGGAAACTATCTATGTTTTTGGTTACTGTATGCTGTTCTTTGTTTGAAATCCTTTAAGCTGTCTACTTACCACCCTGAGCGTGCCCAATCTCATCTGAAATCTTTTAAGCCAGTCATGGTGGGATACACCTGCAGCTCCAGTTACTAGGGGTGGGAGGCAGGAGGATTGTGAGCTAAGGCCAGCCTGAGCAACATATTCTTTACTTAAAAAGTTTTTATTGTTGTTGTTACATACTAGACACACATGATCATTTGTTGCCCTGGCTCACAGTTCTGGAAAGCAGACAATCATGAGGACAGCTAGCATTGACTAAGCACTTTTCCTGGGCCAACTTCTGTTAGAAAAAATTCTGGATTAACTTGTTTAGTGTTTACAAAACAGAGTTTACTCAGAGGCAGAAGCTTCAGGGACCTAACTTGTTTAACCCTTTGCAGTCAGGACTGGCTTCCTCTCCGGGATGGGACTATGGGTGGACGAGGGTGTTGGCTGTGGAGAGAAGCTTCCCGCTTTCTGTGACTAATTATCTCAGTCCTGAACTGGCAAGTCATGCTTGCTGATGGTGATTCTGGATTGCTCTAACCAGGACCAGGCGTCTTTGAAGTCCACAAGAGCAGCAATAACCCAGTCTCCGAGGGGCTGATTCGCGAGCATGTTAGTAGATGGCTGACTTCCTTTGCCCATGGGGACCAGAGGCTGAGCTCTCTCCGAGCATCCCAGCTTCACTGCTGCAGGTTTCTGGTGCCTCCTCCCCTGTGCTCCACTGGGATGGGCAATTTCTTTCACATGTGTCATCTTCCCCTGCTCAGGCAGCAGCTGAGGCAGCTTTTCCAATTATCTCCCGCTGAACAGAGCCAATTGACCGCCGACAGTTGTCAGTTAGGCAGAGCCTGCGTGGCTATTGAGAGGGCATGGCAAAGCGCAGCTGATTTCCGGGTGGAAGCATCTTTGTTACATCTCCGTCAGGCTCCTAGTTTAGCTGTGACAGAAGAGGCAGAAATGAATAGACTGTTTGATGGGTAGGGATAATTCCGACACACAGAACTGCATACTTGCCTACACAATGACGTCATCCCGAGGGTGGGTGTCCCAACACTTATCAGTTCTACTTTCAGGTGGTTGACTCATGCATTTTTTATTTGTGCATTTATGTATTTTTCTATATTCTAAAAATTACTTCTAGGCTATTACTATTATTTGAGATGGGACTTGTTTGTAGCTTAGATTGGTCTTGAAATGGCTATGTAGTCAAGGGTGACACCGAACTCTTTCCATTTCCCTCTTCCAAGGGCTGGGATTATAGGCACATGTCTCCATGCTTGCCTGGGACTGAGAATTTTTAAAGAAGTGATATGGGATAGGTGTGTTTCTCAGGACTCGAATTTCTATATGACCTTGAAATACAAAGTCTTGAAGGGTGAAAACTATAACCCATTTCTAAAATATGAGGCAAAATTCACACAGGATCAGAATTACATGCTCTTCTGGAATCTGGCCCTCTTTTCAGTTTTGAACAATATAGAGAAGGAGCTCTACGAATTTCCACTGCAACAGCACACAGCCGACATCCGGCGAAATGTTGAAGTAAGGCGAAATGTGTGGAAGATTGAATGAGTGAGTGTGTGGTTGAGAGAATAACATATTTGGCTGGAAGCGTGCCAGTTTACAAGTTTCTAAACGCCTAAAACAATTGTGGCAATGTTGCTACTGTACTGATAAGGACCAGACTGGACACAGTTATGCTTGACTTTGTACTGACGGTCCTTTAATTGGCTTCAGCTTCTCTCTGACTGCTCTGTAGGCATGTCTTGTGGGCGTGAGGACTCTAGTCAGCTCGGCCATGGCACCCTGAGAACTTTTGGCTCAAACCAGAGAGACAATCTAGGATTCTAGGTAAGTCTCCACCTGGCTCACTACAAGTCAAAGTCCACCATTGGAGACAGCGTGTTGAACATGACAATGAGTCCTCCCGAGCCTCGTGGAGCTAAGACTTCCTCAGAAGACGGGTGTGGAGGTGTAGTTACCAAAATAAGGAGGAGGCAGGTTGGGTACCACAGGCAGCATCCTGGAGTCTAGAGGAGAGCGTTATTGATACCACAAGTATAACATTTCAATCACCTGCAATTTCTTTAGGCAGGTGTCATGTAAGGCCTTAGTCCCCATTCCCCGAAAGTCACTCCATGAGCTGCAGGCGCTGACAGAGTTAGGAGCTGGCGGAAAGTGACTGGGTCAGGATCAGGGAAATGCCTGACGGGAACTCGAAGAGGTGGCAGTCAACAGAAATCCTTAAAAAAGCCTGACTGGTGTGCTTGCTTTCATTAACACCCACCTCAAACAAACAAGCAGGGAAGCACCTCATCCATGAACTAAATTTGGGTCCATGTTGCTAGCAGAAATTTTTATTTAAAAGTTTAAGCCTTCCAGGCACCGGGAGAGACATCACTGGGAACCTTCATCTGGTGATGGATGGAGATAGAGACAGAGACCCACACTGGAGCACTGGACTGAGCTCCCAAGGTCCCAATGAGGAGCAGATGGAGGGAGAACACGAGCAAGGATGTCAGGACCACGGGGGGTGCACCCACCCACTGAGACAGTGGGGCTGATCTATTGGGAACTCACCAAAGCCAGCTGGACTGTGACTGAAACAGCATGGGATAAAACCGGACTCTCTGATCACGGCGAACAATGAGGACTGATGAGAAGCCAAGGTCAATGACAAGGGGTTTTGATCCTACTTCATGTTCTGGCTTGGTGGGAGCCTAGCCAGTTTGGACGTTCACCTTCCTAGACATGGACGGAGGGGGGAGGACCTTGGACTTTCCACAGGGCAGGGAACCATGACTGCTCTTTGGATAGGAGAGGGAGGGTGAGAGGAGTGGGGGGAGGGGGAGAAGAGAGGGGGGAGGGGGAGGGAAATGGGAGGCTGGGAGGAGGCGGAAACTTTTTTTTCTTATTCTCAATAAAAAAAAAAAGGAAAAACAATAAAAACATAAAAAAAAAAGTTTAAGCCTTCCCTATGACCTTGGCATTCCAGCTTGCTGGTGGCTTGTGCTTCTCAGGGTAAGGTGGGCACATCTATCTTATATACCAAGAACTTCTTTTTTTTTTTTTTTTTAAATAAAATTAAATTGAATTTTAGCTAAGCAAATTCAGAAGTAAAAATATCACTTAACTAGGCATTTTAGGTTAGGAAAACATTGACAATTTACGTCTTAAGTTTTTCCTCTTTACAAACTGTGTTGGTATAAGATCAGTCACAGAAAAGTATCTACCAGAGTGGGATGGAGTCTAGGATCACATCTGAGTTTGAATTCATGCTTCTGACTGGCTCTTTGCATTTGCCTAGGGACTTGTTGTTACTATCTCCTCATAGTTTTTGTTTTGTCTTTTTTTTTTTTTTTTTATCACAGGGACACACAGAGAGAAAATACAGCTGCTGCTTTCAATCTAGGCCGGGTGTGTCCCTTGCCACACAGCTGTAGTGACATCCCGAGGCTTCATTCATGTGTTGGGTAGCTGAAGAGGCCACTGTCTGTGCAAGCAGCAACAACTGATACTTTTACATTCCATTGTTGAGCCCTTCAGGAGATGCTGGTGCTCAGGGAAATCAGGATCGAAGACGCCTTATAGCAGAGACAGGAAGAGGTCCCAAGAGCAGGGAAAGGAGAATCCCACCTTTACTCCATGCTGGCACTTTTATTTCATAAAAACAAAAAGCAAAACAAAAACCCAAACAGGTGGTAATGGGACAACTGGTTATGTTGATGTAGGAACCGAATGCACCTAAGTAGACAAATAGGTCAACAATTCACCCAAACAAGTGAAAACCATCCTTAAACCTCCCAGAAATCTCAAAGCTGGCGGACTGAATTTAAACTGCCCCTTTCGAGTTAATCTTGCAAGGAAATGGATGCCTCAGCACGACAGAGCATGGGTTATTTACATCTGTATTTGATTTTTGATTTATTTATTCAGAAGAGAGAGGCCAGCGTTTTCTTCCGCTTTGATTGTTTGTGTTAGCTGAGAGTCCTCGGAGACCAGAGGCTCAGAAGAGGAAATGAATTGATGTGATGAACCCGTGCCTGTTCCTTCTCGTGTGCTGGCGGCTCTTCCAGGTTGTTTGTTTCGAAGAATGCAGAGCATATGTAGACAGTTAACTGTATCAAGACGCGGCTAGAGACGGTCAGGGCTGGGGAGAGAGTTGGACACACTCCATCAGAGAGCTGGGACCTTGTTCCCAGAGGCGCTATGGCATCAAGTTTATTACCCACCGCTCTGAGTTTTACTTGTTTAATTTTACGTTCCAAAAACTGGAATGGAAACATGATCATGCTATACTAGCCACTTTATCGTCCTTTGAAATTGCTGGCCGTTAAGGAAGCTATGCGGTACCAAAATGCAGAGGACCACCTGTGTACACACATAACCATGAGGAAGGTTAATTTGCAGTCCGTATAAGAAAAAGGGTTAACGTGTCTTTTGCATCTGAGTCTCTGTTTTCCAGGAGATAAATATGCATGCTTGATAAATATTCACAGGAGCCATCATGACCCTACCCGTGGGAAGCTTCCATATTCTGGGAGTTTGAAATCTCTCAGACAAACTAAAATTCTTCCCGGTTAGTTTCCAAGCATGCGCAAATGAACCTTGAATTGATTTCACCACAGGCTCTCTGACCTTATCTGCGCCCCATCTGGGCCCCTCCAGAGAGGTAGAGATCAGCAGTGTTCCAGGTGTTCCCCACCCTGAACCCAGAGCCTAGGTGGAGTCAAAATGAAGGAAAAGAATCTTCCAGTCTTTGTGGAGTTTACACTGTAAAACAACAGAAGGGCTGGAGAAGTGCCTAGGTTGGTAGAATGCTTGCCTAGCCTGAAACTTCAGGTTCAAGCCCAGCACAGCACAGCCAAGCCTTGGTGGCACAAGCCTGTGATCCCAGCAGGAGAGGAGGGTCGGAGGTTAAGGCCATCCTTGGCTATACAGAGTCCGTCCGAGACTGGCTAACTGGGGTCACTTGATTTCCTCTCCAAACAAATGAACAGAAATGAAACAGAGGAGATTGAGCTTTTATAAGAATGCTGGAGCTACTCACATCAATTAGGGGATTGGGAGAGACTTTTGCAAGGTTCCATTATAGCTTAGTATTTTATCTTACAATTATTTTAACGTTTCTTTTTACTATCAACATTTATATTCAAAAGGTTATAAATATTGATTTGGGGCCATGTTTAAAATTTTATGTTTAGAGTTGATTTTTTTTGATTGCCTTGCTGCTTTTAAACATTAAAAATCAGCAGCCAGGCTTCTGCTGCCTTAAATTGTACTCCGACTCAGGTTCAGCCCCAGCATTCCACCACATACCGTGTGAATAACGCTGCTTCACCCCAGACCGAAGCAGGGAAGAATCTGCAGTTCCCTCAAAGGCTTGGAAATGAGCCCGTTGTCAGGCTGCCAAAGTCAATGAACAAGATTGAAATTTCTTCATAATATCTATCAGAAATTCAAATGACTGGTAATTAAAGCAGGCCTGGCGCTCTCGTGGCAGTCGCAGCCTGACAAAACAGCTCTGGTGTGTCACCTCGCCGCTTCTGCGCGTTTTATTATATCTAGTTGAGCACCAGGTGGCTTATTCTGTAGAGCCTTACAGTCTATTAAACTCTAAACATGAAATAGCAGTGAAACATGATAAATATTTTATGGTATGGGTGAGGATATGAGCCTCAAGCTCTGTGCCCCTGGGTTTTGTAGAAATGGTATTTTCTATAAAATCGTTGGCTATCATTATAGGAAGTTATAAAGACACCGAGGGGAAAGGCTCGCCATATCGCCATAATTTATCATCTCACGGAAGTCGCCGCTAACATTTCTTTGTGTATGTTTATTGGGACTAGGTATTTCTGCTACTTATTGTGAAGTAGTTATCAGCCTCTTCTGTGTGAAACTATATAAATGACTGTAAACCACCGACTTCTAATTACAGAAGTAATACAGTGACACTTGGAGAGTAGAGGAGATTAAGAAGGATCTAGAATCTCACCAAGCAATCACCTCTATTCAAATTTTGGCATCTTAAAACTATAACCTTTCCACTTTACTTAGTTGCGTGTGTTTGGAAGTCATAGTTTCAGCACACTGTGTGAAACTGTAAATACTGTAAAACTTGACCCTGGATTTGCTCTTCAGAGTTTGGAAAGGTCAAGGGTTCAGGTCACTAAAGATGATTTTACAGCCACAGAAGATATCTCCAGGCCTTCTGGCAATGAGAAAGAATAGTTTCCACCTTCTCTCCAGGAGCCCATGTGGGTGTGTGCGCATGAGAGAAGACAGAATGTGCGAGAAGGAACTTCTGGCTGTGGTACTTGGCAGTCTAGTTTTGTAAGAGCTTTAGACTGCCACCAGCGAGAGCTGGAATCCGTTCCATCAAGGGGAACATTAAACCAGTGTGCCATAGTGAAGGTCAGCTGATCCCTGGAGTGTAGGCTAGGGCTCTAGAAACAGACATTCTGAGTGGAGGGGACCCAGAAACAGAAGACAAAGAGCTGAAAGAGCTAACCCAGGCAGACTAGGTCATGGAGATTCTTGACAGTACATATCCTTCTGTTTTTCTGTTGGAAAATTAAACTAAACGAGAGTCTTGTGTGTAGTGGGGCTTCTTTCTCCCCTCTTTCTTCCCTATTTATAAACAAAGAGTCTTTCTGTTTTTGTTTTGTTTGGTATATGGTCTCACTTTGTAGTCCAAGTGAACTGTAAAAGGGAAGGAAGGAAGGAAGGAGGAAGGAAGGAAGGAAGGAAGGAAGAAAAGAAGGAAGGAAGAAGGAAGAATGGAAGGGCATGACTACTCTTAGGTGTGGTGGAAGAGAAAATTTATTATAGACATGTGTGAGAGCACAGCCAGAGGCAGGGACATCTGGCAGAGTCCAGAGTGGACATGACCCTGAGCTGGGCCATGTAGGAAGTGGGGGAAGGGAAGGGAGAGGAAGAGAGGGAAAACAGGTGCAGCAGCCAGTAGGGCAAAGGTCCAAAGAGGGATGGACAACAAAAATGTCTGGAAGAGCGTCTTGGGGAAGGGCAGCCAGCCCCTGGGACTGGAGAGTTCTGGGTAGAGGGCGGGATATGCCAGTTGTATCCTGTAACAGGCAGGGACTGAGGGATGCTGGGAGAACCTGGCAGACAAGTCCACTTTGATGTGTGAGATAGGCACCTCAGTCATTTGTCCCAGTGTTTGAGACTTAACACTAAGTTGGCCTGAGACTCATTCTGTAGCCCAGGCTAGTCTTGAACTTTGAGAAACTTTCTGGTCCCAGGCTCCTGGTTCTCAGGATTTTAAGTGTGAATTGCCATTCCTGGCTCATTTTGACAGGCTCCCTTACTATTTTTCCTTCTTTAAAAAATTTTTAAAGATAATTTTTTTTATTCTTTCAGGATTTTATACGTTGTATTTTAATCTCTCCTCCAGCACCTTTCAGATGCATCCCAATTCCATTCCCACCAAACTTTGTGTCTTCTTCAGAAATAAACAAAACAAACATGGATCCCAATTAGCATTGACTATATATTCTCGGGTGCGTGGCCATCCACCTAGGTGCTCTTTACCTGGCATACCCCCTCCTTTTGGGGGGGAGGTTAGTTTCGAGATAGAGTTTCATCGTGCAGTCCTGGCTATCCTAGAACTCACTCTGTAGACCAGGCTGGCGTCCAACTCATAGAGATCCTCCTGCCTCTGCCTCCCAAGTGCTGGGTTTAAAGGTGTGCACTGGCACTGGCCAACTCCCTGGTGAGCCCTTAAAGAAAACTCCCTCTCCCCCCCCCCCCCCCCGTGTCTATCAGTTACCAAGGGCTCCTCAGCTAGAGGGGGGCACAGTGCACACCTCCCCTTCTGTGCTCACCTTTTGTGTGGTGTGACCTTGCCCAGGTTTTGTGCATGGTGTCTCAACCCTCTGAGTTCATGTGTGTGCCTGGACCCTCTTTGTTTTCAGCTTTGGTCTGTTACCCATCAACTGAATTCCAATATGCTACTTACCTGCCTTTAGCTCTCAAAGGAATGTATATGTAATGAGACAAAACAAAACATCCCCCCCCAAACAAAAACAGAACAAAACAAAAGACCCCAGAAAACAAGACTGAACATTTACAGCCTTAAAAATCATAAATTTTGTAAGCAGAATCCAATGGATTGTTTTTACTGGCTATTGAGTTTCTGAGTGATCCGACTTTTCCTTGGCTGTCTCTTCGATGATGAGACCATGTAAGATCTGTCACAATTGCTCAGTGACTCGGAGCAGAAACAGTTACTCACATATACACGCTGCGTTTCGAGGCATTAGACAATGGCATAATTTTTCATTTGCTAAGGGCATGACCTGATGCTAAAGATCACAACATAAAAGACTTTCACTTCATGGCAATTTCAGCTTGTAAAGGGTGTTAAGCTTGGAAGAATCTTTAGCCCATACTTCACAGGACGATAGACACTGCTGGTAATTGTCCGTGGACCCTGGACCCAATATTTCTCCCGACATTGCAGAAGAGCATTGAGAGACTAGAGCCCAGCATACCAAGCATCTGCTTGCTGCCTTTGCTAGCAGTTGTGTTGAGTTCTAGTTGAATTGTGCTGACTGAGGCAGTAGCTGTACCAGTTCACTCCAGCATTAAGGTCATTAAGGAAGTTTTCGGTTCTCTTTCTAAAAAACTAATCTTTAAGTCTTACCATTGTTTTTTTTGACTTCTCAAAAGAATTTTAAGAGATGTTCTAAAGGTAGTGTGTGTGTGTGTGTTCACGCACACAGACTCATGCATAATGTGCATGTAGAAGCTGAAGGACAACCTTAGGTGTCATCCTTGGGAATGTCACCCACCTCCTCTGAGATAAGGTTCTGCATTGGCTTGGAGCTCACCAGTGAGGCAGGCTGTTTGGGTGGTGATCCCCAAGAATCCCTCCATTCCCACCACCCCAGTATTGGGATTCCATAAGCATGCCACACATGCCTGGCTTTTTATGTGGGCTTGGGGACCAGACTCAAGGCCTACCACTTGCAAGGCAAGCTCAAGCACTCTGCTGACCTAGCCATCCCCTAGGCCTAGGAAAGAGTTTCCTGCAGCTGTTTAAAAGACATTGCAGATACCTTTTCTGTACTCTTAAGCATGAACAAGAACTTCTCATATGTGTGCATTAGAATTTGATTAGTGGGGCTGGAGAGGTGGCTTAGAGGTTAAGAGCACTGGCTGCTCTTCCAGAGGTCCTGAGTTCAATTCCCAGCAACCACATGGTGGCTCACAACCATCTGTACTGAGATCTGGCGCCCTCCTCTGACGTGTGGGCATACATGGAGGCAGAATGTTGTATACATAATAAATAAATAAATCTTTAAAAAAAAAAGAATTTGATCAGTGTTTATCTACATCCTTGGGAATGGTCAGTGTATTTAAATGGACTTTCCAAACAGCAGGGCATCCTTTTGTGTATTTTTCCATCACAAATGCATAATATTACTGTTTATTTGCAGTCTAGATATGCGTGTGTCCTTGCCACTTAATAAATAGGAGGAATATGGGTTAGAAGGACTCACATGGCAACTTACCACTACCCTCAGTTCTGCTGTCAAAACCTCAAGGACTATGCCTATGTACACCTTCAAGGAACTGGAGAATAGAGTTGCAGAACATGTTTAGACATGTTGCTCCGAGAAGCTGTCTTGTGATTGTGTCTGTAATCATGCTTACATTTGCTTAAGCCTCAGGTAGTCTGATTTTTGACTTCCCATAGGTGTTTCAGTATGCATCTTCTCTTCTCTGACCATCACTTTTCTTTTTTCTTAATTTTATTTTTTTTATTGAGCTCTATTTTTTTCTCTGTTCTCCTCCCTTCCTATCTCCTCTCTTCCTCCCCTCTCCCATAGTCCCCATGGTCCCAATTTACTCAGGATATCTTGTCTTTTTCTACTTCCCATGTAGATTAGATTCATGTAGGTCTGTCTTAGGGTCTCATTGTTGTCTAGATTCTCTGGGATTGTGATTTGTAGGCTGGTTTTTCTTTGCTTTATGTTTAAGCCACTTATGAGTGAGTACATATGATATTTGTCTGGGTTACCTCACTCAATATGATGTTTTCTAGATCCATCTATTTGACTGTAAATTTCTAGATGTCATTTTTTTTCTGCTGTACAGTACTCTATTGTGTAAATGTGCCACATTTTCCTTATCCATTCTTTGGTCAAGGAGTATTTAGGTTGTTTCCAGGTTCTGGATGTGACAAACAATGCTGCTATGAACTTAGGTGAGCACATGTCTTTGTGGCACGATTGAGCATCCTTTGGATATATACCCCAAAGTGGTATTACTAGGTCTTAAGGAAGGCTGTTTCCTAATTTTCTGAGAAACCCCCATACTGACATCCAAAGGGGCTGTACCAGCTTGCACTCCCACCAGCAATGCAGGAGTGTTCCCTTTACCCCACAACCCCTCCAGCATAAGTTGTCATCAGTATTTTTGGTCTTGACTGTTCTTACATGTTCTAGCTACCCCAGAGGTCATTCAGTGTTCATGGAGGTTGCTCAGTCGTCTCTGGGGCCACTCCACAGTACCAGGGGTCATTGGGGCCTGCTCCCATGGAGGATGCTTGCTTGGGGCTGCTTCCACTGAGAGTGCTGCCTTGGGCCTGCTCCAGAGGAGGTCACCAGCTCAGGCCTGCTTTGGCAGAGGTCGCTGGTTTGGGTCTGCTCTCTCAGTAGTCGCTCCTATGACNACAGCTTCAGAATACCTGTTCTAGCTGTCCTATCTGTATAGAATACATAGAGTCACTGAGATATACTGACTTTGCATCTAGTTAATTCAGGTATGTAGTTTTCATTCCCAAGCTTTTTAAATAAGTTAACTTTTAAAACAGAAAGAAAAGAAATACCTTTCTTTCCCCCAAATGTAAGTAAACAAGATTTAAAAGTTTAAAGCTATTTTTTTTAAAGATTTATTTATTTATTATGTATACAATGTTCTGCCTGAATGTATGCCTGCAGGCCAGAAGAGGGCACCAGATCTTACTACAGATAATTGTGAGCCACCTTGTGGTTGCTGGGAATTGAACTCAGGACCTCTGGAAGAGCAGCCAGTGCTCTTAACCACTGAGCCATCTCTCCAGCCCCCTGACCATTACTTTGCATTATTGTTTAACTGCTGTATATTTTCAAGTTCTGCTTTTTTTTTTTCTAAAATATTTCAGCTTCTTGAGATCAGAGATAGGACCTATAAATTCTTTTCTTATTGCCTCTCATTAGACAATAAGTGGACATGAGTTAAGCAACCTGAATGCAAATCACTTCATATAAAAATATTTCTGCATGTCTGGGAATCAGGGTATTCAAACTCATTTTATTTTGTGGTTAAATGTGCATCATAAGTCAATAAGTTGTTTCATTTTAGGCCCCATTAACTTTCTTGATTTAGTAATATGTATCTGAAAAGTTTTTTTTTTTTTTTTGAGACAGGGTTTCTCTGTAGCTTTGGAGCCTGTCCTGGAACTAGCTCTTGTACACCAGGCTGACCTCAAACTCACAGAGATCTGCCTGCCTCTGCCTCCTGAGTGCTGGGATTAAAGGTGTGTGTCATGACTACCTGGCTCTGGAAAGTTCTTAATGAAGAGAGAAAACATAGTCTAGTGTCAATCAGGACATGAAATATTTACTGTTAAAGCAGTTCAACAAATGGAAGAACATGTTAAGATATCAATTTCTAATTGGGTTCCTTCTTCTTCATTTCTTCCCCCAAGCATTTAACATTGGTTTTTTTTTTTTTTTTGGTCCTCACCACATTTATTTTTGTTTTTAGAAGAAAGTTTAAGAAGCACTTTTGCAGAGCCCCCCTTCTGTACATGTGCTTATTTGAGAGAATTTTCCCTTTAAAATAAATAAAACGGCAATGATAGCTCTAAGTGAAGTTGGATTGAGGTTAATTGTTGCTTTCCTGAAATGTGTAATATGTTGATAATAATAAGTCTCTGGGTAAAGCATGTCATTAGGCAGATCTCTAGCTCCATATCATTTTCCACTCAGTCTCATCCTGATCTCTTGTCTTGTGCACAAAGGTCCAATTTGCGTGCTAGATGAATATAATGTGTTGTAATGAATCAATATCAGAGTTCAAAGAGACAGTAGCAATTCCCAGTTCACAAAATGCTACCGAACAATAGATTTTTTTGTTTGGTAACCACAATAAAAATCTCTCGGATTAACCATCAATCTCTCAGAATGAAACTTTGTACATGAGTATATATTACTGCATGGCCTCTCTTTCCTCTTTCTTTAAAGGGCTGTGAGATGGTTAGCTATAATTGTCGACTTGACACAAGCTGGAATCACCTGGAAGAGAGCCTAAATAAGGCATTGCCTATATCAGACTGGTCCGTGGGTGTGTTTGTGGAAGACTGGTCTTGATTGTTAATTAATGCAGCCCACTGTGGGCAGCACCATTCCCTAGACCGGGACCTGGACTGTATTGGAGTGGAAAAAAATCTAGATGAGCAGGCAGCGTAACAACATTTATTAGTTTCTCTGTGCACTTGGTTGTGAATGTGATGTGACTAGCTCCTCGAGTTCCTGCCTTGTCTTCCCTGAACTGACAGACTGTGACCTGGAATTATAAGCTAAATACCTGCCTGCCGGCTCTGCCTCTCCTCTCCACCGCCAAGTAGTTTTGGGTTAGGGGGGGTCTTTGCAGCAGCATTAGAAACAGAACTAAGGAAACCAGTTTAGACACTCGAGGAATTATAAAGTGATAAAGTTGCAAATGAAAGCAACACATTCATATTGAGTACCTAACACCCGTCATGCTGGGCATTGGGAGGAGAGAGAGCTAAACGTGATCCTATTTCTCCTCACGAGGAGCTTCAGGGCAGACACAGAAATAATAACAAATGTTCCAATGGCTGTGACTGGCATTTATCCAGTCTTTCCACACAGATGCAAGGTCTTATTTATGGAAATTTCCTGTAGGTCTTCAGACATTCTCATGAGTGAGCGATACATGCACAATGAACGTTACTCTGCTGTTGTGTTCTCGCTGGTTCTGTCCAGAGTTCCGGTTGTTGAATTCTATGTCCGACTTTAATTCTGGTCCTGCATCTCACGGGTGTCTGTGCGTGGCTGAGATGTAGACACTGGTTGGGTTGACAGTTTAGCTGTCAGCCTGTTCAGCTGCCAGGTGTGGAGTGCCTGAAAGCAGACACAGCTGGGGCTCCGGGGAACAGGAATGCAGTTGCCAGACCTCAGTTGCAACTCAGGAGCGAAGGAACTCCCCTTTCACATTTAAATTCTATGTAACTTCTATGTCTGGCTGGCTAGCGCACAGGGCCTGTCCCCAGGATTAAGGGGGTCCTGGTGTTGAGACCCACTGTTGTCCACCATCACTCACCTATGGCGTTTCTCTTGTCTTCTTGTCCCTTTCATGGCTGGAGCATGTCTCAGCTTCCTCTTCCACCCACAGGGTTATAGTGCCCATTTGTGAGGAAAACCACACCCCACCATATCGCTAAGGCACACCACCACAATCCTTTGGCATCTCGAGACCTGTGAAGTGGATAGCAAAACTGATCTGGTCTCACTTTTCTCACACCCTCTGACTGCTCCTCACCCCATCCCATTGATTTTTCCTGCTAAGTGTAATGTTTGCACTCATAAGTAATTGACTTTCATGCAATGCCTGTGGGGACCTTGTTTCCTGAGATTAAGGTTTTGCAAAGCCCAAAGCAGGAAGACTTACAGAGGCCAGTTATATTTTCTTTTCATCCACTTAAGTCTGTAGAGAAAACAATGGGGATGAGAAGCTACTTACTTAAAGAGAAAACACAAAACACTAACAAAAACACATTAATGTCTTAAAGAAGTACCTAGCCACAGTCAGCTTTTGAAAATATCAGAAGAAAATCAATAGTTAATGTTTGCATAGTATACTGGATTGGCTAAAAAAAATTGTCTAGAATTCTTTCATACCCCTGTTTTCCAGAAGAACTTAATTATCCCCTCCCCCACACTGAGTATGACCTAGTCGTAATGACTGGCATTGGAGAGCTAGATTATAGAGGAAGTGATAGAGTTAGGTGGTAACAAGAGGCTTCTTTCTGCCTTGAATATTCATTGCCTGGGTCCTCCCACCCCCGCTGGGGGAGAGCTAGCTACCACGTTGTGAGCATCCCTATGGAAGGGGACAGTTACGCAAGAGGGAAGGAGGAATCTGATCAGCTGGAGCCGAGTTGGATCAACCATTCCATAATTTCAGAGTGTTGTGTTCAGCTCCAGCTGTGCTTGAGAGTATCGCAGGCCATGCATTTGAACGTTCTTCACCCAGTTACAACCATATATGAAGCACGTTGGACCCAAACATGACCCATTAAGTGCTTCCAAATTTTAATGGCTCAGAGTAAATTAGTAGAGTAACCTATTTCCACCTTAGTCATACAGAAGAAGCTGATCTCGTGGTAACATAAGCCAAAATATTACAGTATGAAAATACGTTTAAATAAAAGGCAAGGAGAGCGTGGATAGTTTGATCTCTGTGAACCTGGTTTGCCTCAGTTTCCCCTGTGGAGTGCCAGCAGCAGTGTACCCGCAGTAGAATTCCACGGAGCAGCCCGTGTCTGCTGTCAGCGTTGCCAGTCTCTGCTGGAGTTCTGAAATCTGTCGTTCCTCTCCACCCTGATGTTTATCACTGAAGGTATAATTGCCACAATGCTGAAGCAATTTAAACAATGCTTTGTTAAGAAAAATTATTCCTAAAAATGTGATTTACAAGGACCATCCCGGGGTAAGCAGCCACAATGATCTCCGTTACCATAGAAACTTGCAGCTCCTGTTTAACTCAGGGTATTAAAATAGCCTGAGAAAGGCTAGTGACACCCGGTTTATAGAAAGACTCATACACCGAATTCAGCTTGCAGTAACCTTGAGATGAAAATCATAATAAGCATTTTATTAAGCCAAAAGATGCATTTCTTTGTTTTGAAAATGGAGCACAGAGCTTGAACGAGAAATGACTGAGAATTTGGTGGGACCCTGGAACTGTTCTCAGCCAAGGTAACGTCATCTTGGGGACTTTGACTGAAAAGGACCATGTCAACTGGGCTGGTTGACTGTTTATGCCACAGCACGGAGGGGTAGAGAGGATCACAAGGCCCTCACCTGAGTATCTGATGTTCCCTACCTCTTGTTAGGGTCGGATGACTTGCTCTGGGTAGCTACAGTGAAGTCCTCATGGCTGCCAGGTAAAGGCTGTTCAGACACAGAGCCTGCTGGAGGAGAAGCACCCACACCGCTCTCTCATTAATCCCTCTGCAGTGTCTGTAAGGAAGTCAAATACATTTATTGCTTCCCCAAAATGGTATCATGTTTTGGTTTGTCGGTTGACATTGTTTATGCCCCTACAGAATGGGTTTTAGCGACAGGTCCTTTGTATCCAAAGACTGAGACAGGTTGGTTTCTGGTTGGTCTAGGAGAACTCGGGCACGAATGATAGTTTCCAAAGCTTACATTCATATTTACAATAGTTTTTCTTTCCCTACAAGAAATACTGTGGAAGAAATAAGTTTAGAATTATAGTTTCATTAAAGGCATGGTGGTGGGGGGGAAGAAGTGATAGAAACTCTGATAAGTGAAATGAACGAGTATTCCATTCTCCTGCCTTCTAAACTACAGAAGGACTTAGATGGGACGCCTGCGGTTATATACTTACAGCCAGATTCAGAACCTTAACAAGTTAGGTCTAAGACTGTGCGTATTGTCTGGTTCAGATTTTATTAGCAAAGGTGACATTTAGAAGCTTCCTCTGTAATCACCCTCCTACAGGCCTTAAAATAACAACAGCAAAAATATTATCTTTGCAAGAATCCTCTTTGGAGGCGATCTGGGGTATGGCAGAGTGAGCCTGGACAAGCACTTAAATCCGAAAGGTTTTAATGCTCTGGTCTTGTTTATATGTCATTATAATGGAAGGGGATCAGAATCTGCTTTGGCATAAGAATTATTTTGAACAGAAAAAAAAAAGTTGAGATTCAACAGATGTAGAAAAGCCATCCATATCTGACTAAAAGCAGAAACTCCGAGGAATAAGGATTGTTTTAAATCCCTTCCCTGGGGAAAGTTGCATAGCATGGAGATGACGGAAAATTGGCACCAAGATGGCCTGGCACAAACACAGCGCACTAAGTTAGCCTTGATCTGTGGGTTTCCCCGTGTATTTACCTTCCCACAGGTTTCGGCCCTTGGAAATCTCAAGAGCCTTGCCCCTTTCCTGCTGGTTCCATAATTTATCACTCTTAGTTAGAAGCGTATATAAGCCCTTGGGCCTATCTGTTCTACTTTTTTTCTAGGAAGGCCTCTGCGTTCCATAAAAACGTCAAATAAAATGTATATACTTCTCTCTTATTAACCTCTCTTAGTCTAGTTTTCAGGACCCCAGAATTAAACCTAAGAGAGAAAAAGGACTGTGTTTCTTCTCTGCGGTTGAAAGACCACAGAGCATATCGTTCACTTTCTAGGATCTATGATAACTAGGGCCAGGATAAACAGGAGTCAACTTTTAGTTTAAAACTAGGATTTGAGTGGTGAAGAGGACATTGTCTAAGTAAAACATGGTCATGGAAAACAAGAAGAAACGTTGTGGGAAGCAGGCTCAGTTTGTTTCCTATTCGCTTGAGTCCTTCTGGCTTAATTCTCAAGGAACATGGGAGTCAGGGTCTCAGAGACTTGAGAAATATGTCATATTATTATTCTTTGAAGTATTTTTATTCCTGAAATAACAAGAAACTATGCAATAGTAAAGAGATTCGGTGAGAAACTCTCTCTTGATCCTGGATCCCCAGTGCCACTCTCTTCTGATTTTAGGTCTCTGACACAGGGATGGTGACCATCTTCAGGGCTCTTCACCCTTCCTCCCACAGCTCTTGGCAACACCCATCCAACTCTCCGTTGTAATGGACTTGACTTTCGTTCATTCCAAATAAAAGTGGGATTGTGTGGTATTTGTGTTGTTGTACCTGGATTGTTTTATTTAGCATAGTGTTCTCCAGACTCATCTATGTGGGTACAAATGATAACATTTCCTTCTATTCAAAAAGCTGAATAGCAATTCATATATTTTGTAGATTTATTCATCAGTGGGTTGATTCATTCTTTGGCCGACTCCATCTCTTGGCTGTTGTGGATGATCTTAGCACAATGTTCTGCTCAGAGATGTTCCTTAGCTGTGAGTTAGTTAATTTCTATCATGTGTATTTGTACATAGTTTATCTAGCCTTGTTATTCTGTATTTGATATTATCTATTTCCAGAAAAAAAATCTTCTTGATTAATATTTTAGTTGTAATTTTTTGTATTCTTTTGAAGAGTGTTGACAGATGAATAGTTATTATTGTAAGTGTCTATATGGTTTTATTCAAATCAGGCAAAGTAATACCTGCCTATAATCCCAACACTGGAGAACCTCTATCTAGGTGATCCTGAGTTCAAGGCAAGCTTGGACTTCTCAGTGAATTTCAGGCCAGCCAAGGCTTTATATCAAGACCTTGTGTCAAAAAGCAAGGAGCAAAATAAAACAGCATTTCTTCATTCCTAAGTGTAGATTGTTAAGGCCTTTTAAAAAGGGCTTGGTCTACTCTCTTTTGGATTATAAATCTTAATACCAATTGTAATATGTGGACTTCAGCTACCATTAAAAAAGCTAAGACATTTTAAAAAGTCACACTCTTTACAAATCAAAACCTTTCAGAGTCTTTGAGCTTTATAATAATTTGGGAAAATGACTGGTTGGTTAAGAGGGCTAGCTGCTCTCATAGAAGACGTCCCAGTATCTACATAGGGTCCACAACTATTCTTTTTGGGGGCTCTGATGCCCTCTTCTGGTTTCCAATCAGAAGTGCATTCATGTAGTACACATAACATGCATGCAGGCAAAATAACCCATACACATCAAATTAAAAAAAATCTTTTTTAACGGTCATGTTGTCAAGACCATACAATGGAGAACAGAGCTGGAAACTTTGTACCCAAGCATGTGAGGGGGACAAGAAGTAATCACAGGAGCATCTCATTATTTGAGGCCACTGGGATTCCAGAAGTCACCCAAAGCTGCTCTGCTGAAATCCAGCGGTTCACTTGGATGGGCTGTTCTGATGAAAGCATTACCAAAACAGCTTTAAAAGGGAAGTTTTACAAGTGTTACCGAAAGCAGCATTTTTGTTAACCATCCTCTGTTTACAGGTATAGGACTATTATTAATATTATGTAGAGGTGAGAGTGGCGGGCTGTGTCCTGCCACCTGGCTCCACATGGCTAGCTTTACCCGAAATAATTATACAGAAACTGTATTCTTTTTAACACTGCTTGGCCCATTAGTTCTAGCCTCTTAATGGCTAATTCTCACATCTTGTCTAATCCATATTTAGTAATCTGTGTAGCACCAGGACTTGGCTTACCAGGAAGGATCTTAACCTGCATCTGTGTCAGGTGGGAGAATCATGGTGACTGACTGACTCAGCTTCCTTCTCCCAGCATTTTGTTCAGTCTACTCCGCCTACCTAATTTTCTGTCCGATTAAAGGGCCAAGGCAGTCTCTTTATTTAACCAATGAAATCAACACAAAACAAAAGACTCTCCCCCATCAATATTAAAAGGTACATAAAGGTCAACACTGTAAGTTCCTTAGCATGATACACAGATTCATTGCTTATTTTTAATAGTGATTTTGATGTTTAACAAGTACTACTCCAGTAACTTGGTAATGAGTAAAATAGGCATATACCAACTGATTTTAAAAGGAATTTTCTAAAATCATAGAAATAGCTTTATTTTGATTGTCACAATTACTCTTTCCTGTCTATCCTCATTGTTTAAATTTTCATCTCTGTGTTTGTTGAGAGTACAAATGTCCTTGTGCTCACAGACAAACACTAAGGAAACCAGGATTAAACATGCAGAATTGCCTTTTCAACAAAAAAGGTGTATAACCTGTTTTTCCACCCAGAAGGCTCGGAATAGAGGTGGTTTGGGTGATCTGTAGAGCCAGGTCATACCAAGCTCCCACAAGTAGGACCAGAGGTGAATGATAGTCTAGATAATCTTTGTATTATTTATATAGCCAGAGGCTTTCCCAAGCTCCCACAACCAGGACAGAAGGTACCTAAGAACCCAAATGGCCAGCTTATTAATCTCTACACTAACTGCTGGACTGAGACCACCTAGATCCTCCCACAGGCTTTAGGACAATCCTTGCAGCCTATCTCTAGAACTATCTTCATGGCGGAAGCGACACATACTCTGAGAAGAGTTTTGATGTAATTATGCCTCCTTGTGCAGAGGGGATTGTATTAAACCAGTAACCTTTCCCCCAAATTGTACTGTGCTTAAATATGCTTACAATAAATAGCCTTGGGTCAGACTCGATGGTTTTGAGCTAACACCAGCTATGCTGAACTAGATTTCCTTCTTGTCTCTCATGATTTGTTACTCTTCTGGTCCTGGTGGTTGTAGAAATCCCCACATGTGTTGGATAATGGGTGGGGTTTGAGGCCCTGTAAAACTTTTCCTTCCATGTTAGCATGTTTAGTGGTGCTGTCCTTGTTCAGGTCTTGCTTAGGCTGCCATGTTGATGAGACTTCACGGGTGTAGCTTCTCTGACATTTCTAGGAGATGAAGTTTCATGGAAAACTTCCCGTTCTTCCTCTCTGACACTCTTTCTATCCCCTCTTTTGCTAAGTTCTCTGAGCCTTACACACAGGAGTTGTGTGAAAGATGTATCACTTGGGGCTGGGAACCATATGGTTACTTGTTCTCTGCATTTTCATCAGTTATGTTCTGTAATGGTCTATGCTGTAAAAAGATGTTTCTCTGTTGAGGGTTGAGACCTCCACTTATCTGTGGGTATAAGGATAAATATTTAGAATGTAGTCATTTTAGCAAAGTGGCATTTGTAGGTTCTCCTCCAAGATTCATGAATTCACCAGGTCTGGATAGTTATTTACGTTTCCAGTACCAGGCATGATTTCCCTCTTGTTGATCAGGCCTTAAGTCCAATTAGAGAGTGTTTGGTTACTACCAAGGTGTGCATGCCAATATTGCATCCTTAGGGATGTTGTGCCATGCTGGTCATTGTTTTAGTTCCTAGGCATCACAGATATGTACGACTATCAGTTTCTTCCTTCTTTTAGAAGTTTACCTGGCACATTCTTGGTACCATGAAAGCTAGTTCTCAGAGAGGAGGCGTTTTGGGTCAGATCTGTTGGAGGGAGGGTTGCTTGGTTGCTCCCTGCTGCTTAGCCCTGAAATAACCACACAGAAACTGTATTATATAAAACACTGCTTGGCCCATTAGCTCTAGCTTCTTATTGTCTAATCTTACATCTTAATTTAACTCATTTCTACTAATCTATGCATCACCATGTGGCTGTGGCTTACTGACTAAAGTTCCGGCGTCTGTCTCTGGCAGGGCTACATTGCTTCTCTCTGACTCCACCTCCTTTCTCCCAGGATACAGTTTAGTTTTCCCCACCTAGCTCTGTTCCCCTATAACTCTGCTATAGGCCAAAAGCAGTTCCTTTATTTATCAGTGGTAATCACAGCATACAGAAGGAAATCCCACATCACAGATCAAGCTCAGGTCCCCCAGGGCCTGTGTTCTAAGTACAAGATATATTCAGCAATAGGGACTCTCCTTCAACTTCTGGGAGGCAATCGAGGGCAACAACAATAGACTATGTTCTGAGAATCTCTTAGACAGCCCTGACAAACAGCTCAAAAGGCTTCTCATGCTTGATGTTTTTTATTTTTGTTTTGTTAGTTTATGGCTCTTGCTGGGAGGATTTTTAGCCCAGATGAGAGTCTCTATTCTTAAAGAGGCTCTTTAAGGAGTTCCTACTTTAGGAATTTTATTACTGGTATTCTGTAGATTACTTTTCTAAAGAAACAACAACTATAACCCCCATTTTTAATCTCCTTAAAATAAAAAATCATAATAACTGGGGAATATGAAATGGGTTTCATATTAATATCAATGTAACTCAGAGCAAAATATCTTGTGCTCGTAACTTACTGACATGTAACATCCGCAGTAGTGGGAACCTGCTTATGCAAACAGTTACCTAAGCTGTCATTTACAGAGAAATCCAGATTCCCATGAGGGAGACTGAAGACAGAGAAAGGGAACCTGAGAAGATATTGAATCTGCTTTGAGGCTGTATTTAAATGTCCCAGAAGTCATGGTTTGTGTATTTTGTGATTATGGGTGACACTTCAGTTTCAGGCTGTTGGGTAGCAAGCAGAGGTAGAACGTAGCACACAATAGGGCAGAAGGATGCTGTCCCTTTGTCTAGGGAGCTCTCTAGTGTCTCCGAAGCAAAAGTCAGTTTATCAATGATCAGCTTTGCACAATTCACTGGACTTAAACTTGTTGAGAACACAAAGATGGGAATGACCTAGTTTCTACACAAAAGAATCCATTTTCTCTCTTACTTTCTAGACCACTTTATTCCTTACCATCAAGTCTAGGGCTATCTGCAGGGTTACAGGATCAAAGGTATGGAGTTTAAGAAAATCCTTCTGTCTGTATTGGGAGAGAAATTTAGTTTGTAAATTCTTTTCCCTCTGTTCTTCACAGGCATAGGAGAGTAGCCTGAAGGTTATAAGGTAGGTAAATTTCATCTTCCCACCATCTGGTCCTGTTTCCCTTTTCCCATTGCTTAACTTTCACCAACTAAAATCTGTTTAGGTTGGCAATGCTTCTGGGAGTGAGGCAGCTCTGTATTTCTCCCTGGTTAGGCTGCAAATAGCATTTACATCCCTGTATGTCACACTACTGGTCCACATCTGACATCAGCGCAGAAATGCAAGTTGAATGGCATTTCAATCATAAACTCTCTCAAGAAATGCAAATTGAATGAATGTCTGAACAGTGTGGGCTTATGTAATTGAATCGTTTTCCTCCACCATTTAGCTGAGATTCTGGAAGTGTAATTTCTAATTTACAATGGTGGGAGTTGCAGACGGAGTGGCGATTGATTTGAGGTAGTGAGCGGGGGGGGGGGGGGCAGAGGGCAGCCAGAAGCAGCACAATAGGTGCCAGGCTCTAAAAGATAGGGGGACTCTCTGCTCTCTGTCTCTGCAAGAGGCAGGAGTGAGGCAGGGCAAGAAGGGGGCTGGGAGGAATTTGTAGAGGCAGCTGCTCGCTTTGTAGGCCAAGTGTACGTCTACTCTCTGTCCCCCCCCCCCCCCCCCCAGCCCCAGCCGTCAACATTCTTTCAGAAAACTGACCTTGGCTGAAGAGCATGACAGATGCTGAGAGCAGGGTTGGCTTGTGGAAGACATAGAAGTGTCCAGGGACACTCAGTGATACTGTTTGACCATGGACTCAACTCATAACAACATTAGTCTAAAGTCATATCAAGCAAAATGCCCTGTCTGGAAAGTCTAATTGGCTTGGATGATTTAAGAACAAAAGGATTCTTCATCAGCAAGCATTTGCTTGGCTTTGAATCCCAGGGCCCATGCCATGGTTGGAAGTGGAGGTGCTCTCAGGGAAGCAGAGGTCTGTAGCTAGATCTGGCAGGAGAGACAATTAGTGCTCTCTCATTTGTTGAATATGGAAAAATGAGGTCTTGATGGCACATGCCTTTAATTCCAGCACTCAGGAGGCAGAGACAGGCAGTTCTCTGTGCATTCGAGGCCAGCCTTGTCTACAAGAGCTAGTTCTAGGACAGGCTCCAAAGTTACAGAGAAACCCCGTCTCAAAAAACAAAAACTAACAAGCACACTAACAAAAAAACCAAACCAAACCAACCAAACAAACAAAAAACCCAAAACCAACAAAGCAAAACAAAACAAAACCCACAAAAACAAAAAGACCTATGTATTGTGTTATGAATTTTGATCTGCCTTCCAGGCTGACAATATATGGTCATATCCTCTCTGGAGATTCTGGGCAGTAATAGAGAGCCATAAGTTCTAATCAGTCACAGAGTCACAAAGGAAACAGCCAACACTCAACAGTGCACTGTGTCACTTAGCGGTAAAAGTCAGTATCGGGTGTATTAACTGAGCTTCTCACTGAGGCTGTTTTCAGATCACAATGGTTTTATCTGGCTTTAGCCCCTTGTAAGTAGAGGAGAACCTAGGTACGAGTTCAGGCTTGCACTTTTTGGTGATGGCAAGAAACTCAGGACAGAAAATGGAAGCAGCTAAGTCTTCCTCCATGGTTTATCACTGCCAAGTGTTATGGCTTAAATCTCACCGACTCAGGCTTTGACTCCCTGTTCTTCAGTTGGTGGCTATTTTGGGAGACTGTGGAATCTTTAGTAGGCCGAGGCCAGCTGGTCGAAGTAGGTTGCTAAGGGCAGGCCTTTGAAGGTTCCAGCCTGGCCCCTGGTTCCAGCTGCTCTTTGCTCCCTGGTCCACTGTAAGATAAGGAGCGCCTGCTCCACACTCCCACTGTACCAGTGTCATTAAGCTCTCTATCAGGACGGATTGAATACTTTCATCTCTTAGTTCCATCAGGTCTTAGCATCACATAGGTATGAAAGTAACTAATGTAGTGATTCATAATACTGAACTTGGGGTCAGGGAGGATGGGGTGTATATACTTCTGTGGGGATTTCATATCAAAGGCTCTCACATGTGGGAGGAATGAAGAATCGCCACCATTAATACAATCTACTATGTACTTTGGAGGTCATGGAGGTGAAATATTGTAGAATTTACTCATCATCAAGTGCATTAAGACTACCCACTCCCATCATTACATTGTATGGAAGTGGCCTCTAGAGGGGACAAATTCATTAAAAACCAACATGTTTGCTCTTGCCTGCCAAATAAACAATTAGTCCAGGAGTTCTTTTGGTTTTTCATCACTGTTGAAAATTGGAATCTGACCCATAGATTTTCAGAGTCAAGGTGGACTGTGAGGTTTGCCGGACTGTGTGAGTCCTAAGAACTCATTGAACACCAACTCTGCATGCGTATTTAGTTTTAATGTCCCATGCTTACCATTTCTTGTACTGTTCAGAATCACAACCTTTTTCACTTTCTAACAAACAAATGAAGAAAAATAGTTTAGACACCACCGGGTACACATTAGGTTACCCTCGTAATTGCAGTAGCAAATCTCCCCAAACCCTATTTCTTATAAACAGATGTTGCTTTCAATACCCCGAGAATTCAGGGGTGTTGAAAATAATACACCAAATATTGTGGCTCTATTTGAAAACCAGTATCTTGACCCAGTGATGAATCATTATCCTACAATTAAATATGAAACAATAAGTTACTGATGTATTTGTATAGATTTTATGGATCCCAATTTAAATCAGTTTCAGGAATGTGGTATTATACCCTAGCAAGATTTCATAGTATACAAGTCCTGCCTGGGTGCAGCTTGATGGAGAGTTTTCCGAAAGTGTTTGAAGATAGGTGATACATTCCAGGTTTAAGGTAGGCATATGGGATTAGATGTTCCAGATGACCTGGGCAGGGGAATTCTGCGGCCTAGTGTGGAGCACAACAGATAGTTCAGCTGAAATGGTGTGGTGTTATTTTAAGCTTTGTTTTGTAGTGTGTGTATGTGTGTGTGTGTGTGTGTGTGTGTGTGCATGCTTACTTATGCAATCTCACACCACTGTGCATGTCTGCCAGACAGAGGACAACTTTGTGGAGTCAGTTCTGTCCTTCTTTGGTGTGGGTTTCAATAATTGAGCTCAGGCTGACAGGCTTGCACAGCAAGTTCCTTCACCAGCTGCGCCGTCTCGCTGCCAGGCGATGGCACATTTGCCCTGGAGATCTTCTCCTACTCCACACACTTCTTTTTGGCTGTTTTTCCATCCCCACCCCATCATTTCCCTCTGCAGAAGCACCTGTTACCTGCACACTTGCTTCTTCTCATTTTCCATAAAGACAATGGTTTACTGCGAAGTATTGACCAAGCAGCTAGGTCAAAGGAGGAAAAGCCACAGACTGTAGCCTTTGCCATTTTCTGGAGTGTAAATATTCCAGCTATGGCTGATTTCAAAGCAGCAATGTGCTAAGATGGTGTCAGCTGCTGGGAAACTATTGTCACACACTAAGTGTGTGAGCCGATTCCAACACAACACTGACTCAAACCCATATCTTAGATGTACTTCCTGGTAAAAGATGAACTGGTTTTATATAAAAAGTTAGATGCAGAGAGTTCTTTAGAAATGTTGTGTTACATTTGGTATCTGATGAACATGAAAGGCTTACAGCCTATGATTTCCAGTGACCCATGACACAGGCAGGAGTGTCCACTTCCCCGCCAACTTTCAGATGCATTTCCATTGAGGCACGGAGGAAACTGTGGTTTCTTTTTGAAGCAGATCTGCGAGTTTCAAGCAGTTTTATCCTGAATAACCACAGCTGCTACCTCGTCAGTCTCCCCGAAGAGACTGGATGACATGTGAGCAATGGCTGCCACCTCTAATGCCCTCACCGACTTCAGATCAGTGGAGAAGGGTCACCATGGTACCCCTTGTCACGTGAGGTACAAGCTCTAGAGATGGGGTTGCAAGTTCAGGGAATGATGGCAGATTCACTAGGGTATGTGAGCTCAGAAAAAGGCTGAATGGTCCCCCAATTCATATTTTAGCAGCTGCAAGATGGCTTTCTTTTCTTTTCCTCAAGAAAAAAAGCAAAATAAAGTTGAAATTAATTTGCAGTGCCATATTAACAGCAAATTGTTTAATGACATGTCTCATTTTCATGGATATGAGAACATTCTATTTCCTGCTTTTTGCTTTTCTCTGTGTCTAGGGCTTCATGTTACCTGAAACTTACTACATATGAAGTGGTCCGTGAACCTGCTGCGAAAATGAGTTGAGGGCAAAAAGGGAGTATGGGGCGGGCTAGAGATTTTCCTGTATGGATTTGGTCCTTAATATAGCAGGTGGTTTATGCAGAATATCTCTGTCTTACAAGTTCAAGGGTGCCAATATAGTTATGGAGCCCCTATTTTGTTATGTATTATGCTAGATTCCAAGGATATATTACATGACTTAATATGTAATGTATTCAGAAGAGATATAAATATCCTCTAAAATATGCCTTTGTTTAGTTCCCTCTCCAGTGTGTGGTATGTGTTTATACGGCAAGTGTATGCATGTGTGTGTATGCGAGTGGTGTGTATGTGGAGTATGTGTATATGCAGTATGTGTGTGTTAATGTGTTTGTGTGTGGTATGTTTGTATGAGTGTGTGTATGCGTGCTATGTGTGTGAATGTGTTTGTGTGTGTGATATTTGTGGTGTGTTTGTGTGTGGTGTATATGTGTGTGTGTGTGTGTGTGGTGTATATGTGTGTGTGTGTGTGTGTGTGTGTATTCTGGAGACTGAATTCATGGCCTCACAAACATTAGGCAAATACTCTACCACTGAGCTACAGACCCAGAGCCGGGCAAAAACCTTTTATGAAACAAGCAGTGTCTGCCTTTGAGAAGGACTGAGCTCTACACAGCGTGAAGCAATCTCTGTCCATCCCATACACACAGAACATCACACGCTGTCCATTCCTCTGTTGTCATTTTCTGCTGCGGATGACAGGGGACATGCTCTGACTCAGCCCTGCGGCAGAGCTCTGGGGAGGACAGGACTGCAAAGGCAGGAGTGTGCGTGAAAGAGCAATCTAGAAAATCCGTGCTGACTCAAAAGGAAGAAAGTAAGCAGGGTTCAGAGATCACACACATGCAGCGAAGCAGAAACCACACTGTTGTCTGTAAATGCGGCAACGCTAGGGTCTGCACAATGCAGCTGCATCAGGACCATCATGTAATCCACTCACAACAGATTTCCATCCATTGCGTTGTCTGTGTGCAGCCAGAGTCTGACTCCTGAGTTACCTTTGAAATTACAGAATCTAATGAGGTCAAATTCTGACACAACATGATCTCTGCTGACCTACCACTGAGATCATTTGTGGTCTCCAAATTCTATTTATACCTTTGAAAATTATACTTGTATTTGTTTATTTGCATGCATGCGCATGTGTATGTGTGTGTGTGAACATGTCTGTATGTGCCTGTGAGTTAGTGTGTGTGTGTGTGTGTGTGTATGGGCATGAGTGTGAATGTTTGTGTGTGTGGGTGCACCACGGTATATGTGTGTGGGTCGGAGGACAGCTTGTGGAATCTGGTTTCCTTTCACCATGTGGGTCCAGGGGATCAAACTCAGGGCACAAAGATTGGGAGCAAGAACCTTTATACACAGCCATTTCACCAGCTCGTCTGCTGCTTTATATTTAAAAAAAAAAAAAAAGGATGCAAGGATGTTTTCTGTGACTGGGTCAATCTTTGCCTAGGACTCACCATTGCTGGGTATAACCTCTAGCATTTGTTCTTAAGTGCTTGCTACTTTGAGGGGTGGCAGAAGAGGGGGTGGGCATGGATTTCTATCAGTTTCAACTCCTTTCCTCCTCCTCTCTTTCTTTCTTCTCCATTTTTATTTTTTTCCTTTTGCTCTTATGTAGTTTTTAGGACCCCTGGGAAACATAATATTCTTAATGGGCAAAGTTTCGGAAAACAGAAGTTGCTTCTGCAGATAACATCTGCTTTGGGGGCTATAACATAATATTAATCTGCCTCTTTGCCCTGCAAAGTGCACCAAACTAAACTGTATGGAGAAAGCTAAATGATATTATAATAAAAATTGTCCTGCTCACACATTTCTTAGAATAGGCGACTAATAATGATTACAAATTAAGTTCTAAAAGAAAGCGTGGAAGGAAGGAGAGAAGAAGGAAGGAAGGAAGGAAGGAAGGAAGGAAGGAAGGAAGGAAGGAAGGAAGGAAGGGTTGGGAGTCCTTTATTCATTTTGTAGGTCACTGTCTTGTCTGTCACTCCCAAGACACACACACACACACACACACACACACACACACACACACACACAGAGAGAGAGAGAGAGAGAGAGAGAGAGAGAGAGAGAGAGAGAGAGAATCTGTCCTTATCTCTGTCTCCCGTCATTATCGGTGTCTCTAGCTGATTGATATTAACCTTCATTGGCTGGAAAGCTAGAGACTCAGTCCAATCACAGAAGCTGGACCCTCCAAAAGCTCTTGTCTGTGACTGACAGTGGGTTCAACAAACTCAAATGCCAGTCTCCATCTATCCTCATGTGTCTTTGATTAGCTGGGAGGTCACTCCTTACCATAGTGTGGCAAGGTTACCAAGAAGGACATAGGGAGGAAGTTGGAAGCAAAGACGACCACCCCCCCACATACTTGCCTTTATTTTCAATATCTCATTTCTCTTCAGCTCAGTAGGTATAAGAACAGGAGTGAAATGAAGGGATATATTGTTTTAGTCCGTGTGTAATCACATCTTTTTAGACTCAATTCGTCATAAAACAAATGAGAAAAAAGATAGGACAAATTATCTCATTGCTACATTTTATGACCCAGAAGCACAACTCCTTTCCATTTTCTATTTATCATCACTACGTTCCATTCCTGGGCCCAATTTTGGGCTCTTTCTCCAATTGTTGTCCTTGTCAGTTTCTCATGGCGTTCTGATCCATTCCTATTTCCACATATCTTTTTCTAGAACCATTTGCCTCTCATTGACTTCTTAGTCCCTTGTCCAAAAGTCAGTGTCATGTGAATAACTGGAACAGAGAAAAGGGGATTACCAAATGGGAGACAGTAAGAATAGTATATGTTTCCATCACCCCAGGGAGAAGCTCTTTAAAAATCCCATCAAATTTTTGTGATACTGTTCCATTGATCAGTAAGTAGAAGTTAGGGGAGCAACCTGGAAAATATAATCTCTGAATATATATCTCAAAGAAGATGAGATCAGAATCTAAGACTTAACCCTGGTTTTGGAAAACAACATATTGTCAAATTTGGACTTTCTAGGTAGGTAGGTGTTACGAAATGCTACTGCTAGCCTATTCAACAACCTACTCTAAAGCTTAGTGAAATTGAGCTCATGAGTTTGGTCAGGTTGGCCAAGACTTAGACAGATTCTTTCGTGTGTCTTTGATTATCTAGAGGATCACTTAGGAGAAGCTGTCTTAAGATGATGTTACTCCTAAGTCTGCTAGTCAGGGCACTGGTGGAACAAGAAGCCCCTTGTCTTATTCTTCCACATGGAAATGGAAGGTTTCTAAGAAGCGGCCAAACATAAGGAGCACTTTAGGGCAAACACAAATGAATTATGCCATATTCTTTGGCCAATACAAAACACAAGGCAACTCAGATACAAACAGTGCGGGAACAAGACGGATGCTCTTAATCACACGAGTTATAGAGTCCCGTGGGAGAAGGAGTAGATCCAGGAAAATCACTGCTCCACCAACACCATCAGTCTTTTACTGGTATCAAATAACACACTTCCCAAGGAATATAAGACTGTCTCCAAGACAAATAGAGACACTGTGGAAATTAATCTTAGTCTCCAATTTCCTGTGTTTCTACTATTTGTCCTTCAACAAGATGATGAATTTCTACAGCCCCTAGGACAGCCTGGATGTCTAAGATCTTTCGACATAGCTCTTGGCTACAGTTTCCGTTTTCCCAGGAATACTTAATGGAATGTTCTTAAAATGTGCAACGATCGAATTTTAGAAACTTAAGTGGTGAGAACATAAATTCAGAAAGTAGTCAATGTGTTCTACAATTATCAAATTACATAAATTACTTTCGAGACTAACCCTGTTAGGCATATTGGATTAATTAGCTAGATTATACAGTTAGTCATTCCGTTTTTAATTCTCTAGTTTACCCCTCTATTAGCTCTCACTAAGCCTCATTCTTGTCTGGTCCCCTTTTAGTTTAGCGAGAAGCTGAAGAAACATAAACCAATTAGAACTGAGTGTATTTCATTAGTGTGCCCAGAGTCAAAGGCAGAAATACACCCAGATTTCAGGAAGGATCGCAAGGATCCTGGGACTCTGACAGTAAATCTTGTTCTTCATCTTTGGCCTTGGTATCTCTTTCAGCCGAGCTCCATTTGTCTTCCTGTAAAGCAACAGTGTGTGATGCAGAGGGTTAGAGTCTAGAAATACAGCAGTGAGTTAGGCTGACAAGTCCTTGCTTCGTTAGAGGCGACGCTATTGTAGAGAGATTGCTAGAAAAGTGCGACAAATACGTAGATTATGTCATGTAGAAATAAAGGCTACAAAAAATAATAACGGGATGAAAAGAAGCTGAGTCGTGACAAGCAGAATTCTTACAGAAGATTGAGAAATGTGCCTATGATGGTGATTGCCAATATAAGAACTGCACTTGATTGGTCCATCAGTATTTTGGCCGTGAAGGGGGAGGGGCTCCTGGGGTTCCATCCCTCCCAGAAGATCTATAGGTTGATGGAGGAAGAAGAAATGTCCCCTGCCCCCAGTGGGCTACTTGTAATGTTCCCATATTTCTGTAAACAACCCCAATGAAACTCACTAGGTACTTCAGCCACTTTAAAAAAATAAAAGAATGTGAAAGTTGAAGAAAGGTTAGTTGGAAAGAAAGGATCAATAGGAGAAGGGAAAAACAAAGGAAAATAATGGATGTGTGTGTAGATATGATCAAAATACATTGTGCCATAATGAAATCTGTTATATAAAACTAATACATGCTAATAAAAACATTAAAATAAAATGTGTCTCTCAGATGAGATTTAAGACTGCATGTATTTGAAGAATGGGTGTGGCTAGAACATCTCCTTATTGGTGTTTTCCAAATCTCTAAACAAGGAGTATAACCAATCTGGCTTACATCCACGCCCAGCATCCAAGGATGCTACTTGGGCATTAAGGAGCAGAGGCTGCTGACTTTAACATGCTAGACCTTAGAATCTTATGGACAGGTAGAAATCTCATTTCCAGAGAAAGGAAGTGTGATTGTTTCTCCGTTACCATGAACCTTGAAGCAACAGAAACTTAATCCTATAGTTTTGGAGTCTGTAAGTTCAAAATCTATATTTTCTCTATTCTCTGAAGGTCCTGAAGGAAATCTTTTCTAGCCATGTTCAGATACTGGTGTTCCTTAGTGAATAACAGCATAACTCCTAGATTTTCCTCTGTTTTCACAGAGTCTCTTCTTACATTTTTTTTCCTGACATTTTGTGGTCTGTTATGTGAACACTCTCATTACATTGGAGCTTAGCCCAACTCAGTTTGATATTGTCTTAAATTTTATTTCCACTTTATCTAAGTAATCCCTATTTCTAAATAAAGGCATATTCTGTGATTTGCAGGGCACAAGACCTTGGAGTATAGCCCCATTTCACCTAGAAAAGTGAGAGATTAAATGAAAGTTATTTAACGCTAACCTAGAGGAAAGCATGCCTAGGGATGTCAGGGGAGGGCACTTCAATGAGGAAATAGTAAAACATAGAAATAATGATGGATTCTAGATTCAAAATGGCAGCAACCTTCAAGGAAAATAGAGAGGGTCTTTGTATTTCACCAAATTGCACCCTCCCTTCAACAGGATGATATGATCTTGACAATTGAGTATCTATTAGGTAATCAACATAGGTCTGAAACCTGTATATGGCTCCATGAGTTTTTGGTAGACACCTGTTCCTTGCTCCTAGGATCACAGTGGTTACATGATGTTTCTTCTTGGTCCATGGTCCTTTCTCTAGTCTTCTATTAACCACTTCATTTAGGGAACCTTCAGCTGTAATGACTGATAATAAATGTATTAATATTCCCACAGATCCCACTGAGAGGCCTTTCACACTGTGGCTAGTAGCCATGTCTTTGATACCCCCAGAGTCCTGACTCCTGGTGCAGATATAAAAGTTGCTGCTTCCCATGAGGTCTTTTTCTCACAGAGGGTGATGAGGTCCTGTGAGTGCCCAGGTAGTGGGTAGGGGAGAACAGCTCTGAGGCTTTAGGGTAGGGGGATTTAAAAGGGAAAAACCACAAGCAGGGCGGGCAAGTCTTAGTGTTTTGGGATTGGGTAAAAGTATACAACTTTTGAATTTGTTGGTTGGAGCAATCATGTACCTACAAGGACATTTGAAGCAAGCAGATGTAAATGGATGTTGTTTGTGTACCCTGGTGGGTCACTTTGATCAGGGCAAGCACAGTTTCTTGGGAGTGTCTGTGACTTTGCTGGACTGCATTCACCTCTCTAGTTAGATTCTGTCTAAAATGGAGTTTGTTCTGCTCTTTCAGGTCTCCTGGGTTTTCTAGACCGAAAGCTTTGGGAATTTCTACATGCTTGTCTGTTTCTCTGTAAAACCATTAACTGATAATTAGAAAGAAACTATCCTGTGTATTTTCAAAGTATTGGGGATGTTTTAGCATAGGCTTCTAGATTTTCTTCAGTGTTTGGAAAGAGCAGTTTTAGTGAGTGTCCCTGGATCTGGAGTCATTTAAGTCATTATTAGTGACTCTTCCCGTAAAGTGGTGTGGGTGTAAGGGAAAACTTTGAGAATCAGGTGGAGTATTTGATGTCTTTTAGGAAATGTGAGTCGCCTATGGAAGGACCCTTTTGCAGTCTGTGCGATATTTAAAGGGTGGGCTTTCTGGTGGCAGACCTGGGTTTACATCCTGGCTGGATGAATTTCCAGCTGAGTTCTTCGGTAAATCAATCCATCCATACCTGTTTCCTCTACTTTAAGGGGAAATAGCCACCCCTTTGATTCTCCTTGATCATTAAATGCAATGTCAGAACACTTCTTTGCAGTGTGAATTGCTCCCATCTTTCCTGTTAGGCTCCGGGGCCCGCCCACGGTTTCTTCACTAGGCTAGTCTCATTCCTTGCCCACTATTGATGTTCATTGTTGTGTTTGTTTTATCATATATGCCAAAAGAGGGGACAATATTATTTTTACTATCAGTGCAAGACAGACACTCTACCACCCCCAATACTTCTATATATTTCTAACCCTACTGTTTGGACAGAACCTCTGGTTCCTGTAGGGTTCTGACTCTACATCAGATCATCTGCTGGGGATTTCTATGTGACCGCTCTACTCACTCACGGAATTCATTATCTGCTCAGTCTCCACATGGAAGCTATCACCTTATTTCCAGAGCTGGTTTTGGCTCCTCTTGTTCCATATCAATTGTCCTTGATGCCATCCTAGAGAAAACATAGAACAGACTTCAACGCCTTCTTATCCCAGAATCTTCTATGCTAGAAACTGAAAGTCTCTTCTGTCCCTTTTCTTCTTTTCATCCACTGACCCTGTAGGCATCTAGTGCATGTGTGGAGCCCCTCGTGTGTACCCCTGCAGCGAGTTTAATTTAGTTGTTACCATTTTCATGATACACATGTATAAAAATGGTGCAGCCAAATATAACGGCTCAACTCCAGAAACACACAGTCTGGATTTGAATTCCTCTCACAGAACTAAGTTCCTTAGTTTTACTCAGCCACAGACTTCTCAGCTATACAGTGGCCACTATAACAGTGCCTTTCCCCGTGGGGCTCTTAGGATTTAGTGAGTTATCTCATGGTGCATCCTGGAGTAGCTCTAGGCACATAGTAAGCATGATACAAATAAGAGGCCCTAACCAACATCTGCTTCCTCTCTCTGCAGCTTGTCCTTCACCGTATTCTTTTCCTTGCCTACACAGAGCTGTCAGGAGATTAATTCCATTTTGCTGAGTGCTCATTCCCTCCCTAATAAGGGCATTCTCTTTGCTCGGCATGCAGGACACTGTCAGACTCACCTCTGGCTGTTCACTAACAAACCTCCTCCTTGTCTGGAGAGCAGTCCCCAGATGGCTTGCTTCTTCCCAGTGTTTGTCTCCTGTGTGTCAGGATACACTCCTTCCCTCACCGTCCTCTGGTGGCTCTGAGGTCTAATAGACTTATTCTTATTTTGAGGGTTTCATGCATGATCGCTGCATCCCCATTATTCCTGTGCTCCCTCCAGCCCATCTACCACCCCCAATTAGTATCTCTTCTTTGTTAGTTACATGTATATTTATATGTACACACACATACACATATATGTGTATATAACCCACTGAGTCCGTTTAGTTTGTTTATATGCATGTGTGTTAGGGAAGACCATTTGGGATTTGGGATTTCAACTTGCACAGCATAAGGTCTCTCTGTCCCTTATTTTCTATCTCTTCTTTATGAGCGATCTTCCCCAATCATGCTGATTCTTGGTTATCCATGGGAATTCTTTTTAAAAAATGAATTTTATTGAGCTATATATTTTTCTTTGCTCCCCTCCTTTTCTCTCCCCTCCCCTTCAACCCTCTTTATGTGGGAGTTCCCTCTGTGTGCTGTGATTACCATTAATTAATAAAGAAACTGCCTTGGCCTGTTGATAGGGCAGAACTTAGGTAGGTGGGGAGGACTGGACTGAATGCTGGGAGGAAGAAGGGTGGAGTCAGAGGCGCCATGGTTCCCCGCCAGAGACAGACATGCTGAAACTTAGCTGGTAGGCCATGACCTTGTGGTGATACACAGATTAATAGAAATGGGTTAAATTAAGATGTAAGAGTTAGCCAATAAAAAGCTAGAGCTAATGGGCCAAGCAGTGATTTAATTAATACAGTTTCTGTGTGATTATTTCGGGGCTAAACGGACGGGAAGAACAAGCAGCTCCCTCCTCCGTTGCAACACCCTCTCTTATGATCCATGGGAATTCTTAACAGCATTTACTTCATTTTCTCTACCTAATGCAGCACAGTGCATCCACACCTGCATGCCAAGGTCTCCATACCACAGTCTGGCTCTGTGTCATTGAAGATAGTCTTTAACAGGTCGGAAGCAGAGAGCCAGTGTTTATGCCTGCAGGTCATGCAATCTCTGTCAAGCCTGTCACAATGACAGCTCTGCCACAGGAGGGGATCGCAAGCTCACTACAGACAACATACATTGAGTATAGGTGTGTCTTGTCACATGACTTGACTTACAAATACACATGAAAGGCTAGATTTGGCTTTGGGTTTCAGTTACTGCTCCCATTCTAGAGAAATATCCATTTAAGAGAGAGAGAGAGAGAGAGAGAGAGAGAGAGAGAGAGTGGGGGGGAGGGGCTCAGTGGTTAAGAGCACTAACTGCTTTTCTAGAGGTCCTGAGTTCAATCCCCAGAATGCATATGGTAACTCACAACCACCTGTAATGAGATCTGGTGCTCTCTTGGCCTGCAGGGACACATGCAGGCAGAACACTGTACACATAAATAAATAAATAAATCTTTTAAAAATATCTATTTAGCTCAGTGCCCCATTTTATAATTGGGTTGATTAGCCTTTTACGGTCTAGTTTCTTGAGTTCTTTATATATTTTGGAGATCAGACCTTTGTCAGTTGCGGGGTTGGTGAAGATTTTCTCCCAGTCAGTGGGTTGCCTTTCTGTCTTAGCAACAGTGTCCTTTGCTTTACAGAAGCTTTTCAGTCTCAGAAGGTCCCATTTATTCAATGAGGCCCTTACTGTCTGTGCTGCTGGGGTTATACGTAGGAAGTGGTCTCCTGTGCCCACGTGTTGTAGAGTACTTCCCACTTTCTCTTCTATCAGGTTCAGTGTGGTTGGACTGATATTGAGGTCTTTAATCCACTTGGACTTGAGTTTTGTGCATGGTGATAGACATGGGTCTAACCTAACACCCTCCCCCATTATTTTATCCTTCTGTTCTGCTAGAGAAGTCTGACCTAATACAGAGCCTAGTGAGTCTTACTATCTCTACACGTGGGCAGAGGGGATTCACCACTGATTTCTTACATATAGCAGACACACATGAAACACACATACACACACAGACACACACACACACCCTAAGAGAGAGAGAGAGAGAGAGAGAGAGAGAGAGAGAGAGAGAGAGAGAGAGAGAGAGCGCAAGCAAACAGCACTTGTGGTATCATTATCCCTGCTCTTAACAGCAAATCTTCTAAACTCCCGTCAGTAGAAAAAGATAGGAGGTTGGGGAGGAGTGGTTGGCAGAAGGAACATCTATCTCATCACCATGGAAACAGATTTTTGCATCCCTGAGTTGGTCTTTGAGCACCAGGTGGTTCACAAACAGCCCAGAAGCATCTGAACTTCAGGAAGGGAAGCATTTGCTTTACCCACTGGCCTGTCACTCCCGAGTGATTTCAGAGTGCTGGACAGTACATTTTTTGAACAATTTTTTTTGAAATGATTAACTACATGTCATAGCAGTGATGAGAGTCTTGGATGTTTTCCTTTCCTTTTAGAATGTAGCTCACCATTAAACAAGCATGAGTAGTCAGATTTACCATTTCCCCACAATTTATATTATTTCAACAAATGGGACAAGGAAACCTTTCTGGTAATAAAGCTTTCCAAGATTTCATGAATCCACTTAAAAGTTCTATTATTTTTTCAATTCAGAGTTTCTTGCTAATTAATAAAATTATTGCCATTATTCTTATTACTGGTGTGTGACAATTCTGTGGCAGTTGGTTCTTTTCACAATTACATTGGTTCTGGGGGTCAAGTTCAGCAAGCACCTTCAGCTACAGTGACATCTTGCTTGTCCTCTGGCTGAGGTCTTAATAGTGATCATTCCACTCGTGGTCTTTTAACTGAAAAATGACTCTTCCTAAAACTGGCCCCCTTATTCTGCTGTGGGATTTTGTGGGGTATTTGTACACTGTGGGAAGATGTATTGTTGTGATCGGTGTAATGAAAAACTGGACAGTCAATAGGTAGGCAGGAGGTACAGCAGGACTTGGTGGGGTGAGGAGGGGGAGGGGAGAACTGGAGATGAATCTAGGTATGAGAGACATCAGCCAGATATGGGATGAGTCAGACACACAGAATGGGACAGAGATAAAAACAGCATGGTGGAAAGTAGATTAATAAAAATATGGGTTTATTTAAGTTATAGGTGCTAGTGGGGCGAGCCTAAGCTAAGGGCCAAGCTTTCATAATTGATAAGAAGTCTCTGTGTCATTATTTGCCGACTGGAGATCCTGACAAGAAAGCATACTATAGTGTGACCAATTTCAAAGTCTAGTCCATGACGGCAGAGATGTCAAGGCTACAGGATCTTGAAGCGCCTGTTCTCATCACATGCACACTCTGTAAACAGAGTAACCAGTGTGTGCTATGGCTCACCCCATTTTCTCCACATATGCGGTCTAAGATCCAAGCCAGTAAAAGGTCCTGCCCACAATTAAGATGGGTCTTCCTCCATCAATTAATGCCAACTAGGTAATCCTCAGCGGGCATCTTCTGTACCCTCAAAGCCACCCTCCAATTGGAAATGCAAGCTACATCCATTTCAGGGGGGTTTCACACTGCACACGCTTCACTGTAAAGCCGGCTTAACGCAGGTGTGCAAGAACCTGGGTGATCAGGCCTGCCTTTTGCGCTAATGTATTTTTACTCTGGAGAAGTCTTCTCAATGTCTCCTTTCATTGGGAAACTTGCATTTGGGGTAGAGGATTTGAATTTTACAGTCTTGCGAAGAAGAATTTCACCACTCTCCCATTCACCTGGGTTCACAGGCATCAGCAGAAAGGACTTTGGCAAATCTGTGTGTCCCTTCTCTGGGCCACTTTTAAAACAACAACTTTCACCATAAGCCTGTCCCCCCCCCTCCCCGTACACTGCGTGTGCACGCACATTCATGTAGAGGTAAGAAGTCAACTCCTTCTGTTCCTCTCCACCTTCCCTCTTGGGAAAGGATCTCTTGCCGAACCTGAAGTGTGAAGATTTGGCTAGATGGGTTGGAGGAGAGCTGAGGACCCACCTTCCTGTGCCTCCCTAGGGCCAGGATGACACCCATTCTTCCCATGTTCTTCTGCTGGTGAGGACGAGGGGAGCCCCCAGCACCCACAATGGGACAGTTCTGCTTAGAGCGATTCTGCAGCGCACCACCAAAGAGTTGTTGACGGTTCTTCCACGTCCGTCCAGTTCCTTACAAAGCCACCTGCCAGGAGAAAGGCTCAGGTGGGTGCTTCTGATTGGCTGACCTAAATTCATGCACTTAAACCAAGCTGCCAAGAAAAGTAAAACAGTTTCCAAATAGTTTCTGCTTCAGCTGTTAGAGGTAGGACTTGACATCTCCAGCACACAGAATATGGAATCTCTTGTACTTAAATAGGGGAACTAGACCTCAAACATAAAAGAAACGATGCGCTCCTTTTGGTGGAATAAGACCCCAATAGTTGTAGTGCTCTGAATCCACAAATAAAGTCTTTCTTTTCATTTTTTTAAAAAAATCTCCCAGGTACCAGTCAATGACGGAGACCACCATCCTCGTTATGTTAACTGGGGTTTCCTGAGCATGCACCCCAGGCCCGGGATAGATGCTTTACCCCACAGCCTCACTCCATCTTCTGGACTTGCTGTTCCCATCTCACTGATGTCTCTCGGAGTTTCCTGTGTCTCATTAAATTAAAGGTTTATGTGCCCAAGATCCGAGAAGTGTAAAAAGTTATACCTAAGGTTTGCGTCAGTCTACATGGTCCCATTGCCTGGGACCACTGATCTTTAACACACCCCCATGATATAAATAAGGCTGCATCAGAGTTGCATTTTGATATTGGATTTGGTCTAAGTTTATAATTTCAGTTTGATTTTACTTGGGCCAGTAGAAAGTGAAATAGCAGGCTGCCGACTCCCGTGTCCTTTGTGGGGTCCTCAAATGTTTGATCCACAGAATGTCAACAGATAGTTGTCCCCTTCCCCCCATAGCTTTGAACAGCAGCAAACCTGTTTCAGCCTCCCAAGTGCTGGAATAACAGGTGTGAGTCCATCCCAGCACCTCGTTTATCAAATAGCTTTTCTTGTCTTTAATGAGCATGCCAACATTGGTAGTATCAAGGGAGGTTCTCATTTGGATTATTGTTAGCATTTGAATATTTGCATTCCAACGCGGGAAGCATTCTAAATGTAACTTGAAGTGAAAATATCCATATTAGACACATGTTTAAATTCTATCGATTGAAGCATTTATCGCTGAAAAACTAAATGGCTTCAAATTAATGGTGGCTATCAAAGCTGTTGAACGATGAACCCAAACGGTTACAATGAACATTAAAATGGTCATGGAACAAATTGGGAACAAGTCTGGTTGTTAACAAGAATTAACTTGATTCTTTAGTTAGGTAGGTTTGCAAATGATCATTATTTACTTCTTTTGGGGAGCAATAGAGCTGATTGAATCCAGGGCCTCATGTATGAGAGGAAAGGGTTTTACCACTGAGCTGCACCCCCAGTCCTCTGCTCACGTTTTGTTTCTGGGGCAGAGTCTCACTGAGTTGCCTAGAGAGTTTTGGTCCTCCCCAGTCTCCCGAGTAGCTGGGATGATGGGCCTGAGCCATTAGTCATGGCTGTTAGGTACTTCTGAGCAGAGAAACGATAAAAAATTTGAACAGTAAAGTGAAATAAAACACTATTAGATGATATTAGAATCATACACTCATTTTTGGCAGAATGATACATTTTTAAAAATAATTTTTAGGAACTGTGTTTCATTTGTATTTCTTCTTGGGTCTTGATTCTTTTAGAAATAAAGGAATTTTAAAACACAGGATGTCAAAGCTGCCACCTCAAATTTTATAAAGAAGAAAAGCTCGTCTTTGATCTGGGCAGGATAGAGATGCAAAGACTATGAAGAAGAAGGGAAATTCTCAGGGAAAAGGTGGTTTATCCAATATGTAACGCCTTGCCAGTCAAACCTTAGAAAGAGAGATTTGCCAAAAAAAAAAAAAGGCCTTAAGAAGATTAGTTCTTATAAATGATTTTTTTTTTTTTTTGATTTTCGAGACAGGGTTTCTCTGTAGCTTTTGGTTCCTGTCCTGGAACTAGCTCTTGTAGACCAGGCTGGCCTCGAACTCACAGAGACCCGCCTGCCTCTGCCTCTCGAGTGCTGGGATTAAAGGTGTGCGCCACCACTGCCCTTTTTTTTTCAGAGGCTGGAACTATAAATGAAAGATGGCTGAGCTGATTGCTCCAGATTTCCAGACAGTTTTCATAACAGGGTGAAGGGCGGATTTCTTCTTAGCTTTTCCAACTGTGTGGGTCTAAAGGCACAGAGGCCTTATAGAGAGTGCTCTCTGGAAAATGCCTCTCCCAGAGTCTGTTCTCCTGTGGACCTGGGGAGAGTGACTGGTCACGACTGTGTGAATATGAGTTGCACAGCTGACAAAGGACACTGAGAAACTGTGTGCCCGCCTTTTCAATGCTCGCTGAACATGCTCGCTGTAAATTGCAATGCCTTTCTAGCATTTCTTGTTTAGAACTGAATTTTAGAGATTCTTTCTTTAAGGGTTGTATTAGCTTTGCTTTTGATTTCCAACCAACTAAAATTATTATTACTTGGCTACTTAGTACTTATCACAAGTGTGGATTACAGTTCTCTACCAAAAATAAAATGGTTCCTTCCTGTCTAGAGGCCAGGCTAGCCTGCCTTCCTTCCTTCCTTCCTTCCTTCCTTCCTTCCTTCCTTCCTTCCTTCCTTCCTTCCTTCCTTCCTTCCTTCCTGTTCCTATGTTTTAATTAAAAATTTTTTATATAGTGCATTTTGATCATGTTTTCCCTTTCCCCAACTCCTCCCAGGTTCTTTCCACCTCCTCATCCATTGAAGGAGGCTAGTTATTTTGTTCCTGGCTGTTCAGACCCAAAACAACCACATAGAAACTGTATTAATTAAATCACTGCTTAGCCCATTAGTTCTAGCTTCTTATTTACTAACTCTTACATCTTAATTTAATCCATCTCCATTAATCTGTGCATCACCACGAGGTCATGGCCTACCAGCAAAGTTCTGGCGTCTGTCTCTTGCAGGGTTACATGGCTTCCCCTGACTCTGTCTCCTTTCTCCCAGCATTCAGTTTAGTTTTCCCTGCCTAGCTCTGTTCCCCTATAACTCTGCTATAGGCCCAATGCAGTTCCTCTATTAACTAATGATATTCACAGCATACAGAGTGGAATCCCACATCATTCATCTATCCAACTTCATGTATTTTCTTTTTCTCTTTGTCCCCGATAAAACCCACAAGACATAAAAACAACCAACAAACACAAATAGAAACAAAAATCAAAATAACCAGGGAAAAGACCAATAAGATAGAAAACAAAATGGCAAAAGAGAGCAAAAAGCACTATTGTTTGTTTTGTGTTGGCCAACCTTTTCTGAGTATGGATGTGGTTGGATCACCCTCCCCTTCCTTGTCAATTTGTTCCCCTTAGTACTGAGACCCCTAAAGGCTTGGACCTGTGTAGGCCCTGTGCGTACTGCCACGGTCTTTGTGAGTTCCTAAGAGTGCCAGTCCTGTTGTGTCTGAAGACACTGTTTCTTGGCATTCTCCATCACCTCCGGCTCTTACAAAATTTTTTGTGCCTCCTCTCCCCTATGTTTCCCTGAGCCTGAGAGGAGAGGTTCGATGTTGATAACTCATTTAGGACCGAGTGTTCCAAAGTTTCTCCCTCACTCTCTGCACGTTGTCCAGTTGTGGGTCTCTCTATCTACTGCAGGAAGCTTCTCCCAAGTGGGTTGAGGGAGGCACTAGTGTATGGGTGTAGCAGTATGTCACCAGGATGACTGGCATTTCTTAAAACTAAGACATAAGTGAAGGGGTTCCCACACACTCCAGCAAGGGCCTCTCTGCTCCAGCACCCACCCTTGCTTTCTTGCCTTTTCTTCTTCTTCCTCCCAGTTTTCTTCAGCGCCACTAGAATGTTCACTGCTTTGCTTTGTTCGACTCAGATGACTACCCCTTTATCGGAGGGGTATGAAAGGGCCTTCAAACGTTTCCTAAATCCTCTTTGTTAAAACAAAAGATGGGAAGCCTCCTGGGGGAAGTTTCCCTGTGCCATTATGCACGGCCACTTGGTGGCGCCAAAAAGTAAGATCAGCCCTGGATATACACACTTCGAGAAGTAACTGGTCCTTTAAAATAGAAGTAGGAAGATAAACAGTCCCTTTTTGAGAAAAGTGTATGACTTTCAGTGAACTTCTTTTTTTTTTTTCTAAAAAATGAGGGTGGTCAGTGGTCCAAAGAGCAGGTTTGAACTGTAGAAGCTTCTCAATTGTTTTTAATGTTGACCCATTTAAACTCAACTGCCATGGCTTTCCAGTATGTTCCTTGGGGGCTGGACTAAAAGTGATATCTGATGTGTTTACTGTAGGCTTGAAGAGCCTGGGACTACTACTCACTTGGCTTAACATGTGAGTCCTCCCTTGGCTTTTATGGGAGGCGGTTTCAAATCTTCACAACACTAATTTACATGGAAAAGCTGACTGAGGTGCGGTAGGGATTTTAACCCACCACCAGTCTCCAGAGGACTTCTTCTCAGCACTGGGTTTGTGTCTGGATGACTCTTTACCGTAAGGTAGTTTACTTTCAGTGTGTGTGTGTGTATTTGTGCACACAGATGTGCATAAATGTGGTTTGGGCTCAACATGGCTGTTGAGAATCTTCCTCTATTGCTCCTCACCTTATATTTGAATTAGATCTCTTGCTGAACCCAGAGCTTGCCCTTTTGGCTAGATCAGGTGGCCAACAAGCTCCAGGGATAGCCATCTTTGCTCCACTAACACTTGTTTACAGCGCTGCCTGGCTTCTGCACCCGTGCTGCGGATTTGAACTCAGATCCCCATGCTTGCCTAGCAAGCTCTTTACCACTGAGTACTCTGCCCAGCAATCTATCTCTTCCTTAATTTTGACTCTTTGGAAAGGGGGGAGTTTCTAAGGAAAAGCCTTTTAAACATGCACAGCCCCGACACATGATAAAAGTAAGAACACTTACTACTGCATTGCTATCGTGGGAAAGATGGCACTCACATAACTGTTCTTGTTTCAGAATTTCAAGTTGAAGCATGTCCTTCAGTCTTCACGGGCACATTTGGCCAGGGACACCAACAGTGCCAGTATAATGCTTTTGGAGTCTGACCGTGCCGGATAATTTCTGCTTTGGCCTGTCGTCCCTAGATAGAAATATTCGCACTTTCCTGAGGTGATTGATTGTGTTTTTCCTCTTACTGTTAGTCGTGGAACTGGACCCTTGGCCTGATCTTCTTCCTTTGCTAAAGCCCGAGGGACTAGTGACTAAGTCTCCAAGCTGAGCCCTGAGAAAAGAGGTAAGAGACCCTGTCTCAAAATTAAGGTTGAGAGTGATGACAGAGAAAGACGCCCAGTGTTGACCTCTGGCCTCAATATACCCTTGTACACACATGAGCATGTACGACGCATTCAAGACCTGCACCCCTTCCCCAGATTGCTCTATGTGGCTTTAATGTCTCTTTATTACTTTGTTGTTGTTGTTGTTACTTGTTAACTATGAGGGATGTGTTAGTGGGAATCATGGGAATCTATTTTGGATGCTGCCAACTGCAAGCAGATTCCAGCCTTCCTAGCTAGTTAACTAATCTGTACTATTATCACCAAGGCATGCACAGGGAGTCCCCTGAGGGACCTGAGTCAACCCAGGAGCTCAGTGCTATGGCAACCTAAAAGACTATGTTCCCTTTTCTGGAGGATGGTTGTGTAGGTCCTTTCTCCCTTGCTTTTCTCTTGACAGGAGGATTTTGCCTCTTTGCCTAATAGGTGCCTATGCTGGAAAAGCGATGTCGTGGCTGAGTGAATGGAAGCAGAAAATAGAAGGCTGGCAGGCTAGTTGCATGGATAAAAATAAGTTGACATTGAAGTTAGGCAGCTCTGTAATTTGGTTGCTGGTATGCTCTGGTCCAGAGTCTGTGGGAAGTGAGATAGTTTAGTACTGGTCAAAATGTGGGGTTTGGGATTATCTGTGAATTTTAATTATCCCTTTCTTGTCTTCTATTTAAAAAGATAATGGACATCTGGCCACATAAGCCAAAGATTTAAAATCCACACTGTCTTTTGGAGTCTGTTTCTAGCCTTATGAAATGAGACAATGCCTTTTGAGGTGGCAACATAAATCTCTTTATCTCTAGGGGTTCTCTGCCTACTTTGGACAGATTACCAAGCTGGAATCTATTGTTGTTTGCAGCAATTTTGCATCTCTGAGAAGCTTGCATGAGAGCCTTGGAAGGGAGTCATGGACCATATTTATATATCAAGGACACCGTCTCTCTTCAGGGGAAAGGGCAGATTAGTTGGTAGGACCCTCCTTTTGATAAAAAAGGCTTTTGTTCCTCATCTGGGATGAATAGCAAAACTAGAAGGGAGACAGAATATGATGAATAGCCTGTTTTCTGGTCAAGGTATTTGGATAAACATTTTATATAGTGTCTTAGTCATGGCTTCTATTGTGATAGAAACACCATGATCAAAAGTCATTTGGGGATGAAGAAGTTAATTTCTACTTATGGGTTCTTTATTGTGGCTTATCACTGAGGGAAGTCAGGGCAGGGACTCAACAGGACAGGAACCAGGAGGCAGGAGCTGATGCAAAGGCCATCGAGGAGTATTGCTTACTGGCTTGCTCTCCACAGCTTGCTCAGTCTGCTTTCCTAAAGTTCCCAGGATCACCAGCCCAGGGATGGCACACTCACAGTGAACCAGGTCTTCTCAAGTCAAACATCAATTAAGAAAATGCACTTCGGTCTTGCTGACAGTCTAGTCTGGTAGGGAAATTTTCTCATATGACGTTCCCTCTTCCCAAATTACTCTTATTTATATCAAGTTGGCATAAGACTTAGTAATTATAGCACTATATGGTACTAATTACCAATGAATTTAAGTAACTATGTTATTGCTTTGTCAGTAGAGACACTAATAATAAAATCTTTAATAGTAGCAATTTTGTGGTTTTGCTGTGTTTGTATTAGAAGATGAACAAAGACAGATCTTAGTTTCTGTGCTATTCCTTGGCCTATTTTCTCAAGGGGACCAGAATGAGGGATTTAGTTTGCCAGACCTGGGTCTGCTTCTTTCCTGCTTAGAAGGCAATACTTGAAAAATAAGATGTTGGGAAGAAAAATCAGATATTCACATATACAGACCATGGACAAGATGTAAGGAGCTGAGTTTACCTCTCCACCTTAAATAAAACTAAAAGACCAAAAGGTATGTGAGGGGAAGCTTAGTAGGAGGAGACGCAGTGGGGGTACAGGTGCTGATGGACAGGGAGATGATGTGTAGCTGCAGCTTTTGTCAGCACAGCAGGCTTTCTTTTTATTTCCTCACCCCCACTTCTGCCTCTGGCTGGAACCTCATAGCTGCCCTCTGATCTTGCAAGGCTACTTTCAATAATTCTTTAGGCAAACGTGACTCTCCAGGAGGCAAACCTCACAGCAGCTTTTATGACTTGTGTTAGGTGGTGCACAGAAGCAAAATAAGGAGTGTTACCCATTCTGATATTATCTGAAGTGAAGCAGATATCTGGGTTCTAGAAACACAAGGGAAGCTTTAGGAACCTGCATCTTCGTCATTTGGGTGTGGCTTTTCTTTTGAATGTAAAGTGTTGAGCTAAGCTCATATATAGGTGTTGGCATATAGTTACACCAATAGAGTAACAGCCAATGACAGCTAGCAATGGGGCAGTATTGTCAGTAGGGCACCCACCATTTGGAAGCTTATCAAATGAGTCACTTGCTGTCACATGATGATGCTCGTGTGCATGTATATTGTGCATGTTCAGGCATGTGTGAATATATGTGCATGTGCCTGTCGAAGCCAGAAGTCAATATTGGTCATCTTTCCTCTGGGGCCATTCATCTTCTTATTGCTGTTGTTGTTGTTTTCTCTGAGACAGAGTCTCTTACTGATCTGCACTTTGCCAAGTAGGCTTGGTTAGTTGACTGGAAGTCTGCATGATCTGCCAGTTTCCACTATAAGTACACATCACCAAGCCTGCATTTTTAAAAATAGGTGCTGGGTATCAAACTCAGGTTTTTGTGCTTGTAAGGTAAGCATTTTTATCAACTGAACTGTCTCCCTAGCCAAAATGTTAATGCTTCAATTCACTAATTATTAATTTCCTTCTGAAAGATTTCAGGTTGGTTTTCAAAGGGGAAATGGAAGTAAATTGCTATTTGGATAAGAGATTATTTACAATAATTAATATCATAGATAGCCAGGCAGACAGAGAGCAACATGGCGGGGTCTCTGAAGAGAGTGGAGTCCTCTCTTCTCCAGTCTAGAGGAAGGAGGGAGGTTCTATATTACACGACTAATGAAAGCCAATAGTGTGTAGTTGTATTGTGCATAAGTCAGCAGTGAGGACGGGGAGGGCAAGAATCTAGAAAAGTGTTACATAAGTGCTAGAGCTGAAAATTACTATGGTTTCCAGAATTAACACAGCTCAAATAAAATGGAGGAGCTTCACAAAATGGCGTGACCCTGACTAACAGTATGTGTAGTGGAAGGAAGCTTGTGGCTAGGTAAGAATTGACTACCAGACAGAACCTCTGACCTGAGAATCTTTGGGAGAAGATTATATAAGCGTATCTGTATAAGCTGGTCATAGATTTGCTCTCTTTGATTGTTCCACCAGGTGTTTGAAGATAAACTTTTTTTTAGAGTTTCTATGAGTTTTATCTTCCATCCTTCCTGTTTATTCTTCTCCATGCTTCTCTTTGGCTGAGTGTTCTCTTCTCTTTCCCTGATTTATTGAGTCACAGAGGGGTGACTTTCCCCCCCCTGGAAAGTTATAATGAGATATGCACACTATACTGGGGCTCCCAACATAAGAACTGAAAAGCTTCAGGTATATAAAATTGTTCTAAACTGAAGTGTTTTAATTGTAATAGAAGAAGCAGCCCTTTGAACAGTCTCCTCTGCAATGAATCCTTTGCTACATAAAAGACTCCTTTTGTGATGTAAATAACGACCCTTTGTCTTAGCTGTTGACAAGAGCTAAATTTAAAGTGGATGATCTTGCTGAACAATGTCAGACTAAGACTAGAAACTTTATCACTTCCAAAATGCCTTGTCTGAAATAAGGATCACATGTAACACGGTTGTCATCTACTATCAAGGTTAAATAGCGAGAGTGGAAAGTCCTCGGGCGCTGGGGGCGCTGGCATAGTGCCACCTTCTCCTTCAAAGGCAACAAAAGTAATTTTTCTTTGTACTTGAAAATGAAGATGAGCTCTGATCTCAGTGCATGGCTCCAGTGAGTCAGTGTCTGTCTTTCTAATAGAGTTGCTACATTTTTGTGCTGTATTTTCAGCTTTGTTAGTAATGAATATAATTACTGACACTCCATAACCATTCCTTAAATTAGTGCAGTAGGGAAGTGTTCATGAAATAACGCGGACAGAGGCCTGAAACTTTCAGAACCAGACAGCTACATTTGTTTTTAGACTATCATAAAATCTATAGTTTGCAACCACAGCTGTGACCAGAGTTTTAGGACAAAACCCCAATCTTTGATTTGGCCACCTAACCCAACATACCAATTAAAGAGGTGAGTTATGATAAAAAGCAGAGGGAAGATTTATTCAACGCAGCCACATTGAAATAAATAAAGGGTACAGTTAGTCCCAAGTCCATCTTTGGTAGCTGACCAAGTTTTAGGTTTAAACAGGAAATAATGGGGCAGTGTTGCTCAAGATATGTTTGCCTAGCCATTGTCTCAGCTTTCATTCTGAACGACATAAAGACATTTTACTTGGAAAAACAGCTTGGTTCTCAGGGGATGAAGGAACCAGTTCATTCTCAGGAGACTGTAGTTTCTGTTCTAGGATGCTGCCTCTGTTCTTCCTGGAATCTAAGGTGACTATAGGTATAGAACAAGGAATACAGACCTTAGGCACTTGGGTTTTGGAACAGGACATTTAAAAAGGCTGACAATGAGATGCTGCAGTTGCTATTATCATTTGTGGCTTTAGTCTGAAGGGGATGTAATAGGTGAAGTATGAAGGGTTTCTACATAGGCACTGCTGAAGTGACGAGCATAACTTCACAGAGTCAGGATTAAGAATCTGAACTGAAGTAAAGGAGATAAACAAAGATGTCAGGGTTTCAACCTGCTTCTCGTTACTTTGTACATCCAAGTGAGGTCAATGCTTTTCAACAAAAGCAACTTGCGAGTGTCTGTTACAGTACCGTGTTTGTAGAGCTCTTTGAAACTATCTTGTGAAACATATTCGCCTTCCCTTTAATGTCTACAAAGTAGAACTTAGACAGCTCTCAAAAATTCTCTTCTAAGCCACCTAAAAATGCATTAATTAAGAGTTGATTTGTCTGTTCTTTCTTCAGTAGAGATTCATGGTATATGCAATAACTAATCAAACCAATTTAACTGTAGTTTTGGTGATACATATGGGCACTAGGGTAGTTGACATATGGCTAAAATATGGGGAGAAGACTGTTAAGTTACGACTGGAGTTGGCAAGTTAAAATATTGTTGCAGAGGCTGATCATTTGTTTCTGGCTGCTCAGACCCAAAGTAATCACTCAGAAACTATATTATTTGCAATATTTGGCCAATAGCTTAAGTGTATTTTTAGCTAGCTCTTACATCTTCAATTAACCCATTTCTATAATTTTTTGTTTTACCATGAGACTTGTGGTTTACCGGTAAAGTTTCAGGGCTCATCTGTCTCCTCTGTAGGCTACATGGCATCTCATTGACTCTGCCTACATTCTCCCAGCATTCAGTTTAGTTTTCCAACCTAGCTCTATTCCACCATATCACAGGCCAAAGGTGCTTTTTTATTCATTAACCAATACAAGCAACACATATACAGAAGAACTTCCCATACCAAAATATTATTTAAAAACACCTCTGAAATTATTTTGTAACTATTTAGTCTTAAACAATGTGCTAATTATAGGTAATTTTTAAATTACTTAATAAAGGTGAACATAGATGTTTGTTTGAAACCCTGAGCATTCTTTCTATTAGAATTTTGGAGGAACATAATTCCCTGGGAATGCAACCAAATCTCAAGACAGACCCAGCTCTCCTCCTTCCTGTGGCCCAACTCAGCTTCCCATTGGAGTCCATTCCCATTGTTTTGTGTCAGCCACAAATACATGGAGGCACTCTCTACCTGAGAACTCCTGGCTACATTTCCCTGGGAATCTGGTTGGCCATCTTCATTCTCCTTCCTGTTCTCCATTGCAAATCCTTCAGTCTCATTCCCAGCCCTGTAGCATACTTTTTGTAGGGTCCTGTCCTTCTTCTCTGCCTCCATATCTTAGGGACTCCATCAAATCTCATGCTGGGTCCAGCTTTCCTCTGTCTGAGGATCCTCTTCACTTCTTGCCCATCTCCAGTCCTTAATGTCAGTTCCTAATACCAAGAAACACACTCTACCTGGAACCCCCAGGTAATACCTGGTTAAAACTTTAACCAAATTATCTAAAGAAATGAAGAGAAAAGATCCAAATTAATAAAATTAGAGTTAGAGGTGAAAAGGTTGACATAATAACAGATGCAGAGGAAACCAAGGGGAGATAACAAATAAGGGTATACTTTAACAATCTGTACTTCCCTAACTGGAATATCTAGAAGAAATGGATACATTTATTGATGTATATCACCTACCACAGTTAAATCAACTTCAGCTAAGTAGTTTAAACAGACCAATAACCTCCAGTGAAATAGAAGCAATAATTAAGCGTCTCTTAATCAAAATGAACAAACAAATGAACAAAACAAGCAAACAAAAAATAAATAAAAACCACCCAGGGCCAGATGGATTCATTGCAGAATTCTAACTGATCTTCAGAATGAATTAATGCCAACACTCCTCAAATTATTGCACAAAATAGAACCAGAAGAACAAGTCCTGATACATAAACATTTACCCTGATACCTAAGCCACACAAAGACTCAACAAAGAAAGAATTACAGACCAATTTCCCTCATGAAAATAGATGCAAAAAATGTAACAAATCTGTTGCAACCCAAATACAAGATTACATTAAAAAGTTCATCCACTATGATCAAGGAGGCTTCATTTCAGAGATGCAGGGATAGTATGACATCAATAAATGTCATCTACATCTAAATAGACTAAAAGACAATAACTCTATGATCATCTCACTAGACACAGGAAAAGTCTTTGACAAAATCCAATACTCCTCATGATAAAAGTCCTAGATAGATTAGAGCTACAACATACTTAAGGTAGTTTGCAGAAAGCCCACAACAAACATCAACTTAAAATGGAGAGAAATTCAAAGCAATTCCATTAAAATCAGGAACAAGACAAGGCTGTCCACTATTTTTATACCTACTCAGAATAGCATTTGAAGTCTTAGCTAGAGCAATACAACAACTGAAGATCAAAGGGGTACAAATTGGAAAGAAAGAAGTCAGAGTATCATTATAGGTCAATGTTATGGTAGTATACAGAAGTGACCTTAAAAACTCCACCAAGAAACTTCTACAGCTGAAAAACACTTTCAGCAAAGTAGCTGATAATACAAACTTATCAACTCCAAATTAGTAACTTTCCTATATACAAAATGACAAAAGGACTTAGAAATTAAGGAAACAATATCTTTTACAATAACTCCCCCAAATCAGGCGTAACTCTAACCAATCAAGTGAAAGACCTATATGATAAAAACTATAAGACACTAAAGCAAAAAACTGAAGAAGATATAAGAAGATGCAAAGATCTCACTTGTTCATGGATCAGTAGGATTAATGCAGCAAAAATCACTATCCTACCAAAAGTAACCAACAGATTCAATGCAAGCATCAAAATCCTAGCACAATTCTTTACAGAACTTGAAAGGATAATTTTTAGCTTCACATATAAACACAAAAGACTTAGGAAAGCTAAAACTATCCTGAAGAATAAAATAACTTCTAAAAATATCACCATCCAGCTTCAAATTGTGCTACAGAGTAATAGTAATGAAAACATTGTGGTATTGGCATAAAAACAAGCAGGTTGATCAATGAAATCAAACTAGAGACCCAGACATGTGTCCTCATACATATGGACAACTGATTTTTGATAAATAAGCCAGAAATACACACTGGAAAAAGGAAGGACAGCATCTTCAGCAAATGATGTTGATCAAACTGGACAGCTGCATGTAGAAGGATGCAAACAGATCCAAACTTATCACCCTGCACAAACTCAGCTCCAAAAGGATCAGAACCTTCAACATAAAGCCAGAAACCCTGAACCTGAGAGAAGAAAAGTGGGGAATAGTTTTGAATCATTGGCACAGGAAAGGACTTCCTGAACAGAATACCAATGAGACAATAAGATCAACAATTAATAAATGGGACCTCATGAGCCTATAAAGTTTCTGTATGACAAAGGATACCATCATTTGAACAGAACAGCATGCTACAGAATGGGAAAAGATATTTATTAACTAAATACCCAACAGGGGACTAATATGTAAAATATATAAATAATTGAAACAACATTAAGAACCAACACAAATAACTCAATTAAAAATGGGGTATATATCTAAACAAAGAATTCTCAAAAATTGAAACAGAAGAGGCTGAGAAATACTTAAAGAAATGTTCAACATCTTTAATCATCTGTGAAATACAAATAAAAACTACTTTTAGATTTCATCTTACACCAGTCATAATGGACAAATTCAATAAAACAAATGGCAGCTCATGCTGGGGAAAACATGGAGCAACGGGACATTCATCTTTTCTTGGTGGGAGTGAAAACTTGCATACCCTCTACGAAAATCAATATGGTGGCTCCTCAGGAAGCTGGGAATCGATTTCCCTCAACATCCAGCTGTACCACTCTTGGGCATCTGGAGACAGTTGCTCTTCCATCTCCATCAATGTTGTATTCATATTAGCCAGAAACTGGAAACCATCAGTGGATGAATGGATAATAAAAATGTGGTACATTTATGCAGTGGAATATTACTCATTTGCTTAAAAAAATGAAATCATGAACATTAGAGATAAATGAATGGAACTAGAAAAAAAGTCATTCTGAGTGAGGTAACCCAGACCCCCAAAGATAAATATGCCAAGTATTTTCTTATATGTAGATGTTAGCTGTTAAGTCTTTAATAAACAGGCTACAATCCATATAAACACAGGGTTTAGGGATAGTGTAAGGGTGGGGAGAGAGTGATTTCCCTGGGAATGAGAAATAGAATATATATTTATGTATGGATTATACACATCTATGTGTGGGAGGCTTAAGGAGGGGAGCAGGGAAGAGGGACATAAAGGAGGGAATACAGGAGGAACAGCTAAAACTAAAGGGCATTTGAAAGATCATAGGGAAAGCTTCTATATTAGGTGGTTTTAAAAATATAAACATATATGAAAGAAATCTAAATGTAAGTTCTGAATAACGGGGAGACAGAGCCTCAACTAGACATCTTTCATCACGAAATGAAACATGTGGTATAGCTCGTTTATTTTACTTTTAGCTATTTGACTCTTTTGGGGGCCTGCCATCAACTCCTAAATAAATACACCTGGAGAATTATTATTACTTATAAAAGCCCAACCTTAGCTTGACTTATTTCTTGTCAGCTTTTCTTTACTTAAATTATTCCAACTACTTTTTGCCTCTGATTTTTTTTGTTTTCTTACTTCTATATATCTTACTTGTACTTTGTGGCTGGCCCCGCCTATCCTTTCTCCTGCCTTGCTATTGGCCATTCAGTTCTTTATTTGACCATCAGGTGTTTTAGGCAGACAAAGAATCACAGCTTCACAGAGTTAAACAAATGCCACATGAAAGAATGCAATACATCTTTGCATCATTAAAACAAATGTTCCACAGCATAAACAAATGTAGCACACCTTAAAATAATTCCACAACAGAAACCTCTAGTCCCAGGGATGGATTGCATCTAATTGAGTTGTTGGCCAGAGGAACCTCATAGAAGCCCCCAAACAACCCAGGCTATTGTCAAGGCTATGGTTTCTCACCACAAGATGATGTTAAGGCCCTGTTGTTGAAAGCAACTTCTACATAACTCACTGAACACAGAGAAGTTGAGCTGGTGTCTACCTAGAACCTCCACTCTTACTGACTAGTATTTATGGAACTGGAAGTACTTTGCACACTACCAGAGGAGAAAGGTTAACATCAACCCAGGAACAAACCCTGTGATCTACTATGATGACCTGCCTGCAAGATGCACTGGTACAATAATAGCACAGGTTTATGAAAGTAACCAACCACTATCTGATTAGTTTTAAGGCCCACTTCATGAGTTGAAACCCATGCTCAACACTACTCATGTGGCCAAGAACCCAATACTTGATAAGCCATGGACCTATGGGAAAACCAAATATTACTGTTCTGCCAAAGGAGCACAGCCATAAAAATGACCCCTAACAACTATTCTGCTATACTCATTGATCAGTGTCTCATTCAGCCACCATCTGAGAAACTTCCTCTTGAAGTAGACGCCACCTACACAGAGAACCACATCTGAACAATGTGCAGAGAGTGCAGGACCGTGGAACACACAGTGCTAAGTGGGAAGTCTCCATCAAATCCCTCCCTGGAATCAGGGAGCTCTGTGGAAGAGGAGGCAGAAAGATCGTAAGAGCCAGTGGGGATGGAAGATACCAAGAAAAAGGTCTTCACACAACAGGGCTGACACACATATGAACTCCCAGAGACTGTGGCAGCTTGCACAGGGCCTGCACAGGTCTAAGCTAGATGGGGAAGCGTGGAGAGGGGAAGGGACCACAAAGCCCCATCCCTAGCCCAGAAGCCATCTCCAACTGACAACCATTCATAAGGGAAAAAATAGTTTTCTCCAACTGAGTCTCACTGGGTATACAAACCACACTTGAGGGCAGGCCCCATGCCTAGCCCTGGATTGCCAACTCAGAAAGAACTCAGTGTTATTGTTGGAAGGTTTTGTCTCATAATACTTTGTTTGAGCATTTTATTTCAACCTTACAGGTCTTTTGCTTATATATTATGGTTTCCAATTTTCTGTTTTTCATAGGATTTATGGGTGTCTCTTGTGCTTCTTCTTTGGCTCTTTTTTTCCTGTTTGTTTTATACTATTCTGTGTTTGCTTTTTAAAAATTGCCTGTTTGTTTTCTATTGAGAGAGAGAGAGAAAGAATGTATATTTATGTGGCCAGGGAGGTAGGGAAGATCTGGAAGAATTTGGGGGAAGGAAAATAGTTATCTGAATATATTGTATTGTATGAAAAAAAATCTATCTTCAATAAAAATTAAAATTACAATAAAAATAATTATTTAGGGAGAAATTCACTAATAAGCCATCTGCCATCCAGAGATAATTGTTGTTTGTGTTTTCTTGTAATCTATTGTTCTGGGCATGTGTTATGTATTTATGAATAATTACTGAGATACAGCTGAGGAAAATAACCGGCATCATTTCCCCCCCATTGAACACTTCATTGTGTGTATTTCATATCATTACACAGAAAGCGTTTTCCAGCAAAGCTTGGGCTATTGTCCATTGCTAGTTTCACTATTTTATTTTATATTTTTTCATTGTCAAACATTTAGGATTTTATATTTTCTCATGATGACAAATAATAGGATGGAAAGCATGGGCATATGTCTAATATAATATCAACCCTAGAAATGGAACCAGTGGGCAGAAGATGGGGCCTCTAAGAAATTGCCCTTTGGAAGAGGGAATGACAGAAAGTACCCCCTTCTCTTCTCTTCCATGCAAAGCCAATGCTCTGAAAAACTCTGGCCAGTTTGGTAGAGGAACAATGCTATTTAGTTTATTTTAGTTTTTTTATTTAGTTTTACATTTGTTGAGTGTCTTGAGTATTGGTAAGATTGACATTCCTTATGTTTATTGTCCAGTTCTATTCTTTTTTTCTGTGAATTTCTGTAAAAGCTTTCTTCATTTGTCTAGTGTCTGTGCCCTATTGATTTTTTTCCCCCTCCTTTTTGAGACAGGGGCTCTCATGTGATCCTGCTGGCCTGGGATTCACTATGGAGACCAGATTGGCTTCAAACTGTGTCGATATGGAACTTGCTAATGAATATTATTTTCATTCTGGGAGGAAAACAGGGAAGATTTAGGCTCAGTTCTTTATTCAACACACCTTTTAGACAACATTGAGGAGACTTACATAGATCTAATCTACATGGGAAGTAGAAAAAGACAAGATCTCCTGAGTAAATTGGGAGCATGGGAATCTTGGTGGAGGGTTGGAGTGGGGAGGGGAGAGGCAGGTAGGGGAGCAGAGAAAAATGTAGAGCTAAATAAAAATCAATAAAAAAAAAATCTCTTTTGATTTTCCCAAGCACTTAAGTGAGGGTTCCTCAGTGCAACTTTGGGAGCAAGGCTGCTCCCTCTGAAGTGCAGCTGTGTCAAATGTGAGAAATTTGGACTTGGTTTTGCTCTGCGTTGTTAATTAACTGAACATTGGGGCATCGTTTCTCCACCAATCGCCTGCTTCCTACCCTACTGTGAACTTGCATGGTGTCTTTTTGCATCCGACGTAGTGAGATTTTAACAACTGACAAACAGCATCACATGTGGCTCTGTGTAGACGGCTATAGGAAGGTGTGACCCCTTTGCCTTTTAATCTCAATTGAGACTGGTAGGAATGGGTCAAGGGAAGGCAGTGTAGAGAAACAGCAGGCCCAAAGCCCAACAAGCAAAACCTGAAGGCAATTACATCTCCAAGTATTATGTCAATGACACAAACTGTGTTCAAGAGTTGGAAGCAGAGCAACGGTAGCCGTGCCTCAGTTACACCTTCCCATCACTCCGCCACACAGTTTCCCTTCACAAGAGCAGCAGCTTCCTGGCACCATTGAAGAATATTTCCATTGGGAACTTCCTTGTATACAGTGGAATTTCACCCAATTGTGAGCCTGAAAATCTTTCTTAACTGACTTGTGATTCCCAGTAGGGAATTACATTGTTTGTCTTGGACGTTCTCAGGTGATTTTAGTTGTACCGACTTCTCTCTGGCTGACTTAAATCTTCACAGCTTAGGAGATAGCACTCCTGGCTGGGGAGAAAGCTCAGTCAGTAAAGTGCTTTGTATGCAAGTATGAGGAATGGAGTTCAAGTCTCCAGTTAAATTCCCATGTCAAAAACCCATATAAAAAATAGGAGTGAGGATGTGATCTTATGATGCCAACATGCGATACAGAAACAGGGGTCAGCTTACTGGCCAGTCAGCCTAGAATACTTAGTGAGTTCCAGGCCAGTGAGAAACCCTGTGTCATAAAAACTGGTGCGTGGTTCCTTAGGGACAAAGCCTGGGGTTGCCCTTTGACCTTCACATGCTTACACACACATGCCTGCGTGCACATGCGCGCACGCACACACACACACACTCCTACCTATAGAACGAGCCCCCCCCCTTTATTTTTAAGGACAAAAGAAACCTGTTTCAGGCCTTCTAAGTTGCGGGTTGTGCTGTGCCACTGTTTCCCACTGACCTTCACACACAAATAGCATCCTCTGTAAGGTATTTAAGGGAAAATGCGAATATTTGCTTAAGTAACGTGGCAATCCATGTATGATGAGTGACTTTAAAAGGGAAGAAACGCCTTGAGCGTGGAGCACACAGCGGCGTCTCATAGTTCACTCCCTACCTATCACTCTTTGGAGGTGGCAATTGTCATTAGTTTCCTTCTGCATAGGCAGCCTGGTCACCCGGGAGCCTTACCGAACCCTCCAAAGTTTAAGGGCATAGAAGTTGTGTGGATAACTGAGCTGTTCTTCCCGTGGATGAATTTTCCATGTATTTATTTTCTTTTGTCTGCGAAATGAGAGGCAGTCGGTGTGACTCACCCCCTGCTACTTATCAAATGAATCACTTCTCCACTTATTACATGGCACATAACAGCTCATCGGGATGCAGAACCCAGGGTGTTCTTACTCTGGTAAATGTGCTAAACCTTGTAACCTTGATATGCCCTTGATGGAGCAATCCATGAAAATAAACAACCGTTTAAAAAAATGTGTAAAGGTGCTGCCAAGCTATTTCAGAAAGAAAACGCACAAATGGCCAGTGGCTATCGGAGGAAATGCTTCTCACCTGGGAAGGGCAATGTCACAGTCGTAATGAGCTACTATTAAAAAGACAAAAGATAACATGGGTTGTTAAGGATGCAGAGAAAATGAAACCTTTACGTTGTCATAGGGAGTAAGAATGAATACAGGCATTATGGAAAGGGCAGGGGCTTGACTCACAGGCTAAAACCATCCTACCGGTGGATATATGCAAAAGAGAGGAGAGTAGCTGGCGAAAGAGATATTTTCACTTTTCAGTGCATTGTAGCATTAATCGCAATGGCCATATTCAATCAACCCGAGAGTCCAGCAGTGCAAATAGATAAGGAAAAAGCTATAGAGATACACTGTGGGACATTATTTAGTCTTAGGAAGGAATTTTGAAGTCAGTAGCAAAATGTGGTAGCATTTTGATTATAACAAAATAATCTAGATCATAGCTTATAGTTTTTTTTTTTTTTTTTTTGCATTTTGATTATAACAAAATAATCTAGATCATAGCTTATAGTTTTTTTTTTTTTTTTCTGAGACAGGGTTTCTCTGTGAAGCCCTGGTTGTCTTGAAACTCATTCTCTAGACAAGGCTGGCCTTGAACTCAGAGATCACCTTGCCTCTGCCTTAAAGGCACGCACTACTGCCACCTAGTGAGGAAACGTTGTTCTTGCTCAAGGGTTTGGAGGGTCCCATCTAAGACAAGGCATATCTATTTCTTTGATGCCCATGTTGGGTGTATGGTATGCCAATGCTGGAAAGTGCAAGGTGAGGTAAACTGTGTACTTCATGCCGAGAAAACAGAAGAGAAAGGAAAGACCGGGGTCCTGTGATCTTTTCCAGGAGCGTATCTCCAGTGAGCTAAGGACTTTCCTTAGGCCAGACTTTCAATACACAGACTTTTAGGACACATTCAACATCTAAACTGTAACCATGGAAGGACCTAGAGAATATTATTATAATGACTTAAAAGTGAAATAAGCTAGTATCTGACCTGGAAGCTCAGAGAGAATTCATTTACACATGAGATCTAAAATATGTCAAGTTCATTGAAGTAGAGAGGAGAGAGGAGATGCTCAGAGGCTGGGAATGGACAGGGATGGGGATGCTGGTACAAGGTGAAAAGCTTCAGAGAGACAATATGTGTAAACTTTTGAGACCTGCTATACAGTGTGGTAATCACAGTTAATACTTATTTAATGCCCAGTTCACAATCAGTATTTATCCTGCATCTACTGTGCCATGGTGCCCATGTGAAAACCAGAGAACTATGGGAACTGGTTCCTTGCTTCTACCTTGTTCTGGAAATCGAACTCAATTCATCCAGCTTGACAGCAATTGCCTTTACATACTGAGCCATTTTGTTGGTCCCAAGTTCAGAATTATTAAGAATAAATAGGAACTATTTACAGCTGAAATGACAACTAGATTTGAAGGGAGGTTAATTGTTTTAAACAATATTTTTATTAATTATTTGTGAATTTCATACAATGTATTTTGATTGTATTTACCTTCACAATGCCTTGCAGATAGATTACCAACTCCCAACACGGCTAACTTTATGTCTTTTTATTTTAAAAATCCACTGAGTGCAATGTGCCACTCCAAAACTCTTGTATATACAGCCGCTCAGTGGAGCATGATTGACCTACCAGGGGCCATACCCTTAATCAAAACTAACCCTCTTTCCCAGCAGATATCAGTTGCCAATAGCTTCTCAGCTAGGGATGTGACTTTGTGGCAACCTCTACCCTCATGCTGGGACTTCATTCGGCTTGAATTTGTCTAGGTCTTGTGGACGCTGTTACAGTTCCTGGGAGTTCATATGGGCAACTGCCCTGCTATGTCTGGAAAATGGTTTCATTGTAGTTATCTTTGTAGTTACCTTTGGCTCTTAGAATCTTTCCATCTCCTCTTCCACAATGATCCCTGATCATTCAGAGGAAGGGGGAGAAGTAAATGTCCCATTCAGGGCTGAGAACTCCACAGTCTCTTATTCATTGCTCTTTGACTGATCGTGGGTGTCGGTGTTGACCTCCACCTACTTCAAATAGAAGCTTCTCTGATGAGGGCTGAGGGATTCACTAACCTATGAGCATAACAAAAAAAAAATCATTAGGAGTCGGAGTAATAGTGTGTCTATTTAGCAGACTAACAATGTTAGATTCTCCCATGGGGTTTAAGATCTATCTGGACAGAGGTCCATGGCTCCTATCAGGGTGTTAGGAATGGGTTCATCTTGTGGAGTGGGTCTTAACACCAATCAGAAAGCATTTGATTGCTCCCATGACAACCATGTTACTAATGCACCAATGGGCGTTTCTTGCCAGGCTAGTTGTTATTGTAGTTTTCAGGGTTCACGGCTAGGTAAAACTGATTAATAATACTTTTTCCTTTGGTAGTGTAAATAAAACCCTCCAATGCTATGAAAGCTAGCCAATAGGGATGAAGTTTCTTGCATGACTTTGAAATCTTTATGTTCTATGACTCAAGTGCCTTCAGCAATAGTCTTAGTTTCATAATCTATAAGGTATCCAAGAGCAATGACAATAACCTGTAACATTTGGGAGCCTATTGGGTCCCTCTGGCCAACATCTCCAAAGGAGGTAGCCCATTTCTGGGACTGGGATCTTTGCTTTCTAGCCAGTGGTGTCTAGTAGGGTCATTGTTCCCTGCTTAAGAGCGACGCATTTTCATTTCTTTTTATATATGCACATGATATATTTTTAAAACCTGCAAGACACACGGCCAAGAACCCTTTTTGTCTCCAGGCCACGCTTGCTGGTTAAGCTGCTCCTTCCCTTCCCGTAAGTTGTCACCCTTCACCTCACCCTACCATCTGTACACTAGCTCAAAGTCACAGCATGTGAAACCCTCTTTGTCCAAGACCCCCTTTGCTGGGTAAGTTCCTTTTTCTCCCTCCTATACTCCCTACCTCTGGCCCTCTCCATACCCTTAGGCTTATCTATAGAAATGTGGCATTTCAATTTTTCTTTTTTTTTTTAAACTGGTGAGAAACTTTTAGGGATACGTCCTCTAACTGGTTACCTAACGAATACATCAACAGCAGACATGCTAAAATTGATGGGGGAAAACTCACAAGGTCTCAACCCTACACAAAGAATTACAAGCAACTAAAGAATGCGGACAGCAGGCGAAGCACTCCAACTTGTCATTTATCTAATACCAAATCATAGCTTAAGTAGATATGCTAATCTGAATGTGGAAAACTATTATGAAGTTGAGTGTTTGTCATCTAATAAATACAATATAAGTTTTATTCTTATTATGGGAGATAAAAATGTTCTCATACAGCAGTGAACATCTTCCCTGCTCGTTCACCCTCAGGGCTGACATACAGTTAAAAATTTATAATCTGTCCACTGTACCCAGACTTTGTCCCTGTCACTCCCTTTAGGTGCTATCTCCAGATTTGTGCCATAGCCATCTAGTTGCAAAGAGCTTGGCAACTTTTCTTGACCTCCGTGATTGTGGTTGCTCTTTTCTTCTGGGTGGACTTGTTGATGTGAGTCTCCTGACAGGTGTGGACCAACAGTTTCTGCGGAAGCAAATGGAAGTAACCAGCAGAGACCGGGGGGGGGGGGGGGGGTAGGATCTCTTTCCTAGCTTCCTTGAAAATTCATGACAGTTTTCAGAGCTTAGCCAGACAGCTGAGCATCTCTCTGGTTCTGTGTGCAGCCGCTGAGGGCTTTGATCTTCTCTGTTGATAAAGATTCTATGTAACACTCTGTCAAAGGCATTCTGTTTGCTGACAGCTGCATTTCATAGCAGATGGCAGAAGCATTGGCTTGGGGGGGAGGCTCCAGAGAGTGTTGGGAAGAGTCCAGGCTAAGGAAGGCAGACCGGAGGAGCCCATGGTTACCAAGCACAATAACGGACCTGGAAACCAGGCCACTGGGCTCTGCTTCCTGGCTAGGACTTCCTCCTACTTAGTAGTGGATTCAATGTTTACATTCCTTCAAACTCCTAGATTATGCCCTCATCCCTAGTAGCAAGAGTGGGACCTTCGGGACTGACCACGGTATGAGAGCAATTGAATAAGGTTAGTGGCCTTAGTACAGAAATTCCTTGCTTCCCCACCAGGAGAAAACAGACTGAAAGACAGATCCACCTATGTAGCAGGAAGCAGGGGCTTCTCAGATACTAGCCTTCTCTAGCTATGGCACCCACACTCATGAATTAACATCTGTACATCATCAAGCCAAAGTTCTATTTCCAGCAGAGATGCGTTTCTGGGCTCTGCCCCCCTCTCTTGTTTTACATTTCCTTCAGTAGGTAACTCAAAGGAAAACAGATCTGAAACAGGGCTCTTAGGGTTTCTCCTCCGGTCTTTCCTGCCCTCCTAGATGCAACTCATTTGTTTCTGTGGCTTTGAGCAGGGATGGCATCTTTGACTCCTTGCTTCCTCTGGTACCCTCAGTCCAGTCCATCAGCAATTCCTGTCCATTCATCCTTAAGACCATGCCCAAGATCTATGTTTCCCATCTCTGGTTGCCATCCTGAACCCGAGATATGTGGACTGGATTGCCAACGGATTTCTGAGGGGTCTTTCTATTTCCCTTCAATGTTCTTTCAGTCTGTTTTTTACTAAAGTAGATAGGGTAACACTACAAAGTTCAAATTAGATCATTCATATGCTCAAGTCCCCCCCAAGGCAAAAGCTAAATTCTTTGTGTGTTGATTCCGCCTTTATCTCCAGTTCTCTTCTGACTTCATTCCTGGCAGCCCTCCTGCCTTCCGTGTTGTTCCTCAAATAGAGGCAGGCCGTATTCCTACCCCATGATCTTTACATAAGCTACATTTCCCTTAGTTTCTGTGTCCCTTAATTCTTTTCTATGACTTCAGTTTTCCTGCTATCCTATTTAAAATTCTATCCCGTTCACGCCTCCTATTCTCTCCTGCTTATTTTTCCATCATCACTTACTGTACCGGGCTTGCTCTGCTTGCTATTTGTGGGCTTCCTGTATGTCAAATCCATTAAAACAGAGACTGTTTCGGTGTTTAAAAAGCATTTATTTTTATTGACAGTTTTTACTCCTTGCCTGTCTGTGCCTGTATGAGGATGCAGCAGCCAGAAGAGGGACTCTAGTGTTCTCCTCTGTACTCTCTGCCTTTTCCTTTGAGGTAGAGTCTCTTCCTGAACTTTAGCCTCACATTTTCTCAGCTGTGTTGGAGGCCAGTAAGTCCCAGGGGTATTCCTGTCTCTGTTCCCTCTGAGCTGGGGTTACAGGTTTGTGCCAGGCTCGTGTCTCTTTATGTGGGTGCTGCATTTGACCTGTAGTCTTCTTGATTATTCAGCAAGTGCTCTTAAGCGAGGAATTGTTTCTCCAGCCCCACTTCTCTCCTCTTCACTGCCAAATGCTGAGAACCTTGACGGATAATAGGTTCTTACTAAGTCCCTATCGAACGGCTTTTGAATGAATGGACTTAGATTGAGTAAATATGAATGCCTTAATCCACCTTGATGAATTGAACCAGGCTATCCGGGGTGGAGAGGAGGCACCTGCAGCTTTTTAAAGCTCTCTAGGCAATGCTGCAGCAATGGTAGTTTAGAATTTAAGATATTCTTTTTCCAATAGTGCCCATTAGACCATGTGCCTATCTCATAGAAACCCCGAGCACAGAGATGACACAGGCTATTTGTCTCCTTTATCACTATTGAGCATTCTGGGCAAAACTCAGTGATTTAACAAAGGAAGAAAGAATTGTGACCAGGGTAAATTAAAGCAAAGGGGAAGCCTGCTTTTGTTTTCACCGATAGCAGTTTTTGCTATATCAATACCAAGCCCACGGCATTTTCAATAAAATGATGGAATTAGTTCTATAATTACTTTTGCCAACACAAACCTACAATGTCTGGGAGCTATAGGTTTTAATAATGTTTTTCAGATTACATTTGTTCATGTGGTTGCCAGAGGAGGCCAAAATATTGATTTATTTCATTAGGCTCTTTTTCTTTTTCTTTGGCCCTGGCTGTCCTGCCTCTCTGACTTGGGCAGATAACACACATGCACATACACGCACAGTCACACATGGAAACAAATACATGTACTTATAAACATGCATGCACACACACAGTCTTCACAAAGGGATTTCTCAACCCTAAAGAAATGTTAGGAAATCTTGCTGGATAATGAAGAAGAGAACGTTTGACAAGCCTTTTTCTTTCCTCTCTGTCTGCTTAGTTCTGCATCTAACCTCATCTTCAGTCCCTTCAGCTCTTACAAGTTATACTATTGACCTTGCCAAACACTCAGGCCATAAGGGTTTCCATCCCTGAGCTGGTTCTGCATCTGGCTCCCACATCTGCTTCTGGTTTTGTGCTTTGCCCTGACTGTGAGAAGGTAATGATGGAAAATATAAATTTGTGCTGAATGTCGCTCTTCTCTCCCCGCCCCACCCCCAGGTTTGTCTGAGGCTAACAAGGACCAAACCTGCAAAAGAGAAGGGAATGAGTTTGCTTCCATTTCCTTCTGTGAAATTGGTTATGTGGGTGGTGTATCTGAGAGAGCAGCTTGTGATAATTCTAGTCCTCGTCTACAAATAGCAAGAACGAGAAAACAGGACATGAAGAACCTTTATTAGGAGGTGAAGAATTTTTATCAGGAAGTAAAGAATCTTGATCAGGAAGTGAGGAACCTTTATCAGGAAGGGAAGAACCTTCAACAGGAAGTTAAGAACCTTCATTAGGAAGTGAAGAACCTTCATCAGGAAGTGAAGAACCTTTATCAGGAAGTGAAGAACCTTCATCAGGAAGTGAAGTGTATCCTCAGGCTCAGTACTCCGTTCTTTGGTAGTTTTTGGCCAGTGATTCACTCACACCTAGAAAACAGGCAGGGTTATTTTTTTCCCACCAAGATCATACCTTGTATAGCATCACCTTGTATAACATTACCAAATAACATCAGAATGTGCTAGAAGGGCTCTACTCTAAGGTTTATGCTCATGTGACTGGTGATGGGGCCTGAGATGATTTTGTAATACTTCTTCCTGTTCCCCTCCACTGTACTCCCCCCCCCCCCATGCTGTTTTAGTCCTCCCAAGCATGTGGAGTTGAATGGAAAGTTTATACGAATAGTGGAGCGTTAGAAACTCCAGTGGCTGTGGTTTTCTGCTTCTGGTGTGGGAAGGAAGGGTCTAACTGAACAAGACAGTCTCTGTGCTGTAGGAATGGAGCCTACATCGAGTCCCTGTTTGTTTCTACCACAAAAACCAACCCTGGGCGTTGTATGAGAAGGAAGAAGGGAGGGAGGGATGCAGACGGGGGGGGGAGTGAAGGAGGGGTTTCACCCATCTCTAGTCCCTACACTCAGTATGTCTTTCCCTGAGAATCTCCTCCAGAAACGTCTGTCTGAGTTGTCCTCTTGGCAAAGTCAGAGCCATGTTGCTCTCAGATTTTTATTTTGACAGGTTCTTTTTTTTTTTTAATTGATTTTTATTGAGCTCTACATTTTTCTCTGTTCCCCTTCCTGCCTCTTCTCTCCCTGCTTCAACCCTCCCTCAAGGTCCCTATGCTCCCAATTTACTCAGGAGATCTTGTCTTTTTCTACTTTCTACTTCCCATGTAGATCTATGTAAGTGTCTCTTAGAGTCCTCATTGTTGTCTAAGTTCTCTGAGATTGTGGTTTGTAGTCTGGCTTTCTTTGCTTTATGTTTAAAAACCACCCATGAGTGAGTACATGCGATAATTGTTTATTTTGACAGGTTTTGAGGGAGCAAGGACAGCTGGATGTTTAGGTGCATTTTTTGTCCTCCTTGACTCTGGAGACTTTTATCTGGTCATTTGGTTCTAATTCTCTCAACATCTAAGGTGCTCTAAAGCCGACCGTTTCTCAGGAAAACGAGACAAGGGCAAGAGAACCAGAACTTCTCTTGGTTACTAGGAAAGTTTCAGAAACCAAGATGGCTTCTGACTATTGCTTTATAAAGAACATAGAAAAAAGTTAGCTGACTCTTTGCTTTGATTTTTTTTAAATAAATAAGATAGTAGTGAGGATGAATCTATTTGTTAACAGGCCTTGGAATAATCGTGCGTTTTACAGAATCCATGCCATTGTGTTGTCTCCCCTGAGGCAGAGACATCGAGACTGACTGATCCTCTATTCAAATGTTGCCATTAAATCCCGTGCTAGAAGGGTGCTCCCGGTGGTGTGCTCTTCGTCACTTGCTCGGTGTTCTAGCTGTAAATCACCATGGGATGAGGAGCTGGCTGGGAGAGCAGAGCTTGACGAATTGAGCAGCATTCCGCGGTGCTATGGCATTATGTTCTCAAGATTTAGCACTGAAGAGCAGTGTGTGCTGGCTGATTCATCATGGCGTAGGGGACAGATGATCGGATTCTAACACTGGGAATCTGTGTTTTAGGCATCTTTTTCATCATTTAAGCAAAGCTGAGGATCCCAAACCACTCCAGTAGATTATTTCTATTCTCAGTGATACAATTCTATCCTTTCTATCAGTTATGGTGAATGGAAGCTGATGGGATAAATGCTGCATTTGCACCTCATAAAAGCACTGAATTAACATGATATCATTTGTTGAAAATTAGCATATTCTTTTCCCCGATCACGAGTTACACATGACCAAGTACTTCAAAAGTATACCGGGCAGTAAAAACATTCCTTATAGCCAAGTGTTTATAAACGGTTAATCGTATGCATATATGGTGAAGAGAAATTGTATCTGGAGTATTTTCATACTGTTCTATATCATATTTTAGTGTCTCCTGGGATTGGATTATTCATTAACATGAAAGATTGTTTACAGTCTTCTTTTTTCCACTGTGGGGCAAAAATTCTTTAACTATGCAAATGAAAATGAACCACAAAGATTTGAATGATGACAATAAGCAAGATTTTTTTTTTAATTTTTGAAGTATTCACTTTAATATTTAATCTTATGGTAACTGTGTGATAGGAATAGAATAGATAATTTTATATTTAATTACAATGAATTCCAAGCCTATATCAGATTAAGTGACTGTGAGAGTCTTCCTGAGCCTCCCTTGAGGCTGCTGTCCGGTTATTGTTACTATTATTGTATCCCTATTGGATATTCGCAATCTAGCATGGGCTGATTTAGAAAATATTTCTTCAAGGCTTTTTTTGTATCTTAACATCAAGCCACTTGAGTGAACTATCTTGGCAGCTTCCCAAACCACCGAGAAATTCTAGGCAGACATTCCCAACCAGAAAAGAAAGGTCTCTCTATTCCTTGTGTGTCATGACGTCCCCGTCAGGGTGGGTTGGTATGTAGGAAGAATTTAAGAAGCACACATGCAATTCTACAACAAGACATTTCAGGTAAAATGTATGAAGTGGTAGTTTTAAATTCTCATAAATTCCAATATGTGTGCTCTAGCTGGGGTTTGGAAAGCCCAGATGCTAGAGGCCTAGACCCAGCTTGGCACAAGTTGGGAATAACTTCAGAGGTGAGGCCTAGTTGCCCCTTCCTCTCCCTCTCTTCCATTCTGGCTGCATTCTGACTATGAAGTGAACATTGTTCCTCCATGGGCTACAGCATGGTGGTATTCTGTTGACTAGCTATGTCTAAAAGCACAGGGCCAACCGGCCAATGACTGAACCCTCCAAATAAACCAAGCAGATCTCTGTTTTAGTAAGTCAATTCCTACAGGCATTTGTAACGGTAACAGGAAACAATCCGGTGCTCTAGTCACTTAGCATCTCATCACTGTTCATCTTTTTCTAACAAAATATGCAACACATGAGTATGTTAGAGATTGGTTTCAATCCTTAAGGAGAAGAGAGGGAAATTATATATTTCCTCGCTATTCTGTTTTTCAAAAGTATACATGTTAAAAAATAAGTTTAGACTGTAGTATTCACGTCCAGTAGTTAAACATGAAAGCTGTCAATTTCCCTTCAAAGATCTAGGAACACAATGCAATGGGAAGTCTTCCAGGGAGCCTGTGCCTATGGGGCCCGTTCATGGTATTGCTTTCACTACACCGGGATTCAATTTCCTAAGTAAATGAACTTGAATGAGAAGGCAAAGACAGGGGGGTGCTCATGCTGAAAATGAGAAGTGAGCTCTCCCAGATTAAAAGATTGTTTGTGAGGCCTTCTCAAAGGTAGAATCACAGCAGGAACGTCCTTTATGGTTTAGTTCATCCATGCCACAGTATTTTATTTTGTAAAAAAAAAAATATTGCAATTCAAATTCCTTTCAGACTTACGCCTTCCACTGTGTACTTCAATCTCTCTGATTTTTAAAGTGCACATTTGACGCACTGGCCAAATATACACTGATTACGTCTCTACAGGTATATGGTGTCCCTCCCTCCGAGGCCCATAAGCAGTTTCTATAGATTTATCTGTGTGGCAGGTGACGGGGAGTTGAGCACTTTAAGTTGGTTTTGAGACTCCAAAGCTTAGAGCTCTGAGCTGCAGGAGACTGGCCAGTGGGAGTTCTGCTTTTCTTCGGGTATATAGATCTGTTAGCCTGATTTTGCGAGGCTGCACAGTGCTGTGAGTCTGTGGTCTGAGTTTCTTAACAGTGGCTAGACTAAGCATTCTCAGAAACTGGGGTTGGTCCTTCACCTTGAAAATTCAGGATGAAAAACAGTGCTCTTCACAATACCAGAAAGCACAGAAGAATCCAGCCCACTGACGGTGCTGCTGAGAGCAGGTGTGGAAATACATATCTAGTGTTAAGAGTGGTGGAATTCCTCCTGCTCAGAGCCCTGGACTATAGAGAAAAAGAACTAGCAGACTTTGCACACAAGCACATTTATATACACGTACATAGAGAAATCCACGATGAAGATTGCTTCACAAGACTGTGGAGGCTGAAAAGTCCTGTATTATCTTAAATTAGTCCGTAATTCTTCTCTGTATTAGCCACGTGGCTTAGTATCTTTTTCAGTGTGGCAGTCACATCTTGCTTCCTCTGTTTGGGTGATGACTGCAGATTGTGTCTTTCCTCTTCCCAGAATTCTCCTGTTCATATTGCCCTACTTTTACTTCTTGCCTGGTCGCCCTGCTTATACTTCCTGCCTGGCCAATCAGCATTTTATTAAAACAATACAAGTGACAGGATAAAAGATCATTGTTCCACAGCATCAATCCATATAATTCATACAGAGTTATTAAAAATTAATAGTCAAAGTCGAGTATGGCAACTCCTATGGTGTGGTAGGTCCTTCTGTCTATGTGTTGCTTTTGTTGGTTAATGAATAAAGAACTGCTTTGAGCCAATGGCAAAGGCAGAACAGAACTAGGGGGGAAAAGCTAGGCTGTATGCTGGGAGAAAGAAGGGCGCAGTCAGAGAGACACCATGGAGCCACTACCGGAGACAGATGTTCTGAAACGTTGCTGGTAAGTCACGACCTCGTGGTGATATACAGATGAATAGAAATGGATTAAATTAATATGTAGCAGTTAGCCAATAGGAAGCCAGAGCTAATGGGCCAAGCAGTGATTTGATTAATACAGTTTATATGTAATTATTTTGGGTCTAAGCTAGCTGGGCTGCCGGGAACCAACAAGCAGCCTCTCTCCTTTCAACACTCCTACCTATAATCCTAGATCTTGGAAGGAAGAAGCAGGACAGCTAACGGCTCTGTACCCAAATTTACTCAATGTATGGATCTGGGGTGGGGTAACAACTCAGTCCACAGAAATGGAGAATCAAGGAACCCTTGTTCTGAAAGGGAACTGAAACAGAGCTGGGGCTGTTTAAGACCACTGCTGGGCTGTTGTGAGGCTTGGCACTCTTTGGTAGTAAGACTTCTCAGGAGAGGGCATGCTTTAAGGAAGAGACACAATAACACCCATGTAAACAGAGCTCATGCCCACTAGCGCCACCCCGCTGCCCTTCTGACTCCTGAGAAGGTCACGTGCCTCTACCTCAAAAGCACCTTCCTGGTTCATTCTCTGCATTTCCCTCTTCTGTCTTTGTTTTCTGGAGCTCTAGTAAGAAAGCGGTTCTGTTTGGAGTTCTGACTACCACAGAGAGCTTTAGCCACACCAGTGCTCAGAGGACTGCAGTGTTGGTGGGAGAAGTGAGCGCCGCAGCAGCAGCAGCCAGGAGGGCAGCAGGTGCAGAACCGTCTCTGAGCTAGAAGCAGGGATTTGGAGGGGCTGGGTTCCAGGGAGCCAGCTGGCTGCTCTCCTTTTTCTGAGTGTGACCCGTGCCTGGCAGGTAGCCTGGAAAACACCTGTTGCAGTGATTGGGATCCTGAACCTGTTCTGGTTGCAATATGCCTTGGAGCGCTATAGTTAGTACCAGAAAAAAAAATGACTTAGTCTTGTGGAGGAGTCCTTTCACCTTAGATAGATAGATAGATAGATAGATAGATAGATAGATAGATAGATAGATAGATAGATAGATAGATAAACAAAATCTCACTCCTGTTCACCAGAGTCCTCGGCTCAGCTATAAATTCCAAACTACAATTCTAGTGTAAACTGGCGTCCACAACATAATTATAAAAACGAAAGCAAGCACAATACAGGAATAAAACGCTTTGGACTGTAAAAATAGATACTTGCGCTCACAGCCTCCTAGAAACCTGCTGTCGTCTGCATTACACTCAGTGTTTACAGGTAATTTAAATGATGACATTTTCTCCCTTACATCAAAGCATTATTTCACCACAGAAATAGATCTCTCATTTTACTGTAGGTGGGAACTAGTGCCCAGGCATATGATCTGAGAGAGCAGAATACCAGTCCTTGCAACTTGAAGTCCCATATAATTTTGTATTAAGGATATAATGAGAGGGGGCAGGAGGGCTCACTCATCAGTTAAGAATGCTTGCTGCTCTTCCAGAGGATCCCAGTTCAATTCTCAGCGCCCACCGGCAACTGCACACATATACCATACACATAAATAAGAATAAAAAGAATGTAACCAGAAATGAAGAAATCTAGTTTCCTCTGACTGGAAATTTTGTTCTAAATATTTTTTGAAATATTTGTGTGGCCTTTTATAACTTTCAAAGAGGTTTAACAGATGCAAGCTAACATGAAGGTATTTTAATTTTCACAGATTTCTAAGTGTTCTTACTTTTGTCTTATAACTCACTGGGCACTTTAATATGAATTTCTCCATTTTGGCATCTCCCAGCTCTCCTGTGACACTGTTTATCCTCTCAGCACTGGTACAATAGCATATCGAGCCTGAACATCAGTATAAACATTTCTTAAACATCTGTCACCTGCAGATCGATGATAATAATTGCTATCATTCATTCACTGTCCAAGTTAAAAGATCAACCCACAGACCGTCAGTGTAGCATAGCCCTGGGATGGACGTACAGGTTCACACTATCAAATCTGCACCTCTGCATGCCTCTCAGCAATTGCTAAGAACCTCACAGAGATTGTATTTAAGTGAGAGACACCTACCAAACCGCCAACTAGAAATTAAGACTGAGAAAATAACATGTAATTGGAAGAATTAGTCCATTACACCTTAATATAATATACTCTATGAAAAGTAATACTTTCAAAATCAAAAATATTAGTGGTAAGAACACTGTTCTGCCTTTTAGGAATCTCTTTAACATGTGGATTAGTAAGAAACACTGGGATTCTCATTTCTATGTACATAGTTGGTCTGTTAAATTCTGGCGAGAAACAACAAAGAGCATCTAGGAAAGTATTGCAGCCATGTGCCAGGGAAGTACATGCACATTTTGCTAAAACATCAAGCACTTTTTTTTTCAAAACTGTTGATTTTCTTTCTCTCTTCTTACTTTCTTTTTCCCAGAGATAACATGTAAGATATATTTACTATGCAAATTTCCAGCATAGAATATATGTTATTACCTGCAACCACTGCGCTATGCACCAGGGTTCCACACTGACTGTTACCAGAGCTGAAACCTTAGAAAACTGACCAACATCTTAATTTTGATGTCTTTCCATTTCCCTTCTCCCCAGGCTCCCAATAACCACTCTTTTATCTTGCTTCTGAGTTAGATTATTTTCAGACCTTTTTTTTTTTTTTTTTTTTTTTTTTTTTTTTTTTTTTTTTTTTTTTTTTTTTTTTGAGGCACGGTTTCTCTGTGTAGCCCTGGCTGTCCTGGAACTCTCTCTGTAGACCAGGCTGGCCTTGAACTTACAGAGATCCACCTGCTTCTGCCTCCTGAGTGAGGGATTAAGGCGTATGCCTCCATCACCCAGTTGACTTTTTTAAATTCTAGCTTAAGTGAGATCTTGTGAATTTGTCTTTTCGTGTCTGGCTTATTTATCTTATGTAATATCTGCCAGGTTCATGTCTACTGTCATAAATGATGAGATTTCCTTCTCCTTGAAGGCTAAGTACTAGTCCGTTGTGCTCATCTGCCATGTTTTCCTCATGCATCAATAGATACTGAAGGCGGTTCTATATTGTGAGTTGTGCTGCGATGAGGGATACAGATATTCTTTTTACAGACAAATTAGTCAGAGATGGGATCATGGGATCATATAGTAGTAGGTCTATTTTAATTTATTGAGGGAACCCAATACCGTGTACACACTGGTTCTACTAATTTCTACCCTCATCAGCTGTGCACTTTGTCCACATCCTTGCCAACACTTGTCTTGTGATTTCTGTTTTCTTTTTCCTTTCTTTTCCTTTCCTTTCCTTTCCTTTCCTTTCCTTTCCTTTCCTTTCCTTTCCTTTCCTTTCCTTTCTTTTCTTTTCTTTTCTTTTCTTTTCTTTCTTTTTCTGGTAGTGGCCATCCTGGCAGGCATGGGCTCTGTTTACTGTGGTTTAGACTTGCCTTTTTTTGGCCATCAGAGATTCTGATAAGGTTACTGTCTGTGTGCTGACTGCTGTCCACTGGCTATTTTGCTCTTGCTTTCAGCTCGTGTGCTCTGTAGCAGTTTTTTTAAAATTATTTTTTAATTTATTATTTGTTCATTATTTGTTATTATTTATTTTATGTTCATTGGTGTGAGAGTCAAATGTCCTGGAACTGGAGTTACAGACAGTTGTGAGCTGCCATGTGGGTACTGGGAATTGAACTCAGGACCGCTGGAAGAGCAGCCAGTGCTCTTAACCACTGAGCCATCTCTCCAGCCCCCTGTAGCAGTTTCATAATGGTTAGTTGCGATGTAGAACATTTTGTATTGTTCTGCATTGAAGGCCGCGGGTCCATTGGCATTTTGAATTGAGTTTGTTTTTCATTAATTTTGAGCCCTGGCTTGTTTGGAAGGTACTGCCTCACTGAGTCTGTAGAGTTTTGAAGCCCTGGCACGCTGTTGGATGATACTGAGATTATCACTGATCTAATCCGATCACTAATTGGAAGTTACTTTAAGGACTGGGCTGTTTTGGGATCTACCACAAGCGGGTCCATGTTTTCCTTTGACTATTAAAGACTCATCACTGACAACAAATACCGCCGATCATTTTCCTCAAAGTGTTGGATTACTTCACTCACTTTTGAGAAATTGTCTGCCAAGTACTTAAGTTTGAATAACTAAAGTGTGTGTGTAGTGTGTGTTTGTGTGTGTGTAAAACACTTATTATTTCAAGTCAAAGTTTTATCCCATAAAATCCCAGCTGGCTCTGCTTAAAGCTCAGATGTATGCAAATGTTCAGGACAGTTACTAGCCTTCAGCAAGCTGCTTTGTGTTATACCCCATTTAATTACTCAACATATTGACTCAGGTTGGATACAATTGGTACTTTCCACTATGTGTGGCAATGAAGAAGTCAGTGACTGCTACACTGGGCATAGCTGCCTTGATTCATGGCAGATGCCAGCAGTCTTACCCACTCCTGGTTGGATTGCTTGAGCAGACGTTAGCATAGTGAAAGGGGGCACCAGCAGCAGTGTGGGCATAGTGGTATCCTTGGGAACCTCACAAAATGACATTGAGACTTTGAGAATGACTGAGGAGGACAAGTGAAAGGCGTTTAGCCTAAATGATTGGACAGGGGACAGAGGGCTGGGAAGAGAGGCTAAGAAACTGACTCATGGGTAGATGAGCTACTAGCAGGCTTATGAGCTTCAGAAGGACTCTTTTAGTGGAAGAAGCAGTTGTGGGGCTAGAGAGTATGCTAGGATAATGCCACTAAATAAGATTCATCAAACAAGCTAATGATGTATGACATCAAGCACCTATCAACTATTTGTGTGTGTGTGTGTGTGTGTGTGTGTGTGTGTCCCGGTTCCATTTCTTCCATTGTCTTCAAACATCTGAGAGCAATTTAAGGGAGAAAATTCTAGCATACAATTCCAGGCTACAGTCCATCATTTCATAGAAATAGAGGCAAGGATTCAAGCAGCTATCACTCACATCTATAGTTACTAAAAGAGGGAAACACATGAGCCCTATGCTGCCTGCTGCTCCTGGGCTCAGACAGCTTTCTTGACTCCTGCACAGTTCAGGGCCTGGTCCATAAGGTGGTGGCACCTACATTTAGGACTGGTATCCCCAACTCGATTGACAAACAAGCCAATCTTCCACAGACATGCTCACAGGAGGAGCTGAACTAGACAATTCCTCAATTGAAACTCTCTTCCCAAGCTATTCTACATTGTATCAAGATGGTATTTAAAACCATCACAGTGTGTGTGTGAAGGTTCACATGTGTGAATGTATGCACATGTAGTTGTGTGTGCATGCATGTCAAGGTCATATGTATTGTTCCTTAGGAGCCACCTACCTGTTTTTTGAGACATGGTCTCTAAGTGGGTCTTAAAGCTTATCAGTTAGGTAGGATAACTGGCCCATCAGCCCCAGGGATTCATCTTTCTCTGCATCTGCACTGCTGGAATTTGTAAACAGAGACTGCTCATTTATTTCCTGGCCTCCCAGACCCAAATAATCACACAGAAACTTTACTAATTGCAACACTGTTTGACCAATAGCTCAGACTTCTTATTAACTAACTTTTACATCTTAAATTAATCCATTTCTAATTAATCTGTGTATCAGCCTATCAGTAAGTTTTGACTTTTGTTTCCTTCGGCAACTGCATGGTGTCTCCCTGAGTCTGCCTACTCTCTCTCTGTAGCTTTTCCAGCCTGGCTATATTCTGCCCTGCGATAGGCCAAAGCAGCTTTATTCACTAACCAATAAAAGCAACACAAATACTGAAGGACATCCAACATCAGGGATTAAAAGCCTGTATTAGCAAGCTTGGCTTAAAAAAAAAAAAGTCCTTCTTTTTACATGTGGGTTTGGGGATTGAACTCACGTCCTTGTGTTTACATGGAAGGCAGTTTACCACCTGATCCATCTCCCCTGCCCTCATCTATTTATGGAATCTTGGAGTCCAGGCTTATCCTGAAGAGGAGGCCATCAGTGTTGAGTCTCCCAGGTTGAGGGGAAGGTGTCATCTTGGCTGTATTCTCAGAAGAGGGAATGGACTTTCCTCTTAGGTCCCATGGGTGCTGGCAGAATACAACACAGTCATGGGGTAGGGTCTCTCCTTTGCTGGTGACCAGCTGGAGGGGGTTCTAAAGCACTGTAGTCTGCCTATGATTCCCTGCTATGTGTTTATGTCCCAAACAGGATAGTTTCTTCAAACACATTAGGTGAATTCTTTCCCTTTCTATCTATTTTGTTCTGAAAGGGCTTACCCTGGATAGCCCCTGCCTCTTTGAGTAATTCATTTTCTCTGAGACCCAAATCTTTTTATCATGTAATAAAATCTAGTCTCCAAGCTAAATTCGTATTTATAGGGAAGGGACAATACCACACCGATGTGCACATGGATGCTGGGAGGGCAGAAAGAATCTCTCCTAGGGCCTCAGAATTCTGTCCAGCAGCCAAGGACACAAGGATGGTCAAAGATTTAAAGTGAGAGAGAATCAAAGCATTGCTGAGATACTGATGCCAGTGGGAACTAAGGGTGGGGTGGGGGAGGGGATAGGCCAGAAAGGCGGGAGGAAAATAACTGCTCAGAATGGCCCCATTGGCCATTCCCTGGGCAAGCTCACAGATAAAACCTCCTTAAGTCCTGTTCCCTCCTTGTCAGCTGCCTTTGTGGTCTCCTAAGGGTGACTTTGAAGACGAGGTAAAGCCGTCTTTCCAATTTCATGGAGAAACTTTCGGAAACTGTTTCAAAGACAGGCTGAGCTGTCACCGATTACTTAATTTGGAAAAGAGAAAGGTCTCGCTGACCTCAGGCAACAAACCAACACTCAGGGTTGAATCCACGCAAAGGATTCTTTCAGGCTTATTCACGCCGCTCCATGGCTCTTCTGCGCCAGCAGCAGGATTGTCCCAGCCGCCCACTGCTACCTTCCCCAGCAACCCTTGATCTTCCCACGCGGTCACCAAAAGCTTCCTCATTGACACTTTGCTTTTAATTAAGTTCCTGTCTGCTCAGAAGTCTGGAAAATGCTAGGAAGTCTCAGGTGAAAGTAGAATTTCTGAGCAAGGCTCTCGATGTCTCCGATCAGGGGCGCAGGCTCTGCAGCCTCCTTCCCCAGGCTCTGTGCTGCGGACCGCAAAACAGGGATCAGATTGAGGTAGGGAAAGAGTTCTAGGAGTTTCTCGGCTTCTGTAGCCCTCTCTCTTTATTTCAGATGTTTCCCTAGAGCGGCTGAGTTAAGCCCAGGTCCCCCGTAACAGTAAAGAACGCACAGGATGAACAATAAATAACTGACAAGTGGCTCACAAACAAAACCCGGCAGTGAAATCAGTGAGGAGAATCCCCCAACCTAAGAGGCTGTTTTAGAAGGTGGGCACATCGGTGCAGGCCTGCATTCTCAGCACCAGGGAGGCAAACACAGGTGGAAGGAGCGTTGTGCTTTAAGGCCAACCTGGACTAAATAGCCAGTTCCAGGCCAGCCAGGATTATGTAATAAGGAGAGCCATCTAAACAAGGAAGAAACCATAAAATACCTGACCTAAAACAAACAAAAATATCCACTTTTAGTGTGGGGGTAAGGTTTCATTTAATCTCTGGATGCAGATGAACGTGGAGCCTCACCGATACCCCTCTCCTTTTTAACTGAAGTCTTCTTTGTCTCCAACGAGGATGGTTGACTATGGATATCATCTGGTTTCTGGTTGTTTCCCATTTCTTTCTTTAACGCCATAGTTTTGAGTTCTTTTATCTTTCCTGATCATCTTGACTTGGGAACACTGCCTAGTATATAAATTACTCGAGGTTCTTCTTCAAGAGGGGTCATTTGTGGGGAAAGATTGTTCGACTAGAATCTCCAGCTCACCCTGCTTGATCCAGCCGTTCCTTGCTCTCCAGATCCTGCCTTCTCAGAAAAACCTCCATGCAACGGCTCCTCCTCTGAGGCTGCCAGCTCATCAATCCCTGTCCAAAGCGTTATAATTGGGCACAAGCCCAGTTTGTAGAGGACGTGTCATCTCCCTGAGCCTACAGGGTATTTAAGCCCTGTCCTTTAGAAAGGCAATGTGATTTTTTTCCCTGCACTTTCCCCTTCCCCAGTCTCAGAGGGCTGGAGGACTCACCTGGATAGTGCTTTGCCCAAATAAACCTGGTCTTTTACTTTTTAATTCTGCTTGCTCAGGCTTTGAGGTCTTTTTTGTTCAAGCTTCCTCAGTGTGTCTGTCAGTCGACTTCCTGTTCCCTGCTAGATATAGGACTCTCAGCTGTTTCTCCAGCACCATGTCTGCCTGTCATGATGACAATAGACTGAGCCTCTGAAACTATAAGCAAGCCACCCCAAATAAAATTTTTTTTTTTTAAATAAGAGTTGCTGTGGCCATGGCGTCTCTTCACAGCAATAAAATCCCAAAGTAAGACAGAAATTTTCAGGCAGAGTTTTTTGTCAGGACTTCCAGCTGGCTCTATCCTGTCTCCTGGCTCCCAAATCACCACAGAGAGACTTATTATTAATTCTAAATTCTTGGCCATTAACTAAGGCTTGCTATTCGCCAACTCTTACATTTTAAATTAACCCATTTTTCTTATCTATGCTCTGTCATGAGTTGGTACCTTTTTTTCAACATGGCAAGTTCATCTTGCTTTTCTCTGAGTTTCCTTGTGACCCTGAGACTCCTCCTTCTTCTTTCCAGCGTTTTCTTAGTCTGGTTTTCCTGCCTAACCTTATCCTACCCAGCTATAGGTCAGTCGACTTCTTTATCAAACCAATTACAATGACATATATTCACATGGTATAAAGGAATATTCCTCAGAAGTTGGTTTAGGGAGTTGGGTAATTTTGTGATAGGCCTGACCATGTATTTGTTTGGAGGAATTTGGACTTTGGTACTTTGGGTTATGAGGACAATGGAATGCTTTAAGCACCACTTAATGGGCCATACTAGTAGGAGCATGGAAGCAGAGGTGTTAAGAGTTATTTTGAACCGTCAGAGGCTCACTCAAGATGTTTCAGAGGAGAGCAATTTTAGTATGCTGCCTAGTGAGAATTCTTGTGATATTTTGGTGAAAAAGGGGGCTGCCTTTTGTCCTTATCTGAAGACTCTGCCTGTGGCTAAAGTGAAGAGTTTTGGATTAATTCCATTGGCAGAAGAATCTGAAATGTGGAGGGGGTCTTGATTGGGGGAGGGGGAGGGGAAGAGACAGAAATCTTTAATAAATAAATAATAAATAAATAAAAAAGAAACCCTGTCTCGAAAATTCAAAAGTAAATAAATAAATAAATAAATAAAGGGTCCAGAAGGTGGAATGTGGTAGTTTGAATCTCATAATCTCATAGGGAGTGGTACTATTAGGAGGTATGACTTAGTTGGAGTGGGTATGACCTTGTTGGGGAAAGTGTGTCACTGTGGGTGTAAGCTTTGAGGTTTCCTGTGCTCAGGGTTCCTCCCAATGTGTCAGTTGACTTCCTGTTGCCTGGAAGATATGACTCTCAGTTACTCCAGCACCACTTCTCTCTGCATGCTGCCGTGCTCTCCACCGTAATGATGACAGACTGAAACTCTGAAACTGTAGGCAAGTCAGTAAGTAGCACCCCTCCTTGGCCTCTGCATCAGCCCCTGCCTCTGGGCTCTTGCCCTGTTTGAGCTCCTGCCCTGGCTTCCTTCAGTGAAGAACAGCTATATTGAAGTGTAAGACCCTTTCTTCTCCTGTCGGGGTTCAGCCTCAGTGGGGTTCACAAGTTCCAGGGTAGGGCCATGTGCATTAGAAATATTAGATAGGAGGAACAGAGTTATGAAAGATATACAGAAATGTAGGATAGACCCGGAAGGGCAATCCAGAAGGGCAATCCAATGAGTTCTGAATACCTATGTTTATTTTCCATATGCTTATATACTCCAATCCAAAAGGAGAGGAGGAAAAGACTGCTTTAACATGATACAAAGAACAAACAGAGTTATTACCTGCTTCAGTACCTGAAACATCAAGCAGCTATATCCTGAGTTAAACATTCTGTTGTTTAGGCAGGACATGTAGTGACTACACCTTAGAACAAGTATCCTGTAGCAGCCACTCCCTGGGTCAAACCTCCTGTCATACCTTGAAGGAACATGAATAGGCCTGAATTCTTTGGCCTTTGGTTAGGGTGGAAGGGATGATCCACCTCTGTGGGCCATCTCAACACCCAAGACTTCAAGGAACCACACCCTTGTTCAAGATACCTTGTTTATAGCCACACCTTAAGCCAGACCTCTTGTCAAGTCAATAACTTTGAAAGGGCAAGAGTAGGCTTAAACTTTCTGACTTTCAATCAAGGTGGAGCAGACCCCCTTCTGTGGGTCCCCACACTCGACAAGTTCCTTTTTGGTTATGGTGCTTCACCATAGCAATAGAAACCCTAATTAAGACACCAGTGTAGCACTACTTCTTCTACAAGGGTGTTGTAGTCAACAAAGCCTATAGAGAACACAGCTTCTCGACTGAGCCTAGATTGTTGGGTATTTTCTGCATAGATGAGCAGAAGGAATGTCTAGGAAATGCTGTGGTATAGATAGTACTCAAAATAGTGAGGAGTAGTTACCAATTCACTGAATTCCAGATGGTTGTATCCAGTTACCTCTATAGTTATTGATACATCCCTAGGTTATGGAAAGGATCTAAAGTTATTGATAAAGTGTGTATCTTACAATAAGCTAAACCAAATGAAAACACAAGAGGCAAGAAAATCCAGCTAGAGAAAGGTCTGAGGTAGAAAAGGCAAGGAGAAGGTTCACTGATTTATATGGAAAAGACATGCACACTTCTGTGTTTGCCAGAGGAGGCCATAAATTTGCATGTAAGCCTCTCAGTGCCAATTGAGAGGTGGGGCGTGCCTTAAGTTATGACAATCAGTGCTACAGTATCAGGAGAGTCAGTTGTTCAAGAGCAGCACAGCTATTCCTGGTGCTGAGAATGGGGAGGAATTTCTCCCATTGGTCTGCAAAGGATGGGCATTCAGTAATCGGTGGGAAAAGCTGTCAGCAGTATAGTTGTGGCCATGAAGGGCTCAGTGTCACAGAATGATCCAGTGACAGAGTTTAAGTTACCAGTGAGTAAAAGTAGTTACCAGTGAGTGAAAGTAGTTAGCGGTGAGTGAAGGTAGTTGTTACCAGTGAGTGAAGGTACCCTCCGACTGCTGCTCAAGGTTAAACTTCTTTGTTTAATTTTCTTTCTTTCTTTCTTTCTTTCTTTCTTTCTTTCTTTCTTTCTTTCTTTCTTTCTTTCTTTCTTCCTTTCTTTCTTTCTTTCTAGCCAATATAAGGAAAAAGTTATATGGACTATAAAGTTTTTTTTCCCTAGGGCTAAATTTCTTGGTGTTTGATGCTCTATTAACCTGGGCACTAGCTGCCTTAATTATCTTCTTACTGGGCTCTGCAATTAGTGCCTGCAGTTTCTCTTCGGGTTGTTTTATAATTACTTGTCCTTTCCCCTCCATTAGATGAAGAAATCATGTTGTCTGAGGCTTTTCAAGATAGTGGGTTTCCAACAGGGATGGATGACTGACTGCTTACTCATGGTTTGATCTGGCTTCAGCTGTTTCTTTTGATAAAATAATTTCTTAATCCTTTAATCTCTTCTGATCATCTTGCCCTTGGGTGCACTGCCCCGCACATTAATTCTTTGATTAGAAACCTTTGTAATTTTTATTTTCATGTCTCCTGCAGTCCATGCCATTTAAAAATGAACCTGGAAAAAAAGTTAAGTAATATTCTGGATCTTTAGAGGACAAAATAATAATAACCCTCATAATTTTCAACCATGGTTTGTTTTTATTCAAGTGTAAATCTAAAAATCCTTGAGTATAAGATGATAAGGGTCACTGTTTCAGCAACAGTTTTAATTCCGAGCATGAGCATCCCATTCTAGACTCATAATTTCTTTCCACTATTACAAATCTATTATGCTTTACCAGGCTAGGGTATCTTTTAAAAATAACATCTATACTGATGTAAACAAGGATAATATTCAAATGCGTCAACTCTAAGTTACTCTATGTGCAGATGAAACTAGATAGATTATTTTAGCAATAGAAAGAGGATTTTAAAAAATAAAACAATAGTAAGCTCTGTATGCGATTTCACTGAGCAGCAATCCTGAGCTATGATCCCAGCTGTGCCAAGGACCAGAGGGTGACTATTTATGAGACAATTGCAAAAATATATAGAGCAAATTTGATTCTCCCTGGAACTCAGCAATGAGGAAGCCCTTCCCTTCTGAGAAAGCTTTAACTTCCCAACTGAGAATCTACCAGAAGAACCAGATGATTAATTCTCAATGCTTATGTTAACCTTTTAGTGAACCAGTATAAAGTAAAAAATAATAAATAAATAAAAAGCAAAACAGCAACAAGACTCCCCAAATTCAAAATTGAGTTTTCAAAATTCCCTTGAGAATTGATGCAATAATATAAAATTATAACTGGAAAGCTTGTGGGTTATGAAATGGAAATGAAGACCAATGAGAGAAAAAGGCACAGGGCGCCTCTTCAGAGCTAGCTATGACCGGGAGTCAGCTATATTATATGCCTTTTGGAACAGACTCCAAGGCAGGTAGAGGAACAGGAAGGGAGTCTTACACTAGAAACTGAAGAAGCCTTGCCTGGAGCTGGTGGCCCAAGTAAGCATTTTAGGGTCAGCTTGTCATAATCTAGAAATGAAGGGGTCTGGAATTAGGGCAGGTTTTGGTCATTAGAAACTCCTGGTCATTCTGGGCCAGTTGTTATTGAAGTTATTTGGCTTCCTGGATTGTTATTAGAGATAGCAATCTGATGATATTAATCTACTTTTCATTGTTATAATAAAATACTAGAGAGTGGGAGCTTTATCAAAAAAAAGAGGTTTATTTAGTTGATGCTTTTAAAGCTTAACGTCCAAGATAAGGAAATTCTAACAATTATGGTTTGGTCCTTTGGGTGCACCACACTCTGTGGTTGCAATCACAATGGTAGGGGAGATAGGCGAGGGAGTGACCACATAGCAAGACGGTGGGAAGTGATTTGGGAGTAAGTCTGCGATCTTGTAACTACCCCATCTCCTCTGGTTTGCTTCATGTTGCTGTGATAATCAGCATAATCATAACTTCAAGGAGGCAAGGGATTATTTCAGCTTGCAGGTTATATATAGTCAATCATCAAGGGAAGCCAGCGCAAGAGCTCGAGTGGGAACCTGGAGGAACTGAAGCAGAGAGCATGAAGGAGTGCTGCTTACTGTCTTGTTCTCTACCGCATGCTTAGCCAACCTTTAGGGTACAACCAGGGACCAGTTGTATGGAGATGGGAATGTTCAAAGTAGTTTGGGCCTTCCTACATCAATGAGCAAGTAAGAAAATGTCTCTTAGACAGGCTAATCTGACAGGAAGCATTCCTCAGCTGAGGTTCTTTCTTCTTAGGTGTGGTGTGGGAAGTCCTTCTACATATGTGTTGCTTTTATTGGTTAATGAATAAAGCTGTTTTGTCCTGTGGTTTAAATGAATAAAACAAGGCAGGAGTTCTAAGCAGATAGAGGAAGAAAGAAGGCGGAGTCAGAGAAGAAGCCACTGGATGCCAGATCTTTCCAGTAGGCCACAACCATGTGGTGATACACAGATTAATAAAAATGGGTTAATTTAAGATGTAAGAGCTAGCCAATAAGAAACCAGAGCTAATAGCTCTGATTTAATTAATATGGTTTCTGTGTGATTATTTTGGGTCCGGACAGCCACGAAATGAGCAAACAGCCTCAGCCTACTTAGGTGTGTCAAGCTTTGATAACCAAGATTAGTGATCACACACCATCTATTGGAACAACTAACTTTCTCCAAAAACTCAGTGCCAATCACTTCAAACCACAGAGTTTCCAATAACCTAACCACTTTTCACTAGACTTTACCTCTCAAAGGCTCTACCAGGTCCCAACGCTGCCATGCTGAGGACCAAACTTCCAGCTCACGAGCACGTGGAGGACACACTAAAACTAAATTAACATTGCACTGGCTTCTGGCAAGTCTGACCTATAGCAGACTCCTTTCTTATGTAGGGTCCATGTCAGAATATTTCTAAGTGTGTGTGTGTGTATGTGTGTATGTGTCGTGTGCATATGTGTGTGTATGTGTGTGCATGCTCACATGTTTGTGGGTACATATGTTTGTGTGTGCATGTGTGTGTGTGTGTGTGCATGCTCACATGTGTGTGGGTACATATGCTTGTGTGTTCATGTGTGTGTGTGTGGCCACAGAGCAACATCAGGCATATTCCTCAATAGCTCTCTACCATTATTTTTAAGATAGGGTCTTTGACTGGAGTGCTTCAATTAAACTATAATGGTTGGCCACCAAATCCCCCAATCATTTGCCCAGTGATATTGAAAGGGATTTTCATTCATTATTGACCATTGGAATAGTCTCCTTTCAACAGAAAGAGGAACCTCGTTTGCTTTCAGATGATGATGGGAGAGGAAGGTGTTTCATATTGTTTTTTGCTTGTTCTCTCTTCTCCTCTGCTTGCCAAATATTTCAGCTCTACTGTGTTTTACACACAGTTGCTAAAAGGTTGTTCAAATGGTTCTAAATGTTCCCTAAGCTACTGGTCTCTCTGCCCCAAATTTCATGCCAAGCTTGTTCAAGGATGGAGCTCTGTACATGGGCACACTTGTCCTCAGACCTTTTGGGAGAAATGCTGGTCCATTTATTTTACTGAATCACAGCAGGGTAATGTTTGGAAAAGTTATAAAATGTTTCAGTGTATTTCCTAGGGCAAGAGAGGGAATAGAGAAAGAAATTCAGTGTGTGACGCTTGCAATACAAAGATGAAAAATAGGCCAGTATTGACAGTCTTAGGAATTTGTAGCCAATCCATAGCCTCAAGTGGTCGGAAATTTGAGACAGAGGCTTCAGGGAAAATATTTAAATCCCCCTGTGGTACACCCTAAGTCTAGGGTCTTGTGCTCACAGTGTTCTCTCTACACTTCACACCTAAACTCAGACATCTCACGATGATGAGCAGACGAACAGGGTTCAGTGAGATAGAGATGGGATGTTTGAAAGATTTATGGCATGGGCGACCCTGGCAGGTCCCATGGTCTGTGGGAGACAGACAGATAATGCCATGCAGAGAGAGCTTGGAGAGTTTATTTAGTGGGTATTGGGAGGGTAGGAGGTATGGGAGAGAAAAGAGAGAGAGATAGGGACAGAGAGAGAGATGGAAAAGGGGAGGAAGGAGCAGGGAGCTGCCTCTCCAGAAAAAGAGTGGGGGGGGAGAGAGAGAGAGAGAGAGAGAGAGAGAGAGAGAGAGAGAGAGAGAGAGNAGAGAGAGAGAGAGAGAGAGAGAGAGAGAGAGAGAGAGAGAGAGAGAGAAGAGATAACGGAGACCAGTTTGCCTCTGTGGGAAGTGAGAGATTGGGAGTGGGCGGAGCTTGTCTCTTAAAAGGACAGGGTACCCAGGTGACAGGGTGAGTCAGCATAATTATAACAATGTTTCCATCCGAGAGAGACTAAAAACAGCCAAATGACCATTCCGCATCTTTTCCATTTCTTCACTGCTTTGATTGTGCAATAGGGACACACATAGACATGCACACACAACTGAAACTCATTTCATCAAGTAATGCTGACTTCATGTGTGGCAGTATGCTCCAGTGGAAAACCACACATTCAAGAGTGTATGGACAGCGCAACTGGGACTTCATGGGTTTAAAGAAAATCTAAAGGCATCCAAAGCTTGTTGAATAGAGAAGGAAGAAGGATCATAGAGAAGATGGGGGAAGGGGTGGCTACAGTCAAACAGATGGTATGAAATTCTCAGAGGACTAGTTTTTAGAGGAGAAACTATGAGTGTGGTCTTCTATTTTAAAAATGGCCACCCCAAGACAGACGAAATCCTCCTTTGAACCGCAACTGACATCAGATCTTCACAAATGCTCTTCACTGTGGTTGTAGAGGGACATTCTGCCTGCCAGTGGTGGTGATGCTGTTCACAGCCCTGAGCCATCTGTCAATTCACATCTGCTGGGACAGCAGGAAGCATATTACCAACGTCTAGCTTTTATAACATTATCTGAGAGCTTTCATATACTCTGTGTCTTTGTCAAGAATTAAAAAAAAAAAAAAAAAACCTCTTTTTTCTCTGATAAAAGATCCCGGAAGTCCTTCTGTGTTGTTTTTAATTGGTTAATTGGTTAATGAATAAAGAATCTGCTTTTGGGCAATGATGTAACGGAATATAGTCAGGCTGGAAAAGATATACATAGAGAGAGTAGGCAGAGTCAGGGAGAAGCCATGTAGCCACCACAGGAGACAGACACTGGATGCCGGATTGAATCTTACTGGTAGGCCACAACCACATGGCGATACACAGATTAATAGAAATGGGTTAATTTAAGATGTAAGAGCTAGCTAGAAATACACTTAAGCTATTGACCAAACAGTATTGCAAATAGTATAGTTTCTGAGTGATTATTTCGGGGCTGGGAAGCTGGAAAAAAAAACAAACAAGCAGCCTCTGCCAACTTATCTCAATAATTGAAAAACAATTAAAACTATTTACTTTTATATGCAGATGATTTCATACAATTTACTTTCTGGTAGTTTTACTCTTGATATTGGTGGTTTATATGGTTATTATGCTTCATCTTCAAAATAGAACCTGAGCTGTCCTTAATAAGCTCCTTCATTAGTTTTATATAACTTTAATATATTTAATTTGTTTAAATTATATTTACTGAAAACATTCCCTTAAAATTAAGGCATTTCTTTGAAACTATGGAAAAGCATTGATACATAACAGAATGTCACTTGTTAGTGCCACTATCTCAAACTAGGATTTTTCAAGTATTCTGTAGTCTACTTCATTCTCTAGAATTGTCAAATTGATTCACTTGATGCTACAGAACTCATGGAACAACCTGTGTACGAGGCCCAGTTCCAGGTCTTGAAGACAGATGGGTGATTATGACAAGGACTGGCTCTCATGAAGCTGTGTTCTGTGCAGCCCTGGTTTGCACTCCCACGGTGTCTTCAGGGTAAGGCAGCCTTTGCAGGATTTTAATGAGATAGACATACCATGCAAACCCCACTGTTTTAGATTTCCAACACTAGAGACCAGTCATCAGCTTCAAAAATTTTTCTGTTTGTTATTTAAACCTCAGTTCACACATTCTTTAACTTTCTGTGATGTTTAATTAGTTTTTAAAAAGAAAGGACTTATGATTTACTTGAATTTCATCTTTTAGGACATCATCCAGAAAATGAAGTACTGAGTTAGAACCATCAGAAGCTTTTAGAAAATTAGCTAAATCTGTAATTTCCCCATGGGTATTTCCCACAAAATTTCAGTTTTCATAAACAGAAACATTCTTCATTAAAGCCACACTTTCTTTAGTTTTGACTAGATCATTTTTCATATATATATTTCCCACCTTTGTTGGAAGCACAAAACCATTAAATACTCCCAAATGTGGTTGAAATGTGGTTGAAAATAACAAATTTAGGAGTTTACTAAAAATGTGTTTTCTTATTTCAGTGTCTAAACATATATGCCTCCTACCAAGTTTGTAGACATGCTCATATAATTCATGTTTAAAAGTTGGAGTAAATCTGAAAAATGGCAGCTTGCGTTTACTATATAACATGGCATTATAATTTATGCTTTTCTTCATGGTCCATGTCCTACAATAGGGCATGAATGTTATTTTTATATATTAACTAAATGTAAAACAAATTTGATTTTGAAAAGCATTTGGAGCAGTATTGGTATTTGATATTTGTCCATATTAACACCAACTCATTTGTGGTTTGGCTGAAATAATTTGATTTTTCACTACAGAAATACACATTATGTGTTTCATTATCTACTGACATATACTATATTAGAGGACTTGGGCTGTCCTTACTTTTTGTGGCAAGTTGGTAGATGGTTTAGCCCCAGATTCATTATAATTCTCATGTTTTCTTTGTTCTGCTGCACATTTTTAGAAAAGTATCCTCAGGATACTTCAGGATTCTTCAAAGGGAAGGTATAAACCTTGTACACTAACGACCAACACTGGAATGAAAAGGCTTTGACAGCAAAGCAAAGAGAAAGTCAATGGCTTGAGAAAAGCATCGGCTGGGTAAGGAAATTGGGAGGACCCTGGGGTGTTCCCAGTAGGTCAGTGTCTTGAAGGATGCAGGAAGGCACACAGCCGCGTGACACTGACTCCGGCAGGCATGCTGGCTTGGTAGGTGGTTCATTCAATTGATTCATCCTCTTCTGACCTCTGCATATCAGTTGAGCTAATGAATTCGTGTTAGAACTGTATTATCAAGAAATATTCTGATAGTGAAGATTTGAGTGTTTTAACAGCTGCTAACAATGTCTTTTTTCAGCACTTGGCACCTCAGTCCGGAGGCTTCAGCTTCCGAGGCCTTGAATCACCTTAATTTCCTACTTCTTTCCTGATACCTCAAACTGGGTGATGTGTTGTCTCCTAAACACCCTGCTCCCTTTCCCTTGTTCCTCCTTTGTAGTCTTTCTTCCATTTAAAATGTCTTTCTTCCACAGCCATTGCTTCATGAATTTGTTCTGTTCTGCTGCAATCTGACTCAAATGCTGCCTTGTCTCTTCCATACCTTCCTCTTCAGCCATCCAATACTTTATCTCACCTTTTTTTATTTTTATTGAAAATAGGTTCTTCTCTCATACAATACACATTCCAACCACAGCTTCCCCTCCCTCCACTCCTCCTAGCCATCATCCCCCACTTGCCCTCTCTCCCAGGTCCACTCCCCCTTCGTTTTCCTCCTCAGAAAAGAGCAGGCCTCCAAGAGATGGCAGCCAAACAGGGCAAAACAAGACACAACAAGACAAAAGCAAAGCCTTCATGTCGAGGCTGGACAAGGCAGTCCAATAGGAGGAAAAGGGTCTTAAGAGTGGGCAAGAGAGTCAGAGATACGCCCATTTCCTCTTTAAGTACTCACTATTGTCAATAATAAAGGAATGTAATGAAGCCTCTGCTTTGTGAAGCTCTTTCCGAAACCCCAGCTCAGCTCAGTCTGCTGAGGTTTCTCTGGCCTCAGGATGAAAAGTGGACATTACATGTTTTTTTTTTTTTTTTTTTTTTTTTTTTTTTTTTTTGAGACAGGGTTTCTCAGCAGCTTTGGCACCTGTCCTGGAACTAGCTCTTGTAGACCAGGTTCCTAACTATTTCAGGAAGAGATATTTTGAACATATTTTCAATCCCATCTACTTCCTAGTTTATTATCCCAAACAAAATGATCATTGAAAAAGTAGTATATGATGGATAGACTCAGAAAGAATAAAGCTTTAAAATGGTTTCCTTTAGACTGTTTATGTTGCAAATGTTCTTATAATTTCCCATCCACCTCTTCTGAAAGTTCTTTGTCAAATAACTTGGCAAATAACCTTTTAAAACATCCTTTAATATACATATCTTTATGCATATATCTATCTACATGCTCCATATTCATTTCTATAGATTCATTATGAGTTTAGACCGATATTTCCATGTTAGACCTGATCACCTCCCTGGGGTTACATTACCAGCTACTGCCAAAATAGCTCTGTTTCTGAGTTTTTCTGTAAGACATCCCAGAACTTGGGAAGTACATCCTCTTTAATATAAAAGTTAAACTTGGAACATAGATACGGAAATAAGCCTTGAAATTATTCATATGCAGAGGATCTGAAAGCATAATAAGTCACTCAGGAAGTAACTCTTTTTTGAGGAGGCAAAATAGGACACAAAGTTTGGGTTGCACTTTATGAAAACAGTGGATCTGGTGAGTAACAGGTGGGTAAGGTCACCCATGTGCAGATACTGAAACGTGCAGTGTTTGTATGAAGAACAGAATTAGAATTTGAGTTTAGCCAGTTCGGGTTTCTGAGAAAATAGAAATCAGAGAGAAAAACAGTTGTTGATGAAGAAAACACAAAAGGCCTTCATTATATTCACAATAAGTCATGAGAAATGCTAGCAGTGTAGGGTGCCCTTGACCCTGCAGTGTGCCCGTGACTATGTAGGGTGTCTGTGACACTGTACTGTGCCCATGACACTGTAGTGTACCCATGACAATGTAGGGTGTCTGTGACACTGTAGTGTGCCCATGACAATGTAGGGTGTCTGTGACGATACTGTAGAGTGCCCATGACACTGTAGTATGCCCATGACAATATAGGGTGTCTGTGACACTGTAGGGTGCCCATGACAATGTAGGATGCCATGATGCTGTAGGATGTTCATGACACTGTAGGATGTACATGAGATTGTAAGGTGTCTATGTCACTGTATGGTACCTATGACATTGTAGGGTACCCATAACACTGTAGGGTGTTTATGACTATGTAGGGTGCCCATGATACTGTAGGGTGTTCATGAAGCTACTACTTATCAGAAGAGTAAGAAAACAATTATGGCTGAGAGTCTGATAGCTATGTGAGGAAATTCTAAAAGGAACCAAGAAGGACAACACCTAGATGTTATTAACCTGCTCTGCTTCATAGAGTGATGATACCATTGGGATGGCAGACAGAGACATCAGGATGCTTGTGGTGTAGAAGTCAGTCAGAGGAAGACAAATGAAACAGGGGTGGGAACAGCATCTGCATGTGTAGGGCTTGAAGATGGAAATATGATCAGCTATGTGTGGTGTGTAAAACTGGATGAGACACTTAACAAGTCTACAGTGCTTATGATTTCCTCACCTTTTATGGTTAAGATTGAAAATGAAATCGACAAGTAATTATCTACCTTGTATAGACACTTTGTAATACATACTATTTTTTTTTAAACATACTATCTGATATATCCCAGACTGGTCTGGAACTCAGTGTGACGCCAAGAATGATCTCAACCTTCTGATCTTCCTTCCTCTACATCCTGAAATCTGGATTACTTGTATACAGCTGCACACACGCCTTTCTCTGGGGCTGTAGACTGAATCCATGGCTCTATGTCTGCTAAGAAAGCACTCTACCAACTGAACTGCATCTTCATCCCTCAACCTACTTTTCATATAGGATGTATATGTTTTAATGCTAGTCTTTTTTTTAAGGAACGGTAAGCAAACACATAGCCAAGTGCTCACATTTTATATATCAAGTATATTTTGACTTAGAATGGTTTGCACTTAAAAATGGCTTTGCAGAGTCATGGGAGGCTCTCACAGAAATGTTCTGAGGAACTTAGGGAACGCGATGGGAATGATGGTGATGAGCTTTCCATACTCATTGCCAAAGTCATTGGGGTTTGTATATTAACTGTCTACAGTTCTCTCTCTCTCTCTCTCTCTCTCTCTCTCTCTCTCTCTCTCTCTGAATCATACTTGTTATAAAATACTCTGATTTATTCTTTAATGTTGATATCAACTTAGAATCTCAAGAACTCCAGAGATCAGTTTAAGCTGTCATCTATTCTGTCCCCGGCATCAGTCCTGGTCACCTTCTTGTGGTCCCATTGCTTTCTGGTTTCTGCTGGAATACCTCCGTCTCTCTGCTGCCCTATAACACATCTCATAGAATAGGCATCCTTGGATGTTTCTCCACGGCCACAATAAGACACGGTGCATCCTTTGCTCTATCGATGGCGTTTTAGTGGGTAATAGGCTTTGATGACAGTTTAAAGAAGATAGTGTGTTTGCTCCTCAGCACTGTCGATAGCTTCAGGTTAAACTTGAGACGATTTTTTTTTTCTCTCAGTAGCCTCTTAACTCTACTACCCTGTGAACATTTAATCAACTCCTCAACGTAGTGAAAGGAAACAAAAAAGTCTGCACAAGGACCACAGGGACAAACCAGAGATGCTGCTTCCTGCTCTCTGCTTGTAATTTTACTATGAGACCAATTGAGATGATTGGTTTAAACATCACATTTTCAAAAGCTCTGCGCTTGCTCTTACTAGACATTCACCAGACACTGGGACATTATACAGTACAATTGCATCACCAGTTTAATTCTTAGCTGTGAGGAAAATCTATGTGATCATATCATAAATGAAAAGACACAAGAATGAATAGACATTTGTACCATTTTACAAGTCTCAAGCAAATTGGGAAGTCTAAAGAAAAGGATGTTGGGATAATAAGAGTTTTGTCCGATTTCCAAATGCTCGCAGTTGACAGGAAATATTCAATTTTGCCTCTCTTTCTCACAGGCCATGTACTTTTCAGTGCCCTGTTCTTCTTTTGTTCCCCAAACACCTAAACCAGCCAGAAGTGGGAGCCATTAGCTTCTGCTTCAAAGGAGCGCTTCAGAGGGGTTTGGTGTGGCAACACATATCTCTCACAATGTCTCTTAGGAATGACTCTAAAATTTCAGTTTTTAGACATTGGGAGGACTGTTATTTTGAGACTTTTCTTTTCTAGTCAAGATGTGGAAATACACTTTAAAAGAGTTCCCAAGTGTTTCAAAACATGATCTGAAATAAGCAAATAAGGAATTTTAAGGTGGGAAGGTACCTTTTCTCCTCAAGGATTTCTTTTGTGCAAATGAGCTCCTGCAAAGGGCCTTGCTTCTGGAGATGAGTGGGTAAAACAAAACAAACAAAACAAAAAACTGAGTTGGAAGTATGTTGGCTTAAAAAATCCAAAGCAACAACAGAGAAAGATTATTCAGGGCTGGAGAGGGCTCAGTGGTTAAGAAAACTTGTTGGTCTCGTGGAGGACTGGGGTTCATTTTCAGCACTCATGGCAGGCAGTTCAGAGATCCACTCTCTTCTGGGCTTCAGAGGTACCCGAACACATGCTGTGTACACACACACACACACACAGACACACACATGCATGCACACATGCATACATGTATACACGCACACACGGACACACGAACACACATGCATGAATACATACATGAATAAAAACAAATCTTTAAAAATATTTCTAACTTTACAAAACCAAAAAAAAAGTGACTTAATTGTTTTTTCCGTTCCTATGATTCAGTCACTTTTGCTGTGGGTTGTTAAACTGATTGTGTGAAAACACACCAGGCTTACATACACTTCAGATGATCTTTTCCTCAAATACTCCACTGGGAAAGTTCTCTGTTGCCCACTATGTTCTTACCACATAAACTTCTCTTCAGGACCAGTTGCGTGACTGTCTCTATGGTAGGCAGAATGAGGTCCCCTCACAGTAGTGCATGGCTTCACCACTTTGCACATCAAAAGATCTTTGTAGGTTGTGACGAAGGCCTTTGAGATGGGGAGATTATTTTGTATTACCCAATGGAGTCCAGTCTGCTCACACAGGTCCCCAGAAGCAGAACGTCGTCCCCAGCTGTCATCAGAGGGAAGAGTGAGTAGGGAAGGCTAATCAGAGATGTTTTAAAGATGGAGGCCGATGAGAGCAATTCCTAGTAACTAGAAAAACAAAGGAATGGTTCCCCTCTGGAGCCCGTAGAGAGAATGCAGTTCTGTCAAAACCCAGAGTTTAGCCTGTTGAGACCTGTCAGAGCTCTACTCTACAAAATGGGAAGTGAACCCATTGTTTCACTGAGGTAATTTGCTATAGCAGCAATAAAAATAAATGGAGACAGCCTGCTTCTAAGGTGATATGAACTTTACTGAGAACAAATGGGTAGCATTTGAGAATTAATTACAGACAACTTCTCCCCCATGCAGATCTAGAGGGCTGAGGTTGGGGTTGCTGAACCATGGCTGGGATAATAGAAAAAAAAAAACAATTTTAGGAGACTTCAAGCCTTAAAATACAAACTTTGGACCATGGATGCAACCTCTTAACAGGCCATGTCGTTGGATTATTTTAAAGTATGAAAGTTAGAAAATCCTAAATCAGGGTTCTGTGGTTGCTTTTCACGTGGGAATCCTCAGGATTTACATTGAAGAATTTGTTTTTGGAGTAGGTAAGTTGTCCAGACATTTGTGGGGAATTATATAAGCCTCTTTCTCCCCTTACTTATTCAAATATCCGTGCTGCTGCTGGAAGATGAATATTGGACCCTGACAGGCATCTGTGGTCCTGCTTCAGCACAATCTCTCCCAGTACTTCCTGCTAAGGCTAGCAATTCTTCTTAGCCTGACAAGGGACGCGAGATAGGCAGCTGGAGTAGGCCACCAGCGGGCCAGAAAAGGCCACGATAAATCTAAATGTAATTCGGCTCCAGGGGACCATCATCCAGCACAGTGGAGGGAGGAGAAGCCTGACGCCCTGATTCCGTGTGTGCCCAGGGAAGCCAGGACGTGTACTTTAAGTGGTTGCAATGGCCTCTCAGTGAGGAGGCTGTTAACGAATGCACGGCCAATTTCTCCTTCTCACACCTGCCCGGTATTGTTCAGCTGCAGTTTATCTCCTACCAAGGGACCTGTTGATTCCTGTGACATCTTCCTCGGTCCAGGCCTTAATTGCCACATCTTCCCAGTAACCAGCTTTTTTCATTGTTCTCATCTTACACTCATTGTACTCTCTCAAGGAGCTGGCCAATCTAACCCACCACACTCCGTGGCAGGACTTCCTACTGTGTAGGATCTGCTCTGCCGCTTTTACCCCTCGTGCCTGAGACACGCTCTGTCTGTGTGCCAGCAGGGACGGTCCTCAGTAAGTCACATATGCTCCCTCTTATTTCTGCACTCCTACACCAGTGGTTTCTTTCTTATGATGGGTGACGTCTTTTCATTCATTCTACCTGAAAACCAGGATAGGCCCACGAAGTCTATCTTGACCTTACAGTTGTTACTGTGGGTCCTTGTAATATATTGAACTCAGTTAACATCTTTTCCTGAGTGTTTTTCCCCTCTAGGTAGTTCTCCGTATGCAGCCCAGGTTGGCTTTGAACTCACAGTCCTCCTACCTCATACGCCCACGTAATGAGATTACAGAGTGTGTTCATTATCACGCTCAGCTTCCAAAGACTTTCATGCGAATTCTTCCTTTGTCTTAGGCATGGTGGCTTCCAGTTTAACTGTCCTTGAGCATACACAGCCAGCTTCTTGTGTGCAGTGGATAGGTGGAACCATTTCATGGGGGCAATGTTAGATTCTGATTTGTGAGTCACGAGAAAATGCCACTCTAGAGTTGGATGCTGTCCCCCAAGGACAGTCTGATCAGAGAGACTATTTGAGGACTGAGAATGGACTCTGGCCATGGGGAAGAAGGTGGCCAGGAGCCCTGTCAAAGACCATGAGGAGGGGCTAGACAAAGCACTGGGAGAGCTTCCATTGGGATGGGAGAAGCTCTGAAGAAAATACTTTGGGTACTTTTACAATAGAAGGCTTTCTAAAATAAGAGATTAGTTTTGGGGTTTAGACTAAATTCCTCCAGGAACTAGCTTGTCTAAGAGAACACAGAGGTGGAATAATAAATATGTAGCTGCAGTCTAATTCTCATTTAAAAAATGTTTTTGAAGGGCCTGTGGGATGGCTTGGTGGGTAGAGGAGCTTGCTTCCAAGACCGAGGACCGGCGTTTGATCCGCAGGGCACACATAGTGGGAGGAGAGGCTCAACCCTAAAGAGCTGTCCTCAGATCTCTACACGAACACCGTGGCACCTCCCCCATGACACACAATAAATGAATACACGTAGTACAAAAATTTCAAAGAATCTTTGAAGATTCATAAGTAAATGTGGTTAAAAAGACAAAGAACTTTGGTTCAAAGAGCCAGCTTAAAAATAAACACCAACAACAGACCAAGGAGGGAAGCGAGGAAGAAAAGATTATTGAGGCACAGAAACGGAAAGCTAACGGGGAGGCTCTTCCTTATAACAACACCGCGGGTTGTTGCTTCTTTCCTTCTCCCACCACAGAACAATTTAGTCTGGTCAGACTATTCCTCCAGGGAGACAGGCTGCTAATTGTAACCACCTTGGCAGTGACCTTAAGAAAAAGTGCTGTGGTGTTGAGCACAACCAAATTAGTTGTGTTTGATTTATGATGGCAGCTAATTGGGCGAGCCTGTGACTCAGTGATATTCTAGTTTAATCGAGTATATGAGCATCCTGCAGGCATCAATGGAGTCCCTTGCATGGTAAGTGGTGAAGACTGAAGGTGGTCTTTGGAAAACCAAGCCAGGCACTGTGTAATCACTCCCAGGAGGGAAAGATTATCATTATTATAGAGCTAAGTCTGGATGCCACCAGTGTCTTCTACCGCACGCTTTAGCTGGTACAGTGTTCAGTCTCTGTAGAGGCCGCTGCTTCAGTAAAGAACTTCAGGTGGCCTCTTGAGCTCTGTCACATGTTTTTGATAGAAGCCAGAAGAGAAGGAAAACAACTCCTGTATTTGCATACAAAGCCAAACAGTATATCTTCCTGCTGGAAGCCGAAACACGTATTTGTAGTCTGAACTTCCGGTATAAAATTCAAATCAGAACCTCTGCTCCTTTTTAATGTGGACTAAGCTAAGATTAGTTGCTGTTAACAAACACTGTTGAAGTGTCCTTCTAAACTGGAAAATGTCTACCTGGAATCTCAGGTTATGACTCTCTTTAGAAATAGTATCTTTGTGAAAACAATTAATTAAGATGGGCCCTAGGTCCAGTAAGTAGAATCCTGAGAAGCAGGGAGAACATACAGACAGTGTGACAGGGAAGAAGGGACACTGAGCTCAGAGTTTCTGGAGCTATTCACTAAAATGCCACCTCTGCATGTTTCTGGCCATGCACCCTGCCCCTGGGACTGCTTGCCAGACATTTCCTGTGAACACCATCAAGTGTGTTCAACTGCTCAGAGAGTGTCATTGCTTTTTGTGTGATTTTCCTAGCCCCCAGAGGTCACACGATGGCCATTTGTAGCCAACTGAAGTTACTGTACAACAGGGCTCGAGACTCATGGTGGGGCTTCCTTTAGACAACAGGTCTTCACTTAAATAAAAGATCACTGCCTTGGTGAGAGCCTGACCTCTGACATCCTGCTGTAAAAGCCTTTGGAGTACTAGTGTATTCTCTTTATTTAAGAGCTTCTAGGAGTGGGGCCCTGGGCTTGGGGTCATCTGTTTGACCAGATAAAGGGCTGATGCCTTTTCTTGTGATTCATAGAATGGGTTGGTTTTACAGACAGCCCGAGTGCCGACATTCCCATAGCACACTCTTTATTGCCTTCTTACCTCTTGTTTCCGTTCTCCTCATAGAGCGGTTGTAACTTCTAAATGACTTAAACATATAACGAACCCTGCCTAGCACTTTGTAAACACCAGACACCCATGCTTTCTTACTGTTAATTCTGGGTTGTTTACCTCAAATAGAGATGCTAATTGGATACTGGAATAGGTACTGTTTTCAGGCAGTCAGTGTGTTCAGGTTACTTGTGATTCATGCCTGTTGTTTTCAGAGAGCCAGTTGCCGTGACCTTCTGCCTGGCGAAAGAGGAGACAGGCATTCAGAACTTTTCAGAAAGCCCTGCTAACGGAAACTGATCTTGTGGCAGATGTCTAGTGACAAAATCCTCAGGATAACAGAGAATGGTCATTGAAAACACAAACAAACTGTTACAACTACAATATATAACATAAAATGAAGAGCCCCCACACTTACACTGCTTTTGAGGATGTCCACCCAAAGCTCATGTGCTAGAGACTTGGGGTCAGTCTAAGACGCTAATACTTTAGGATGTGTGGCCCACAGAAAAATCATCGGAGATGCATCCTTTAGTAGGATTAATGCAGTTTTTCCAGATTCCCATTCATTCCCTAAAGATGGATTGTAAAACCAGGTAGCTAGCATATTTTCTGGTTTTCCTGTGCCTTTGCCAGTGTGAAACCATCTGCCACAAGTCCCTGAGCAGAGCCAAACAGATGGAACAAATGATCTTGGCCTCAGCCTCCAAAACTCTGTGTTCAATATACTATTTTAGATTTACTAAGTACTCAGGCTAAGCTATCCTATTAGAGTAACAGAAAATAAACTAATACAACACTTGACAAAATGTTAAGTATGAAGATGGGCAGGAGTGTAGTTCAGTAGTAGAGCATTCATTTTCTTAACATATGTGTGATGTAGGATTCCCCTCTGTATGCTGTGAATACTATTGGTTAGTAAAGAAGCTGTTTTGGACCTGTGATAGGGTAGAGCAGCGGGAGTCATGGGGGAAAACTAAACTGAATCTTGAGAAAAAGAAGGCGGAGTCAGGAGAAGCCATGTAGCCCCGTCTGAGACAGATGCCTTTACCTGGTAAGCCACAGCTCTGTGGTAATACACAGATTAATAGAAATGGGTTAAATTAATATGTAGGAGTTAGCCAATAAGAAGCTAGAGCTAATGGACCAGCAGTGTTTTAAATAATACAGTTTCTGTGTTATTATTTCGGGGCTGAGCAGTCAGGAACAAACAAGCGGCTCTCCTTACAACATATGTGAGACTGGTTTCAATCCTTCATGTGCACACCTGTGTATGTGTGTGCAGACACAGACACACACACCCCTACCTGTCTGACCATCTGTCCTCCTACCCAACCATCTATCTGAAGAAGCTCTTATGGAAAGACAATTTCTTTTAATGAGACACGATGAAAAGTTTTAATGTATAAAGCATGGTAAAACATAACTTTTAGTTTTGGTGGAGGGCTATCACACTCTTTCAGCAAATATTTCCTCATTTATTCATCCTTTCATTCATCTAATAAAAATGCCAAGTCCCAAGTGTGTGTCCAATATGGTTTAGTCTTTGTAATTCAAGCATGACTGATGGCTCTGTCCTTGACTTCAAAGATCTCACTCAAAAGCAGAAAAAATGGCAGCCAACACCCTGGCCAATGTAGTAAAAGGAGCGGTGGGAGGCGTTCCCTGTGCCCAGCTGTCTGGCTAGTTTATACCCAAAATAACAACATGGAAATTGTATTCATTTAAACACTGCCTGGTCCATTAGTTCCAACCTCTTATTGGCTAACTCTTACATATTTGTTTAACCCATCTCCATTAATGTGTATTGCCACTTGACTGTGGCTTACCAGCATGAGTCTAATCAGTGTCCATCTCAGAGAGGAGAGCCATGGCATCTGCCTGACTCTGCTTTCTTTCTCCCAGCATTCTGTTCAGTCTACTCCACCTATCTAATTTCTGCCCTATCAAAAAGTCAAAGCAGTTTCTTTATTTAATTAATGAAAGTAACATATAGACAGAAGATCCTCCTACACCATTCCCCCTTTTTTGTTTAAACAAAAAAGAAAGGCTTTAACTTTAACATATAACAAAACAGTTATAAAGCAAGAATTACAGTTACAATATTTATAACTGCTTTATCTTTTATTATAACTAAGGAAAATTATAACTATCTATCCATTCTTCAACTCATCAAAGACTCCAGAAGGATATAATTTACCTAAGTAAACAAGAAGTAAGAAACTTCCAAAACTCTAGAAATGACAGAGATATCTCACTGCCTGTACAGTCACTCAAAGTTCCTCTGTACCATTGGGGCATCCATCTTTAGCCTACAGGTCCATAGTATCCAGCAGACATTTCCATGAAGCAGGAAATTTCAAAGACAGTTCAGTCACTTTCTTTTGTGTCTTACAGAATGTCTTGCAGACTCTTTCATGAAACAGGAACCCTGAAGGATCATCTCACATTTAGGCAAGTTCAGCAGTCCTCTCTCTGCGGGTTATTTGTGTGCAGTTTATGCAACAGTCCAGGCAAGTGCAGTTTCTTGCCAAAATGGCTATGAAACTCCATAAGGAGCCTCTTTAATGCCCATCTTCCTCTTGAAGTAGCTGGTGCTCTCAGGAGCAGACATGTCTCATTGTCATGAAAAGCCCTAAGTTATTAAAACATCTTAAATGCCATCTTTTGTAGTCTTTGAAAGATATGAAGAATGCCTATCTAACTGAAATATATCTCTATATATCTAGAAAAATCTAACTAACATGACTACAAGCTTGACTATTATTGATGATTATCCATTAACAACCTATATTTCCTAATTATACATTACATTTTAAAATGAACTACACAAGCACAATACATTAATCAATATCAGAAATACATATAACAAAATTGATCTTAAAATCCATACCAATGCAAATTGTTCATATTTATATCATATCCCCCTTTAAATGTAAAAGAACATTTATAAACAATATCTGGGAATACGGACATGGTTATTTCTCTCCAAACTTTTTCCTGCTGTATAGGGGCGTTGTTAATGAGGTCTTTTATGATGTATCCTGTGTGCCAGGTTCATCTCAGTCGACAGTTGAGTGAAGTAATTTTCTGAAGGTGTTCATGGCAACCTTTCATGAGGGCATGGTCTATCATACCATATTGGGATAGAAAGAATCCACAGGTCTCATCCTCTGTGAAAAGAAGACCCTCTTTTCCAAAGCATCATAGCCTTAGACCCAAATTTGGAAGTCATGATACCTTTAGAACATACATGTTGAATCAGCTTAGCAGACCACACAATGAAATGTCTATCTGTATTTAGCTCCTTCACAGTCAAGAAATTCAAAGAAAACACAATAAACATAATCCATACTCTGTGATTTTGCATTTTTACATGGCTTATTTTTCTTTATTTCTTTTAATCTATAACTATCTGTACTCTGTCTCTTCAAAGACTTTACCCTTTTTTTAAAAAGGCATTAACTTTATTCTCTATATGCTTTTTTTTTCTCTCTCTCCCAAGCCTACATATGTCTAACACTATGACCCATTTAAAGGTCTTTTATGTCTGAATCTGTCCTATTATGAATCTATAATTCTTTACTGTCCAGGAGCCCTTCTTAAAATTCTAAGCACTTCTTAAAAACTTAAGTTGTGCCATGTAGAGGTAATACGGTGCCGCCTGTTTCCTGCCCAATCTAAACCTTAACTCTGCTGTTATTATGATAATTATGATGGTTTCCGCCTAAGATCAGCACAGTTCAGCACGGAGAGGAGAGCCATGGCGTCTGCCTGACTCTGCTTTCTTTCTCCCAGCATTCTGTTCTTTCTACTCTGCCTATCTAATCTGCTGTCTTATCAAAAGTCAGTCTCTTTATTTAACCAATGAAAGCAACACATAGAAAGAAGACCCTCTTACACCATGTTCTCCCAAGGAAACTGAAGGCAACAGGTGGAGTGTTAAAGAGAGGGGCCGTAATTGCTTCAAGCAATAGAACTTGAAAGGCTACCCAAACCTGTTAGAGCCCAGATGTTGCTGTCATGAGTCCCAAGTTTCGGATATAAATGATTTTGTGTTTGTCCAATTGTAGGTTGTGTGTTTTATCTTGTTTCTATCAAATCTTTCCTTGCCTTCCTCCAGACCCTCCATTTTGGAATGGGGATGTACACCTTTTGCCAATGTATATTGGAAATATGTAACCTTTTTATTTTGTTGAGGTTTTCAGGTAAGAGACTGTCTTGAGTCTCAGAAAAGATTGTGACATTGGGTGATATAAATAGTGGTGCAACTGTAAGAATATCAGGATACACTGAATTTATTTTGTATTTTAAGATAGAGGTCCATGAACTCATGATTACCAGGAGTTAGGATATTATGAATTAATGTGACAAGTCTGGATTTCAATTGATATGAGTTGGGCTTGCAATGGCTAATTTTCAATGCCATCTTGATTGAATTTAGAATACCTCAGGTGCCATGGCCCTCTTCTCAGTATGTCTTTGAAGTTTTTTTTTCAGAGAGAATAAATTAATGGGGTTTAAAGATTCATCCTAAATATCTGTGATACCATCCAATGGGCTGTCAGCTGGGTATTTTAAGAGAGAAAAAAAAGGGGAAAAAAGCTATCTGAGCACAAACATTCCCCTCTATTTCCTTGTCTGTTGAAATACAAGTGAACTGCATCATACACTTGTTGCCATTGCTCCTGGTGACATCCATTTCCTGCCATGCTTTATTCCCTAAAACCAAGGTTAAAACCACAAATTTTTCTGGGCTGGCTGTTTTCTGTCAACTCAAACCTATGTAGAGTTGAGAATAGGGATTCTTAATGGGGAAAAATGCCTTCATCAGACTGGTCCATAGGCAAGTCTGTAAGGCTTAATGATTGATGTGGGAGGACCCAGTTCACCATGGGCAGTGCCACCCTTAGGCAGGTGGTCCTGGATGATATAAGAAAGCAAGCCAAGCAAACCATGAGGAAAAGCCAGCAAGAAGCATTCTTCCATGACCTCTGCTTCAGTTACTGCCTCTAGGTTTCCCTCTTTGCTTCCCTCAATGAACTGTAACCCAGGATAGGTAAGTTTTTAAATATACCCTTTTCTCCCCAAGTTGATTTTGGCCATGGCTTTTGTGGGAGTATCTAACCAGGCAAAGATGTATTACATTTGTTTCTGCTGTCTTTGTTAATGATGTAAACGTGTGTTATATTTGTTTATGCTGCCTTTATTTAATTATGTGTTGTTTCACCTTGCCTGCCTGAGGCACCTGATTGGTCTAATAAAAAGCTGAATGGCCAATAACTAGGAGAAGAGGAATAGGCGGGGTTGGTGGGCAAAAAGAAAAAGAAGGAGGAGAAATCTAGGCTTAGGAGAGAAGGAGGAGAGAATGAGTGAGAAAGGGACATGCCTGGGGCCAGAATCAGGCAGTTGTCAGTCAGAAAAGAAAGAAAGAAAGAAAGAAAGAAAGAAAGAAAGAAAGAAAGAAAGAAAGAAAGGAAGGAGGGAAGGAGGGAGGAAAAAAGGTAAAAAGCCTGTGGCAAAATGTATATAAAGAGCAACAGACTAAAATAAGAGCTAAAATAAGGCTGAGCATTCATAACTAATAAGTCTCCCTGTCATGATTTGGGAGCTGGTTGGTGACCCAAAAGAAAAAGCCTGGTAAACATGGCATTTTATCACAACTTGGAAAACCCTAGTTAAGAGACTTCTCTTCCCCTTTTTTTTTTTTAAAGCTCATTTGTGGAGAATTTAATAGTAATCTTAAAGGTGTGGCTGTGGATAGAGGCCAAGGAAGCCAAAGCAATAGGGCAGTTATCTAGAACTGTGCATGGGCTGCTGTGACTTGTAGGTTAGCCCTTTGAGGTAAGCAGTAACCATCTAAAGAGTGACCCAACCACCTTGCTCCTCCAGTTTCCATTAGTGCCCCCTCTGCCTGACTGAGAGCAGAAAGTCAGCTGGTTTACCTCACACAGCACTGGCAGCATCGTCAGAAGCAGAACTGGGAGTCAAGGGAGCGCCCCAGCAGCTGGGTTTGGTCAACTGTAGGTACACAGTGTTTTCTGTGGCTACCAGAAGCAGGATAAGCTTCAAGCCTATAAATCCACGATCCCCATGGGCCAATTCCAGCTCTGCTCAAGTCTAAGAAAGCACAATCCATGCAAAGAGGAGTTACCTCCAAATGTCAGGTCTCTTGGTTTTCAGAGGGATGAGCTAATCCAAGAAGATTTCTCAAAACTGCTCTCTCTCTCTCTCTCTCTCTCTCTCTCTCTCTCTCTCTCTCTCTCTCTCTCTCTCTCTCTCTCTCTCTCTCTCTCTCTCTCCTCAATGGTGTGTGTACATGTATGCATAGCCATAGGACAATGGGTATATACTCTATTACTTTTCACTCTGTTCCTTTGAGACAGGGTCTTTTACTGAACTTAGAGTTAGTCTCACAGTCAGCAAGCCTCAGAGATCCCCCTATCCCTGCCCCCTATGTCAATAGGAGGTTATAGATATGTGTGCCAATGGCTTCCTTTCTTCCTTCCTTCCTTCCTTCCTTCCTTCCTTCCTTCCTTCCTTCCTTCCTTCCTTCCTTCCTTCCATCCTTCCTTCCCTCCTCCCTTCTTTTTTTCCTTTCATTTCGATTCTAGTAGGGAGAGGTGGCCCTGACCCTCAAAGGAGAGCTGAGAAGGCCCTACCCCTCACCTCAGGTGTGGAAGAACTGACCCCGATGGCAATTTGTTTTGTTTTGTTTTGATTTTTTAAAAACTTTCTTTTTGGGTTGTGTTGCAGGGGGGGAGGAGGGTATTAAGGGACTCAGAAATCAGCAGAATTAGGGTGCGCAGTGTGAAATTCCCAAAGAACCAATAATGAAATGATGTTACATAAAATGTCTCTATTTTGATATAGTTCATCAATTTTCCTCTGTCTCTTGCTTTAAATACCTGCCCTCCACCTCCTAAAAGCCACCTGTGCCATGAATTCCACATTATGCCGACTGCCTGCCCTTCTTGCCCCACACTCCTCTCTCTTTGTTCCAGTAATGTAAAGGGAAGACCCTTGTTAGGGATGAAAGAGGGGACACATGGAGGGAGAGGCACGGGGGTGGCAAGGGATTGCAGTGACAGGGTGGGCTTAGAGTGTTTGGATAGAAGTGTCGCTCCAGTTCCTGGCCCAAACACGGAGATTTTTGTCTCCTCTCATAAGCACAGGAGAAAATTTTGGGGAACTAGGCTAAAGAATTTTCCGAGCTATAAAACTGATGACTTCACGTTTATGTCTGAAATAAGATGACAAACAGCACTGTTTTCAAAAGAGTCCCTTGAGATCAATGCCACTTGGGGCCACGTGACTACTCACACCTTAATATTTGTTCTCAAATGAGACTCGCCCAACCCAACACGGGGGAAGCAGGGGTCCCCAGCAGCTGAACTGGCTTCATGCTTCCTCTAGGCAGACTGAGCAAGGCTAGAAAGGAAAAGCCTGTCACAATTTTTATCATAAACAGAGATTTCATGAGGATGAATTCTCAGAACAAAGTCAGTGGCCGCAGAGCCAGCGATCGTTGCTAACTGCCGCAGTTGATTTATTTCTGAACTGTTTTCTGTATTTCTAGGTGCGTGTGTTGATATCTGCATTCCTTACTCTGCTGTGAGCTCCTATCTGCTAATGCTTGCCCAAAGACTTTTGTTTCGTTTTAAAGTTATTAGAAAATGTGATCCCAGAAGAAATACCTGCTCCTGACTGAGAGTCTAGCACACGACGGGGGCTGTGATTAATGTTCTCGCCGTGCACACTGGCTTATGTGCTTAGAGGTGTTCCCTCCTTCACAAGCGAAGAGCATCAGACACAAACAGCCAAAATCTGCAGGTCCGGCAAGGGCGACTGAGATGGAAAGCCAGGTGGCCAACTATATTCTTTTGATCTTGGTTCTTATAGTTTCAGAATCGCTGCTAGAAGTGTAAACCTGATGGTCAATTCAATGATTCTCAATATTGGGAGATGGCGAACAAATCAAATGTCTCTAAAGTCCTGACCTGTCATTAAAATAGATGTTACTCCTAAATTCTTTTTAGAACACGTATCTTCATATCTGTGTTCACCGTTATGTTCTTTTAGTAAATTCCAGTATATTATCATTCAGTGGGTGAAGAACGGTCTGTGACCAGGTAAACGTCTAGAACTTTTGAGTACAACAGTGAGATTTGTAGAATATTAAAATGACATTTTATAGTTCACATAATGATCTGAACTAATAAATGTGAGGATATTATTCATACACAATTATGCACAGCTTGGGCCTCCTTTTAAATCTTATTTCTGAGATTGTAATATAATTACATCTCTTTCTATTTTTTCTTCCTCAAAACACTCCCATATCACCCCCCCCCGATACCCTTCAAATTCATGGCCTCTTATTTGAGACATTGTTACTTCATGCATATATTATATATTCATACATATTACTTAATAAAATCCGATCAGTCTGTATGATATTGCTTGAATGTATGTTTTCGGGACTGACTGACTGACACTGGACATTTAGTTGGTGTGCTTTTCCCTAGGTGAGACCAATTTTCAGCTTGGCTTTCTCGAAACTGATAGTGACTGTTATGCCATCATCCTGACTGAAAGACTCAGGACTTTGGAGTCCTATGGTGGTGGGTGAGGTTGCAAGCATCCAAACCCCAACCCGGCCCCTGTTTTAGGCATGTGCATATAATGTTATGCATGTCTCCAAGACAATGTACATCTTTATGTATTTTTAAAGCTCACAAATGAAAATTATGTTGCATCAATTTGTACAAAATTTGCATCTGTCCGTGAACTCACATACGGGGAATTCAGATGGACAGAAAGGCTTTCATTGAAAGAATGAGACCTGGAAGGCTCGTGCCTGTAAAACCAGCACTGGGGAGGATGAGGCAGGAGGATGGCCATGAATTTGAGGCCAGTCAAGACTAAATAATGAATTTTGAATTTGGGAGTAGCTTGGGCTACAGTATAAGACTTTGTCTCAAAAAAGAAAACAAAAACAAAAACAAACAAAGAATGATGAAAGAAAAGGAAAAGAAAGTTTAAAAACTTTGAAATTTGAAAAGACAAGGCAAATTCATACATACTATTAAAGTTTTCCAAGTAATTGTAGCAAAATTCAGAACTGAACACAGGCAAGGGTGCTGGCTGGTTTTGTCTACTTGACAAAAACCTAGACATGTAGGAAGAGGAAATCTGAATTGAGAACACATCTCCATAAGAGGAGCCTGTTAGGCAAGTCTGTAGAATATTCTCTTGATTAATGATCCATGTGGGAGGACCCAGTTTATGGTGGATGGTGCTACCCTGGACAGGTGGTCCTCGGGTATATATAGAAGAAGGCTAAGCAAGCCATAGGGAGTAAGCCAGTGAACATCACTCCTCCATGGCCTCTGCATCAGCCCCTGGACCTTTTTCAAGATTAGAGCCACATGAAGGATAAGCAGTAAGGGTGGTCTAAATTAGCCGAGCCTTGGAAGTTAAGATGAGGTCAAATAGGATAAATACAGAGATAATTTTAGACCCGATTCTTATCTGAGAGGATCAATGTGTGCCCCTATTTCTGCTTCTTTTATGGAAGATAGAAATATGTAGCCTTCTACTTTTTTATGGGAATATTACCCAAATTGTTATCTGCATGAGAGAGTCCAAAATGAACATTTTCTATTTCATCCCAGGTTTAGCCTAGATTCAATATAGTCTAATTCACAATGGCTTCTATTCTCATCTGTCGGCATATGGTGCTGATCATATGGTGTGCAGTAAGACAGACACAAGGTTTCCAAAAGCTAAGAAGTATTTTAGAGGCCTGAACGCTACAAAATAACAAAGTCGCATTAGAGCCCTGTTGCTAGGCAAGTCGAAGCCAGCTGTGCTCGGAGTCTCAGACAGCAGGACAGTCCATTCAGAGCTCTGCGGTGAATACCAATGTCTCTTCTTAGGAGCGGAACCTATTGTCAGAAACGCCAGCAGAACAGGTCTCTCTGCAGATGCTCTAGAGGTATACATGCAGGAACATGGGGATGTACACATAGTAAGAGTCCCGTCCCCTTCCCTCCAAGCCTTCCTGCTTTCTTCAGAGTGACAAATTGCAGCATGCAGGGGAGTGATAACAGCCGACAAGCTGCATTGCTGCTTTTTATTACTGGGGGGGGGGAGCAGTACGCAGTGTACTAATAATCGTCTGACGAGGAACTTTGTTCTTAGAGAGGAAAAATATGGACAGGACAACTAAGCCTTTTGCTTATGGATGATACTATCAATAAGAAAATCGTTAAAACAATTGTAGGAGTTGTCCATTCATAACATTTTACTCATCAAATACTTTGTGTGGAGGGAAGGCCATTTATTGAGTTTTGGCTGGTGTGTGGTATTGACTATTGGAGGTGGGAGGTCATAGGTCAAGTTCTGGCTTTGCTCTTAGGTGTGTGATCATAGGCAAATTGCCTCACAGTTCCAGGTCTTTCCTCAAGTATAAACCGAAAAGTTTAAGGTATTGTTTCTAGTGTCCTTATAAGGAACTCTTAAATTCCTAGATATATTAATTCGGAAAGATGATTTCTGTGTTTGTGTGTTGATGTGAACCTATGATTCAGTTATTTTATCTCTCATAAGAAAAAAAGTAAGTTTTAAACGAACACTTCTTTTAAAAGAGATTATATTTCCATACATGCAAAGAAAAATTTAAGTGTTGGAGAATATATCTAAAATAATTTATTTTAACAAAAGTTTTTATCTTTGTATTTACTCATAAAAAATAGAATGACTTCATAAAAATGTAAAATTTAAAACTAAATATTTTAACAACTGTAGTGAGCACTCACTTTTGCTCCTTTTAATAACATCCCTATTCATTCACATACCATTACACACCAAGACAACAAGTGCTGGTGACAGCCAGCCTACACAATGATGTCACTTAAGCCCCTCACTTGTGACTGACTTAACTTGCAAGCAGGATCTTTGCAGATGCAAGCAGTGGTGGTGGGTGGTACGAGATCAATGGGTCTCAACCTTCCTAACACCGCAACCCTTTAATATAACTCATCTGGGGACTTCAACCATAAAATTATTTCACTGCTACTACATAACTGTATTTTGCCACTATTATGAATCATAATGTAAATATCTGATATGCACGATCTCTGTTATGGGAACCCCGAAGGTTTGCAGCCCATAGCTTGAGAGCCATTGTACTAAATGAAGGTGGTGCTCATGTAACAAGAGGAAAATTAGAGTACAGACACCCAGGTGCACAGGCTTTGTGTGATGCTTGGGGCAGAGACTGGTGTGTTAAACTAAGGACTGACAGAAACTACTGGAAGTTGCAAGAAACATCTACTCCGGAGTCTTTGGAGAAAGCACAGCCTTGCCAGCAATTCCATTTCTTCTAGCAATTATATTATTTTGAACCATTCAGTTGGTGGCACTTTGCTTTAGAAGACCCAGGAAACCAATATAGGTATCATTGCAGAGGAAGTTAAACAATCCTTTCCAAAATGGTGCTGGTCTGTATTTCAAGTAATGTACAAAAATAAATTTCTGTATATTTCTAAATACGAAAATCAAGATAATAAACCCTGTAGACTATAGTATATGGCAACATCTTTTTTTTTTTAACTTATGAATGGGCTAGAGTAGTTGAACAGAACACACAAAAATACTAACCATAAAGAAAATAATTGATAAACTTTACTCAGATGAAATTAAGACCGTCAGCTTCTCAAAATACACTATTATATGAGGCAGTAAGCTATACAGTAGATAACAATCTTGACAACATATCTAGCCATTAAAACACAGTTATCCAGAACACATAAAGTTCTGCAGACACGACAGTGTTACATGGATGCAGACAAGAGCCTTGGGGGTGTTCACGTACTGCTTCAGGGGCTTTAAAATTGAGTGAGTCGTGCGGAAGGCAGGTGGGCATGAGTTATGCCTGCAAATTTTCATCCTCTGAGACCAACAGGTACACTACCAGAAATGAGTGCTTATGTAGCCAGCAAGAGACACCTGCAAGAATATTCCCAATGATGTATTTGTTAGTGTTTACCAACAGTTGAGCAGAAAGTCCGTCATGGGATTATTATATAGCAAACTCCACAAACCTATGAAACCCAAAGAAGTAACATAGTTAGACTACCATCGCAGGGAAAACGCTGAACAAAGAACTTAGCCATGAAGAACTGTCTGACTTTGACCACATTTTTTGTCAAGCTCAGCAACAGTAAAAACCATACCATATGTTATAGTGGTTTGAAAGAAAATGGCCCCCCAAATGAGTGGCACTATTAGGAGGTGTGGTCTTGTTAGCGAAAGTGTGCCATTGTTGGGCTGGACTTTGTGGTCTCTTTTGTTCAAGCTTCCCTCGGTATGACTGTCAGTTGACTTCCTGTTGCCTGAAAGATGTACACTCTCAGCTCCGGCACTACATCTGCTTGCTGGCCACCATGCACCCTGTCATGATGATAATGACTGAATCTCTGAAATCATAAGAAAGCCACCCCAACTAAATGTTTTTTTGAGAAGAGTTGCCATGGTCATGGTGTCTCTTCACAGCAATGAAAACCCGACAAGGACAATAGTGTTTACACAAGCGTGTTTGGTTTCTCATATATTTGAAAGATAGCATATGGGGGTGGGGAGATGGCTTGGTGCATAAAGCCCTTACCACACAATCATTACTAGAGGTCAGATTCCCAAGACCAAAGTAAATGCTGGGTGGACATGGTAGTCTGTCGGTCATTCCAGCAGTTGAAGATGGAGACAGTGGATTCTCAGAGGAAGCTGGCTAGAAAGACAAGGTCTGGGCTCAACAGAGACACTGCAGACACCTCCGTGAATAAGGTTTTGAGGAAGACTCCTGATGTCAACCTCACACACACACACACACACACACACACACACACACACGCCTGCACACATATGTGTGCCTACACATGTACTCACAATACATCCCCAGATATAAGCATCCAAATATGGAACGGTAGCTATGATTAGTGATGATGCTTGAGGGAAGGAGGAGATGGGGGCTGTGCATCGGCTTCTGTATTTCATGTCATATTCTCCCCTCATGTGACTATCTAGGGTGTTCACTTGGAAACAAGTCCAAGTAATACTTGTCTTTGTTGTGCTTTTTTCTTTTTTTTTTTTGGTACGGGTGTTTTATTTCATCGTAAACCATTAGCTGGCATATAAGACAAACTGATTTAGGATTTCGTGTGATTCAACTGCTGGGACAAGGCCACCTGGAGCTCTTGCCGTCCTTGCTTTGGTGCCCCCTTCCACGGGTTGATCAGCTCTGTGCTGACTGTGGCCATGGGGAGTAATGTTGGGGGCATCTAATCAAGTTTACTAATGTGTTCCCCCCAAAGCATGATGGCAAGCTGAAGACTCTGCTCTATATAGAGAGCCAATGCACTCAGAGTTCTGTTCCAAATAAGTCAGTTTTGAGAGGAGTCCCCCAAATCCTATTGCAGTTGAGAAAGTCATCACTCATCTCCTAGAAGTGGCTTCTCACAGTGTACTTCCTTATCTCATTATTCCTTATTACAGACGCACTGAGAGTCACAGGTTAGCTTCTCCCTGCTTGCCCATCCTGCCATGGAGCTGGTGAGCTTGCTTGTTCAGTACACGGAGTCAGCGTCACTGAGGCATGCTTATCTCTTTCGCAAAGCCACATTTATTCTGTTGGGTGGCAATTAACATTTATAAACTAATTGAACTCTTTTCCCCCACATATCTCAACTAAAGATCAAATAATCTGTCTAATGTACCCTAGAGAAAAATGATGTAGTCTATTTGTGAATTAGTCTTTTAATCTTACTCTGTTTCCAAAGCTTTCTGTTTTCTTCTTCTTTTGTTCTACTTTATAGAAATAACTAGTTTTGTTCAGGTCATTTGCTCATGAGAATTTTCTTAGCTTCTATTTCTATTATAAGTATTTTCAAAGTCACAAAGTCCCTTTTAGTTTTGTTAATACTTAAGTCTTTTCTCCATCGACTGTCTCTTTAAGCAGATTGTACCTCTCTAACTTCACATATAATCCTATATCCTGAGCACATCATAAAATCCTTTTGAAAAAGGTAGCTGGAAAATAATTCAAGATGAAATCACTTTTTGCTCATTATTGTATTTTTGAAAATACAAAAAAATGTCATTGTGGTTGTTTGAAAGAAAATGGTCCCTAAAGGGAGTGTCACTATTAAGAGGTGTAGCCTTGTGGCGTAGGTATGGCTTTGTTGGAGGAAGTGTGTCACTGTGGGGGGTGGGCTTTGAGGTCTTCTAGGCTCAGGCTATTCCTAGTGTTCCAGACCACGTTCTATAGCCTGCAGGTGAAGATGTAGAACTCTCAGCTCCTTCTCCAGCACCATGTCTGCCTGCACTTTGCCATGTCCCACCATGATGATAACGAACTAAATCTCTGAACTGTAAGCCACCTCAGTTAAATGTTTTCCTTTATGGGAGTTGCTTGGTCATGGCATCTCTTCACAGCAACAGAAGCACTAATTAAGACAGTTTCTACTCAAAGAAGGAGACTATCAAACAAAATCAGGAAGTATCTACAACCAACACTGGTGTGACGTGAAAAATTTTCAGTTGTTAAATTGGCTTGTTTGTTTCTATAGGTACCAGTCTGCAAGAAAATTAAAAACTATCCCCCAAACTACAACAAACAAACAAACAAATGGAAAAGAAAGATATTTCCCAGAGATAATAGTTTTTTTGTGTATATTTTTGAAAGTTCTTTAAATACCTAGAGGCTTACTTGTGTGCATATAGTCACATATACTATGATTTGGAGTGAAAAGATAGTATTATTATGATTATTATAGTTCATTATTCTTTGTTAATTTTTTAAAATTGTTTTGTCATTTGACCGTTTCATACATGTATGAAACTTGAGTTTTAATATTTTCAAACTCTACCCCTGTTCCACATCCCCCTCCTTCCAGCCCTGGTAGCCTTCATCTCAGAGTTCCCCTCTTGTGCTCATGTGTGGCTCACTGAATTATTATTTACTCCTTGTGAGTGGGTGGGAAGTCATGGCAGAGTAATAGTAACTTATCTGTAGTTAAATCATTGACCAAAATGACACTCATCCACCAACAAGCTTGAATGGCCAATAATTCCTCTGGAAAGGCAGATCCTTCTGAGCCCCTTCTTCATTCATGAAGACATGTTGATAGGTCCAGTCTTGTGCAGCTTCCTTGTGCAGTGAGTTTTCTAGAGTAACAGCTAATGACAGATACAGAAGAGACATTTTGTTTTGCACATTGTCCCATGCTCTTGCTCTTACATTCTTTCTGACCCCCTTCCCCTTCCATGATGTTCCCTGATATTAGGAAGGGGATATATGATTGTTCCATTAACTATTTACTACCCAATCCTAAAACAAGCAATCAGTACAAAAGCAGAATCTTTAAGGTATTAAATAATAAGTAGAAAGCAAAAAGGTCTACTCTAATAGACTTCGAATATCTCTAACCCTAGAGAATGCAGTGTGGGTTTGTCCCCTCCACCAGTTCATAGTTAAATGCCCAATAGTTAGTTGTTTCCTTTGAAGAAATTGATTGATTTTTGTGATTTTAGAGTATGTGGTCCAGAAGCTGAGTAATCGTAAACACAAGTGTCTTAGTGTTTCTATTGTTGTAAAGAAATACCATAGCCATTGTAAGTCTTATAAAGAAAAACATTTAGTTGATGTGGAAGCTTACGGTTTCAGACATTCAGTCCATTATCATCATGGTGGGACATGGCAGCGTGCAAACAGACATGGTGCTGGAGAGGTAGCTGAGAGTTCTACATCTTGCAGGCAACAGGAAGTGAAGTGAGTGTCACACTGAGTGAAACTGGAGCATGGGAGACCTCAAAGCCTGCCTCCACAGAGACATAAGTCCTCCAAGGCCACACCTACTTCAATAAAATCACATATCCTAACAGTGTCACTCCCTTTGGGGGTCATTTTCTTTCAAGCTTCTAGAACAAGCAAAGAAAGTTTGGAGCAAACGTGGAGCTATGCTTCTGTTTGGCCAGTCAGAGTACATAATTTTAGTTTACTTTTTGTGTTTTCTTGAAACAGTGTGTCATTATACAGCTTAGGCTGGTCTGGAACTCACTACATAGCTCAGATTATCCTCAGAGTTGTCATCATCCTTTCCCATCCTTTTGAGTGTTGGGAATAGAAGTGTGAGCTACCACACATGATTCATTTTCATTTTTATTTACTTATATAGGCTTTCTATATTGCTCTAGTTGACATTCAACTTTTTGGATCCCTACATATCAGCCTTCTTAGTAGCTTGGACTACAGGTACATACCACTGTGCATGACTGAGAAGATATCAAGATTGTGGGATAACCCATCACCCCTAGGTATGGCACAACAGTTGCACCAGCTTACCTCACTTTGGCGTGCTATCGAATACTGATTTTTATGCAGCTGTAAGTTATGTCTATCCCGAAGAACTTAAGTCAGGATCAATCATTTCCTTTTCCATCTCTCCAAAGTTTGATGGGCCTTTAGTTTTGTTTTGAAGTATTGTTCTCTCTTACCCATTGAGATGGACAAGGTGGTAAGCATTATGGAATTATATGACTAGAAAAATTGTTGGCACTTTAGGTCAAGAATCCCTTGGTAGATGCCCAAAACAAAGCAAAGCAAAAACAAAACAAAAAAAAAGAATAAGACAAAACAAATCAAACGAAAAACTCCCAAGACAAAACAAGCAAGACAAAACTGCTAGCCGATTAACATAGTAAATCTATGCAAACAGTGTACTATTTTATGTCTCACTTTAAAATAATTAATGTGGTGTGTATATGTTCACACGTGTGCATGTGTGGTTGTATATATGAGCACGTGTATGTATGTGGAGGCCAGAGACTGATGGTGTTTTCTCTAGTAGCTATTCACTTTGTCTTTGAGACCGTATTTCTTACTGAAGCTGGACCTCATCTTTGCAGCTGAGCTGACTTCCAGTAATCCTCAAGGATCTACTAGTGTCTACGCCACAGCACTGAGCACTGGGGATACACACACACTGTTGTGCCTGGCTTTTTACCCTAGCGTTACGGCACCAAACTCAGGTTCTCATGGTTGTTTGGCAAGTACTTTAGTGATGGAAGCATCTTCCCAGTATTGTGAAATATTCCTTTACACTTTGTGAAGAATTGTCACTGTGATTGGTTTAATAAAAAAAAAAAAAAACTAAACGGCCAATAGCTAGGCTGGATTTTGGGGGAAGAGAGAACGCTGAGAAGAAGAAAAGGGGAGTTGCCAGCCAGATGCAGAGCAAACAGGATAGACACTATGGAAATGAGATAATAAAGACACCAGGCAGAAAATAAGCTACTAGATATGGGTTAGTTAAGTTACAATAGCTAAGTTATTGGCAAAGTTTTCATAATTAATAAGAGGTCTTTGTGTGGTGATTTGGGAAGTAGCTGGCAGGACGTAGAAAGAGTTACTACACTCCAATCCATTTACTACTTAGTAATTAGAAAAATTAATACTACCACAAAAAACTATAACAATGTCCCAATTGATAGTTTTACCAGTTATTGTATGTACTTGTGTGTGTGGGGGGGTGAGGTACTATATGTGTGCATGTATTGTGCGTATGATATATATGCAGAAAATGGACAAGCTATGCTTTGTGGGGGGAAAGGAGAGAAAAAGTGGAAGGCAAAGGGATCAAGGCCAGCCACTTGCTGTGTCTGTAGGCGTCTGTGTTCAGCCCTAGTAGAGAAGGACTTTGTTCTCAACCCGAGTTGGCTCCTGTAACACACACAAGCCCATTTCTTGTTTGTGTCACCTCAAAGACAGGACAGCTGTCATCTTTCAGATTTCTCCTCCAGCAGACAGAGCACCTTATGGCAGGATTTTCATTGCTGTTGTTTTAAGAATCCATATTTGGAGGGCACTTTCATTTTAGAGAGGTGGAGTTCAGCCAAAGCCAAGTCTGTCTGGTATATAACGCTTTTTTTTCCCCTCATGGGGAACTTTATAGTTTCAAATAAAATACATTTTTCCTCTTGGAATAAATGACCTGGCTTGTAGAAAAGCTGTCCAAGGTGAGGACAGAGCACATGCGGCAGAGGAAAGGCTCCGGTTCTGCAGCTGCCCTGAGAAATTCCACTTGGGAGCCTTGGCCCAGGCAGCATCCCACTCCATCCTCCTCTGCTTGCAGACAACACGGTGTAAACACATCTGTTGCTTATTTATAGAGACTAAATAAAACAAGGAAACAGAAAGTTTGCTTGGATATTTTTCTGAGGTGAAGAATCCAGTTTTAAAAGTCTTACCTGCAGGTCACATTCTTGGCCTCATTTGAACTCGTCAGAGACCATATTCCCCCCTCTCTCCCCAGGCCCCTGTCTGAGGAACTGCTTCTCTTTCCTCCTCCATTGGTTTGAAGGGAGGGTTGAGTGACAGGGGTGACCTCAGTCTCCAGGCTTCTGTGCCTGCTTTGCAGACGGGGCCTTGACAGCTACCTGACACATGTTGTTTCTGGAATATTTTAATTCTAAGTGCTTTATTTTTGCTGAACTATTTTATTTTCGATCTTTGCTTACTTTTTATTGATTCTTTGCTTTTTCCAATAACAGTGGTTGCCTAACTATGTTAATTCCTACAGGCTTGTAAGTTGCAACTATTTACTGGCACTTTTAACTAGTTTTATTTATTTATTTATTTATTTATTTATTTATTTATTTATTTGAGACTGTGTCTCGCTATGTAGCCTTGGTTGGCGTACTATTCATGACGTAGCCCAGACCGATTTAAATGAAGACAACACTCCTGCTTCAGCCTCTCATACGCTGGATTTACAGGCACATGCATCCACAGATATACTTAACTCTTTTAAGGATAAAAATAATATAAAATTCTAATTTCCTAAAAAAACCAAACAAACAAACAAATGGCACCAAAGTCTGCGAGGTGATATGTAAGATTCTACATCTCTATCTCAAATCCCCTCAGACAGACGTAACTGGGATAACACACCATTTGTGTGTTAAAAGCTCTTAGTGCTCTTTTTAAAACCAAGCATTGGGGCCTGCCTTTGTTTGTAATAGTAAGTGAAGTACACGTTCCTGAGCCTGGAACTGAAATGCCAAAGTGCATTTAGAGTTTGGGAGACATTGTTAGATAGCTCCCAGTCACTCACCGATAGTGCTCCCTCCCTACCAGGAGGCATTCCTAATCTTTGTCAGCTTGATAGATAAAAGCTGCATATTACGATTCTTAATTTTTACTGACATTTAACACTTTTCCATGGACTTACTGATTACCTCTAACTCTTTCGCTGTAAAATAATTTTTAATACCTTTGTTCAATTTTTTTCTATTTTTTTTTTGGTCATTTATGTAATTGATTTATGATATACTCCCTAAGGTGTTTTGTTTTATTAACTTGACTGAAGCCTAGACTGACCTGGGAAATGGTCAGTGTCTGTAGAGATTATCTTGACCATTGTGAGGTGGGCAGACGTACCCTCTGTGAGTGGTATCATTTAGTGGGCTAGCGTCCTGGACTGTGTGGAGAAAGGCCTGAGCAGCGGCAGCACCCACGGCTCACTGCTTCCTGACTGTGGCTGTGATGTGATCCACCGCCTCAGGCTCCCCCTACCTTGACTTCCCTGCCATGAAAGGCTGTGTCTTCACTCTCAGCCAGAATAAATCTTTTTTCCTCTTAAGTTGCCTTGTTCTAGAGTATTTTATCACAGAAACAGGAAAGAAGCTAAAAGATCCCCTTTTATTTTATAAATTGGGTCTTTATCTATAATTATGGCCATTTTCTTGTTAAGTTGTAATTTTTGGGCAGCCACTCTTGGGTTCAATTTGTTAAAATTTTTTTGCAAGGACAAATCTTTTATTATAGTGTCTGGGTCAAGTATTGTACTGAAATGACTTCCCCTAGCTCTAGAAATATGAACAAATTTATATCTATTGATCTCTGGATCCCTTCTACCCTTCCTCCTTATTTCCTTCCTTCTCTTATTTATTTCTATTTTTTTATTTTGTTTTGCTTTTTGTCTTCTGAGACAGGGTTTCTCTGTGTAGCTCTGGTTGTCCTGAACTTGCTGTGCAGACCAGGCTAGCCTCTGACTTACAGAGACCCACCTGCCTCTGCCTCCTGGTTTCCTGAGTACTGGGATTAAATGTATGCATCACCATCATCTGCTTCTTCCTAAATTTCAAACACCCATTCATCCAAAATTTATATTAGCATGAAGAATAAAGGAGAAATATTTTTTGTTAAATGACTAACCAACTAATAATTTATTTAATTATTTGTCATTTTTTTTCATTTCTCCAAAATGATACAATATCAACTTCCTAGACAAATAATTTGACCTGAATATTCGAAGTTGGATTTTTGTGCAAACTTGGGCTGCCTTAACAAAATGCTTAGCCTGGGTAGTTTTAATACAAGCAACTTGTTTTCCACAGTTCCTCAGCCTAGTGGTGGCATTGTTGATTTCTGATGAGGGTTCTCTTTTCAGTTAGCATTCATTGCCTTCTCCCCAATTCATCAAATGGTGAGAAACCTCTGGTTTCCTTCTCACAAGGGCAGTAACCTGGTCAACATGACCTTCACCCTCATGGCTTCATCTACGGTGGTATCTCCAAGTGTCATCCAATGTGATGGTTTAATACAGGAATTTGAAGGAACACATTTAATCCATAACGGTTTTCAAAAAGCATTAAATATAATTATCAGCTAATATCTGAGCAGAATAAAGAGCCTTACGTCATGTCTCCAAACTCGGTTTAGCACATACTCCATTTTTCTCAAATGATCTTAAGGCGGGTGATCTTTGCCCCTCTGACAGGCAGCTCCTAGTGTGTGCACCAACAGTGCTATAAGCCAATCCCTGCAAAGCAATGTGCTAACAACTATCACAGAGCCATTCATTCATTCATTCATTCATTCATTCATTGTGGAAAAAGGACCATGGAGAGACGTGTGGCTTTAATATCCCAGTGGTTGAGCCTTGGTTGAGCCATGGGGAGTATGAAGGGAATACCATCTCTGTAGAGTACAAACATTCTCAGTTAAATGACTTATAAAGACTAACAGGGGTTGTTTTCACCCTGGTTTGTGATGATTCTTGCCATCAAATAAATGTCACATATAAATGTTACAAGATAAATCAAGAAATATGTTTTCTTTTTAAAAATCCACTTGTCATTAGTTCACTTGTACATCTGTAGGAAGAATTCTATTTCATGTGAGCTAAAAGGGACGCTGGAGAGAGCTGTGACTTTCCTGCTGGGGACTTATTATCACAGCTTTTCAAAGGTTTCCTCATTAAAGATATATATATATATATATATATATATATATATATATATATATATTCCAGGAATAGTAATAAATAATTAAGAAAAATGAATTTCTGTTCTATAGAACCTGATAGGGACCAATTATCCTAAGAAACCAGTAAGCCACATAAATATTGTATCTGGGTCAGCAGCAGATAATCAAAAATATCTATGGCGTTTGCCATTTACTTGAATTGCCTTGTCGGAGTCACTGGGCAATGCACATTATGTGTGGCCGCTGGCTAGGTTATCATCTGTCAGGTCTGGATCTGCTGTCCATTGCAGCTTAAGTGAGCCTCTCAATGAGATATACAGTGTGGCAAAACCTAAGCAAGCAGAGCAAAACACTTTGAATTCCCCAGTACCTCGGACAAATATGTTGGTGATGTTACTCATTAACTCCAACTAAAACAGGGACCAAACAGAAGATCAAAACAAAACCAACTCCACATGTATTGTCAAAGCTGAAGACACGTCACTTATATCTATGACTTTCTGTGGGCAGTAATGTGTGCATTACAGATGCCGTTCATCTCAGCTATGTATGTAGCTACTCGGGGTCCAGAAAAATGTCAGGGTGAATAGGTTTTTATGTTGTTCATTTTGCTTTTGAAGAGACAAAACTAAAACCATTTTAAACTCAGGCCCCATTTTGTGAGAATCTAACCTAGCAGGCACCCTGCCTCAGGCGCCCCAACTGTGTACATGAAAATTCTGAGAAAAGTCACAAATGGTCCAAAACCTGCATGGCTGCCTAGCAACCTAAGGACAGCCAATCAGAAGCTAGACAAACAAGCGTTTATAGTAACAGGTGTTTTTGTCAAAAGTTACAAAAATCCCCTCTTGATTTAGCACCAACTACAGCAAAACAGATCTCCCCCAACCCAATCCATAAATGCCAACCATGTAACTCCCTGCTGTTTATCCCTTTAAAGACCCCTTGTACTGTGAGCCTTCTTCCCTCACCTGCTCTGTTGGTGTGTAGGACGAAGCCCTTGCTTGTGAAACCACTGGGTGGTGGTGGCAAAGGAGGCACATGCCTTTAATCCCAGCACTCGGAAGGCAGAGGCAGGCAGATCTCTGGGTTTGAGACCAACCTGGTCTACAAGAACTAGTTCCAGGACAGGGTCCAAAGCTACAAAGAAACCCTGTCTCAAAAAACCAGAAGAAAAAAAAAGCAAAAAAAAAAGAATAAAGAAACCTTGTGTGATTGCATCAGAAAGTTGGCTCTGTGGTGGTCTCGTTGGTGGTCTTGCTACTCAAGCATAACACTTGAATTTTGATTCTAGCCAAATGGTTGGCTCTAATTTAATTTGGTTCTAGCCAATGGCTGTGTACACGGTAGGTCAGCATGTGTTCTGTCACTGAGCTGGATCCCCAGTATTCCAACCTCTCACCCCTGCTTTTTCATTGAGAATAAGATGTAAAATTCCCCAAACCACAAGAATACAGTCCTCTGAAATTCACAGACTATTTCCCAGCTCAATGTTGCTCCTGACGAGCAGGTTCTCACCCTCGCCACTGGAAGCAGAGAAGAGATGAAGCTAAGGATTCTCCATCATGGAACAATTTCTCCTTTTTAATGGCAGGCATGCTCATCATAGCCTCGAAGGAACACAGAGTTTTAGAATCATAGCCCCTTTCTTAAAGTTCTCATGGCTCAGCCAACAGTGACCAGGAAATACTACCAACAGGTGCGTATGTATAAAACCACACCCTACAACTAACATTGCCATATATGATGGCTCAAGGAGCATTGGCCCACTGTGAATACTAATATCTATAGCTGTACAGATGTGTAGAGGGAGGTCACAAGATGCAATGGAAAGGCCCCTCCCAAAGAGAGTTCTAGAAGGAAGGAATTGCTAGTTCATGAAAGAATTTTAAATAGAAAAAGAATGTCCCTTATATCTATTATCATGTACATATTTTATTGTTTTGAAAAATAAATTATTTTATGTGTATGATTATTTTTTGTATTCATTTTTATTGAGTTCTACATTTTTCTCTGTTCCCCTCCCTAACTTTCTTCTTTCCTCCAACTCTCTCCCATGATCCCAGTTTATTCAGGAGATCTTGTCTTTTTCTACTTCCCATGTAGATTAGATCTATGTAAGTCTCTCTTAGAATCCTCATTGTTGTCTAGGTTCTTTGGAATTATAATTTGTAGGCTGGTTTATCTTTGCTTTATGTTTAAAAACCACTTATAAGTAAGTACATGTGACAATTGTCTTTCTGGGTCTGGGTGAATGTTTTGCCTGCACCTGTGCCTGTACACCGTGTGGGTGCAGTACCCACAGAAGCTATAAGAGGGTGGAATCTGAGTTGTAGCTGATTGTGGGAAACTGAACCTAACTCCTCTGGAAGAGTTGCTAGTGCTCTTAACCACAGAGCCTTCTCTCTACCCCCTTACTTGTTGTTTTTATAGATACTTGTCATATTATAATATAAGTTGAGTTTTTGTTGGTTTTTATACATTTTGTTTTTGAGACAGGGTCTCTATGTAGCCCATGGTACCAGGAAAGTAGGTTAGGCAGTCTTCCTGCTTCATTCCCTATGGGATGAAATCACAACCTTGTGGTACATACATGGTTAAATTCTGTTTTTGTTGTCTTTTTAAATACTCATTTTATTTACAAAATTTAAAAAACGACAGCGTTTGCATTTTGAAAATTAGTTGTTAAAAACACTACTAGCAATGATGGGAAATCAGGCAGATATGAGCACATGGGGCTCCTCTGCAGATACAGAAATAGAATGCAGACAAATAAAAAAAATGTGTTGTTCCTAGTAGGTGAATGGTCTGTCCTCACATACCAGGTAATGGAGCTATTTTGAGAGAAGAAAGAATACTGGACAAGAAGGAAGGCTGAGCTCTGAGTTCCCAAAAAACACCGTGGCCTCTGTGAACTCACTTCCGTTACTCACAGGGAGGAGGAAGTGTGTTTATGCCTTAACCAAAGCAGTGGTTAGAAAAAGACGCTGTCTCATGGTTTGTAGCATATTAAGCTATTCAAAACAAGCCTTTGTTTGGTGATATTAAGAATTTATTACTATAATTTAGAACATAATTATACTTCTGAGATAATTTTACTGTTTTTTGATGTCAAAAACCTTAATTTTCTATACCAAAGAGATGATGAAATTATATGTTAAAGCCGTAATTAAAGTAGTAAAGAATCCAAGAACTGGTGTTCTTTAGAATTCTAACTCACGATGTTAGTTAATACCACAACCTATCTGAAGGCTGGTCTCCAAAAGGGACACCATTGGGGAACTGGAATCTCTGTAGTGCACAGTTATCGATGCCAAAGAAATGTGCGTAGAATTGCAGTGTTAATAAATAGACATTGCATATTTGAAACTTGAGAACAATTTGCAAAATAGTTTTTGGTTTATTGAAGAAAATTCAAATCTTCCTAAATCTCCCCAACTAAGTAAGATAATCAGGGAAACAACTGAGTAAAACCTACCTGAGGAAAATACTCAGTTTACCCTAATTTAAGCTACGTTAAACTAGATATGGCTTCTTGTCAATCTTGTCCCCTCCCTACTTTCCTTTTCCCCCAATTTATTCTTTCTCCCCACATTCCTCTGTGGCTTCCCCCTTCTCTTCTTTTTCTTTCTTTCCATTATGCTAACTGTTTTATATTTTGGCATCCTGTCTCTCTGTTCTCAATATCATAGCCTCATACTCAAGGGTATATGGTTTTGTGTTTTTGTCGAAATAAAAACTTATATGAACAAAACTGTATTCTATTAACAACTTAACATGAGTAAAAGGACCTTTTAAATGACTACTTACCAGCCTAGTGGGGCACAAATGCAATTCCAGAGCTCAGGGGTCAGAGGAAGAGCAGATAGGTGTTCAAGACCATTCTTGGCTACATAACAAGTTTGAGGTGATTCTGGGCAACATAGCCCTGCTCTCAAAAATTCAAATCAAAGCAACAAGAACAACAAGACCACCAAATCCTAGCATAATACACCAGTCAAGGAATTATGGGTATAATGACTAAAAAAATATTATAAAGTAAACAATACAAAATTTCATAAGAAACCAAACTTGTTTCCTAAAAATTTTCTAAGAAATTTCTACTTAAGAGTTCCTACTAAGAAACTCCTCAGATAATCTTAGTGTGGCCTAGGGATATTTACACAAGATGGGAAGTCTTCCTTTATTTTAAATACATCAAAAAGACGGCAAAGGCTGATTGGTGGTGCACACTTGTAATCCCAGAACTCAGGAGGCTGCAGCAGGAGAATTGAGAGCTTGAGGCTAGTCAGAGCTACTTGCAAGTCCCACCTCTTCGTAAAAAACGAGGGAAATGTGTTATTCAAACAACTAGCTGCAACTCCTTGCATTCAGACAAAGAGCTTTTATCTAGAATGTGGGTGGGTAGGCTAACTAGGACAAATTAGGAATAACAGCCAATCAGAACCAATATGCAAATAAAGCCCTACAGTTAAACCTCACTCCTTGTAACTCAAAGTCTATGAGGCTGAATTAAAATTTGAAGAGACACAGAGGTAAATTACCTACCAGGAAAAAAAAATCTAACTGGATAGGCTTGCTAGAAGGGAGGAGACTTCACCCTCACTGGCCATAGACTTTCAGGGGGTTGGCCAGCCTGGAGAGGGTCAAATTTGAGAACAAGTTTGTGGACAACACTTGTCTCTCTTTTAACCCCTTTCTAATGCAGCTTGTCTTAATCTGTACTCCCTTGTGAAAATATTTCCTGGCTGTTACTTTTTGTCTTTAGTCCAAGAAAGATTAAGATGAACAAACATTCAGCCTTGTGAAGCAGTTTTGAGATAGTTTACTGTTAAAATGTCAAATTGGCAGTGATTAAAGATAGAATTTGTGTGTTTAAATACAATGAAGTATTGTTGCGGCTTTGCATTTCTCCCTCTAGAAAGGGAGGTTCTGAGAAGGAAAATGTTACAGGAATTGTGCTGGCACGTATTATGTAAACTGAGACAAGCTAAAGTCATCTGAGGGGAGGGTACCTCAATTGAGAAAATACCTCCATAAGATCTCTCAAGCCTGTAGGGCATCTTATTATTTAGTGATTGGTTGGGGAGGGAGGACTCAGCCCATTATGTGTGGGCCATCCCTAGGCTGGTGTTTTTGGGTTTTCTAAGAAGGCAGGCAGAGCAAGCCATGTTGAACAAGTCAGTAAGCAGCACCCATCCATGGTTTCTGCATTGGCTCCTGCCTCCAGGTTCCTTCCTTGCTAGAGTTCCTGACCAGGCTTCCTTTGATGATAAACTTATACTTATGGAAGTATAAGCCAAACAGACCCTTTCCTTCTGTCTTAGTTAGGGTTTTATTGCGATAAGGTGACACCATAACCAAGGCAACTCTAATAAAGAAAAATATTTAATTGGGGTGATTGGCTAACAGTTTCAGAGGTGCAGTTCATTGTCATCATGGTGAAAAGCACAATAGTGGGCAGGTAGACATGTTGTCAGAGAAGGAGGTGAGAATTCTACATCCGGATCATCAGGCAGCAGGAAGTGAATGAGACACACTTCTTCCAACAAGGTCACACCTACTCTAACAAGATGACACCTCCTAATAGAGCCACTCCTTATGGACCTATAGGGGACATTTTTATTCAAACCAACTTGCTTTTGGGTCATGGTGTCTCATGTTAGCAATAGAAACCTAAGACACTTTTTCTTAACTCTCTTGTCCCTCTCCCATATAGTCTTAAGTAATATTCGTCACAAGTAGTTATGGAGTTGAACTATAAAGAGTGAGTTCTTTTCAATTTTTAAAGATTTATTTTTATTCTTATCTATGTGTGTCTGTCTGTGTATATGTATTTATGGATGCCCACAGAGTCCAGAAGAGAATCAAATCCCCTGGAGCTAGTAGAGAGGCAGTTGTGAACCATCCTGTGTTAACTTGGGTCCTCCGGAAGAACACCACACATTCCTCTTAACCACTTAGCTGCTGGATTTATCTTTAGATCAAAATAGGAAACTAAAGTGAAGCTTTGACTGTGTATAAAAGTAATAACATACAATGCTAAATTCCTGACAGCACTTGAGGCTTATGATAGAACATCTAAGTTAGATAAATTGGCATGGGCTGTGTTAGACTTGAAAGGTCTGAATCACACGCATGTCCTCCTGGTGTTTGCGCGTGTGGTGAGTGTGAAGGCTGCTACAAGCTGTGCTGCCCAGACCTGCCTCTCAGCTTCTTCTTCATTTGTCAGAGCTGGTGGCAGAATGAGGTTTACTGCTCATAATTGTGCAAGCCGAACTAACTTAGAGGCGGGCCGACAGTTTTGCTTGCTACCATAGAGGGAAGCTTAATTTTTAATTTCTGAAGAAGCCAGTGTTGCTTCTATGAAATGGCAGGATGCTGACAGTTTACCTTAGGAATCAGGGCTGGTGCCTGAGTTCTGAGGTTTACTCTGAGGCCCAGTGGACAAGTGCTACGACAGGGGTTAAGGATAGTAATGCATCAGGAGTGCCAGTATGGCTTTCAGGTTCAGGGGAGACTCAGTACTGTTTACACAAGGAACCTGGCTTTTCAAAGCACAAAGATTACTGTCTCATTGCCTTAAGGATTAGAGAACTACTTTTGTTTTCCATCTCATAATTGATTTATGAGGTTGGTGGTTAAATATCCAAAATGGTCTTGAGTTTGTGGCAAGAATGTAAACTTATTTGTACTCAATCTTATTTCCCTGGCAACTAATTGAAATTCATTTAAAAGAAATTGGAAGATGAAGATGTATTTTTGATAGGAATCACCAGAAGAGACGTATCTGTGACTTTATGACTAGGGCCAAGTGGTGCTTCTTCTGTTTATGAACTTATCAACCTTTGACCCCCCTCCAGGCCCAGTGCCACACTGTGCCTACTGGACGAAGAACGAGTGGGCATGGTCTGAGGCAGGTTCTGGCTTCATGGAAAGTTCCCATACAGTTTATTTTTCTGGTAGATGACAATAATTACAACACTCCAATAGACAAAATAAGCCTCTAAATATTTGGACTAAAAGATGCATATTTTAAACAGCTGAGTAAGAGGCATCATATCAAAAATAAAATTTCAGTCTATTTATTTGTTTTTATGTGAATAATACCCACTTTTATGCTATTGTTAATTGACAATTTATCTTTTTGTCAATATTGATTATCTTGGAAGATATCAAGTTACAAAAGAACACAAATAATGAATTATCTTTACCTTCAATTCACTTTTATTGACTTTATTTTCTTTCTGACTTAAATACATTAAGAATATTCCTTAAAGACCCAATTTACAAAATTCTTTTTAAGTCTCTAAAACAAGCAACTTTGCCTTTTAATTCAAATAACCTTAAAATCTATTTTCTTAATTACTAGTAAAAATTTCTATGAATATTTCAATGGGTTTGAACACCAGCAGCTGTGATTTGATTAAGCATCAAGCTCTGAGATTCATGGAGGGTGTGCATATCTTTGCTCGGCCCTCCTGCTGTCTGGCTCATAGCATTATTTACAGAGACTTAAACCCTTTGAAGAACTCCCAGAGATTCTTCCATTATTAATTCAGTAGTTGGGGCAAGGCTCCCAGCTGAGTGCTAGCCTATGTCACCAACAGGAAGAAGTCTTTTCTTTAATTATCCCACCAAAGGACTCATCATTTTTGTTGCAGTGACTTGTGAGTCATGGAACACTGATTGGGTGTAAATATTCTTTTTCTTGAGGTATATTTATTACCTTAAAATAGGTTTGAAAGAAAATTGTCCCAAAGGGAGTGGCACTATTAGGAGGTGTAGCCTTGTTGTCGGAAGTGTGTCACTGTGGGGGCAGGCTTTGAGGTCTCTTTTGTTCAAGCTTCCCCCAGTGTGACTGCCAGTTGACTTCCTGTTGCCTGCAAATGTAGGACTCTTACTTACTCCTACAGCACCATGTCTGCCTGCATGCTGCAATTCCTCTGTCATTATAATAATGGACTGAACCTCCGAAACTGAGCTGCCCTCCCCCAAGCCACAATTTAATGTTTTCCTTATGAGAGTTGCCATGGTAACTGTGTCTTTTCACAGTGATTAAAAACCCTAATTTTTTCAAAATTGACTTTTATTGAGCTATACATTTTTTTCTGCTCTCCTCCCTGCCTCTCCCCTCCCCTTCAATGCTCTTCCAAGGTCCCCATGTTCCCAGTTTACTCAGGATATCTTTTCTTTTTCTACTTCCCATGTAGATTATATTCATGTATGTCTCTCTTAGAGTCCTCATTGTTGTCTAGGTTCTCTGGGATTGTGATTTGTAGGTTGTTTTTTTTTTTTTTTGCTTTATGTAAAAAACCCTAATCAAGACAGCATTGATAATAATAATAACAATAAAAAGTGGAGAGAATTCAGCTATTGGTCTGTATGCTACAGGAAACTGCAAATGGAGACCACTTTTGTTTTCTGGCCACTCAGACCTGAAAAATCACACAAAAATATATTAATTACAACACTGCTTGATCAATGGCTCAAGTCTTATATACTAAATTAACCCATTTCTATTAATCTATGTATCACAGTAGGCTGTGACCTACTAGTAAGGTTCTAGCATCTTTTTTGGCAGCTACATGGTGTTTCCTTGACTCTGCCTTCTTTCTCCCTGCATTCAGTTTAGTTCTTCTGCCTAGCTCTATTCTGCCCTGCCACAGGCCGAAGAAGCTTCTTTATTAACCAATGGTAATAAAACATATTCACAGCTTACAAAGGGGAATCCCACATCTAGAAGCAGAGCTGGAGGGATGGGACCAGGTAGGGAGTCTGTAACAAATTTCAGATGCCTAACATGAAGCTGCAGAGCTTGTTGTTTGCCCTGTTTGGTCTGATCATCCCTTTTATTTCCCACTCCCCTTCATCTCTTTTGGGAATGTTTATCCTGTGCCTTGGTATAATACAAAGATATAATTTGTTCTTTGATGTTATGGGGCTTGCAGTTAAGAGATTGATTTTGTTTCAGAAGAGGATTTAGATTTTAAAACAGTGTTGGAACTGTTAAATATATGGGGGCTTGGGAGGTTGAAATGAATGCATTTTGAATTATGAGATGGCCATGGCCCTATGGAGACAAGGGATGGAAGGATATGACTTAAAATCAATGTATTTGATCGAGTTGATAATGATGGGCTTGTGGTAACTAGTGTGGTTTGACAACTTCACAAGATTTAGAATCACTTAAGAGAAGAATCTCTAGGTATGCCTGTGAGAGATTATCTAGAGATTAATTGAGGTGGGACAATTCAGTTCAACTGTAGGTGGCATCATTTTCTAGACTGAGCCACAGACTGGAGAAAAAAAAAACCAGAGAAATCCTGCTGAGTGCCAGCATCAATCACGCTCTATCACCAGACCATGGGCATAATGTGACCAGCTGCCTCCAGCTCCTGCCATCATGACTTCCCACCACGAGGAACTGCACCCTAAACCTGTGAGCCAGAGTAAGTCCTTTCTCCTGTAAGTTGCTTTCTCAGAATATGTATTTTATCAAAACAGTAGGAAAAGCAAGTAAGTACCTTATCAGGACAGGGCTGAAAATAAGAGCGTAGATCTTTCTTTTGTTTTTAAATTATATATTGAGAGGTATATATATAAGCTGTAATAGGTTAGCTTTCTGGGCTGAAGATTCCATTTAATTTTACTTAGAAAAAAGGTAACATTTCTTTGAGAGTCAGACTTAAAAATATCATTTATCTCTTTTAAAAGGCACCTGCAAGATACATTTGAAAGTCAGCATTTATAGCTTTTCTATAGTTAGTGGTAACCAAACACCTCAGCAAAGAACGTAGGAAATAAACCCATTTACACTAGAAAATAATCAAAACAAAACAATAAAACAAAAAAAAAATCACATCAAACTACTTAGCAATCCAAGGAGCTGGAAGATGGACTTTGAAACTTTCAAAGCACCGCTGGCTTCGAGTGAAGCAGTAAACACAGCCGAGATCTTTCATTGGTGGATTGGAAGAATCAATATTGTAAAAGTATTCAGTTCCCTAAGGAACTTACAGATGTAACACAATCACTACCAGAACCACAATGGCATTTTTTATAGAAAGAAAAAAAAATCCACTCAGAGTCACAAGCTCATAAAGAAACAAATCAATTTTGAGTAAGAAGAGCAAAGCTGACAACACTATTCTTGTCGATTTCTAGAGAAATTGCAAAGGTACAGAGGTGAAACATGGCGCTGGCATTTCAGATGGACACAGAGAGCAGTGAGCAGAAGAGGGGGACTGGGAGGAAACCCCAGTTACAGTCAACTTTTTCAAGAAGGAAACCAAGGACATATAACAGGAAGGGACACTCTTTCCAATGAATGGTATTGAAAGAAACACATATCCATGTGCAAAAGAATGAAAATTGATCCTTAGTTTATGACATGCACAAACTAGAAATAGATTAAAGACTAAAAAGCCTATGATTGAAACTAATCTGCCTGGATAGAGGAGAATCTTTATGACTTTGCTTTTGGCAGTTGTTTACTGGATATTATACCAAGAGCACACAAAATAAGTAGTAGACAAGCAAAGTTCTATCAAACCAAAAATTGCCAAACAACAACGAAAATAACAGGGAGAAAAAACAACCTATAGAGTGGGAGAAAATATTTGTAGTAATATACCTGATAAGGATTAATAGCTAAAATATATAAGAAGACAATTCAATAGCAAGAAACAAAACAAGAGCAAAACAATGAAAATTTTCAATCTAATTAAGAAATGAAAGAATGCCTTGGATAGGATCTCTGCAAAGAAAAAGACAAATATTCCAGTAGGCTAAAGAACTAGTTAGGGCCCTGATTATCAGAGAGAAGGAAATAAAAATTCCAGTGTAGCTCATGTCACACTTTCAGGATGACTGTTCGGAAAAGATCCCCAATGGTGACAGATGCTGCAAGAATGTGCTCAAGTGTGAGCTCTTTTATGTAGTTGTTAGGAATATGCTCTTTTTTAATGCATCAATTCTGGAAAACAATGAGGTTTCTCAAAATAAAATTAAAGCAATAGCATCACATGATACAGAATCTCATTTCTGCATACAATTAAAAATAGAGAGCAAGATCTCAAAGAAATATCTGCACCCCCTCCTCTTTTGCATCACTTAAAATATAACATTTTTGTTTTAAAAATAAATCATTGCATATTGTGGGAAATCATTTTTACATGTATATATTGTACAGGTACACTGACCATACTCCTTCCTCTATTGCCTGGCATCTAACTATGGCAGGAGTTCAGAACATGATGGTCTAATCACTTGTCACCGAAGTTGCAATAATTCTTTAATAGGTCATTTGGTGGTTGAAATGATATCTTAGGGTAACTATTTCTGTATCAATATGAAAAACAGAAACATTGTATGCAGTGATTTGTTGCCTGATAGCTCTGTTGACTCTGGTGTTGCTCAGCTCCTGCTTCTCCATATGATCAACTGCATACATTCTGGCACTTAATTCTAAGCTTCTTAGTTCCTATTCTCTAGGGTGTAATTAGTGATCCTGACTAGGCTACCATCTTCAGAGTGCAGGAATTCCAGCCTCTTCCCTTTGAGTTTTGGTGGCAAGGATGTCTGTAGCATGCACTAGATTAAACTAGATCCCACACCTCCAGAGCACTGGCACAGGTGTGTGTCCCGATGCCAGGGTGACATTTTTGTCGTGTAACTGTTCTGAGCAGTACTATCCCCATAGTTTCTTTTTATATATTTGTTACATCAGATTGTTATTAATATTTTCTTTATTTATTGTGCCCTAAATCAATGGAAAAAACTTTACATTCTCATTCTAATCAAAGCGTTTTTTAAAATGCAGCGCTATTGAACCCAACAGAACTGGCACCGTTGCTCGCACACGTCTTATGAAGATGTACAGCGACTACCTCCCAACCGTTCCAGATGGGAAAGTTAAACGTGACTACTCTTTCCTGTGAAAAGCTGTTCTAGACTAGCAGGTGGGGCTGGGAGGAGGTTCAGAGACACAAAAAAGCTGAAGAAGTGAGTAGTGTTTCAGGTTCCCGGAATGAATGAATGGTTAGATACTTTCCAACAAGATCTTTTTGCATTTTATTTTTTGAATCCACTGCCAAGCAATTTTTTTTTAAATTAAGAGCTGAAAGTGTTTTTGTTTTGTGCTTTTTTAAAAAAATTTGTTTTTGAGAAGAGCAGAAGAATCCCGTGCTCCTCTGTAACAGAACCAGACAAGTGGAGTAAGTGACCACCTTGTACAGGACATGTACTAGATCCATATAACTGATTGCATCCTCATTAACTCTCAGTCCTGTTACAACTACAAGGGATTGAATATAGGGGATTGAATGCCCACTTCTGGCCTCTGTGGGCACTATGCACACACACACACACACACACACACACACACACACACACCACACAAATATTCAAATACTCTTTAAAAAGTGGCCGGAGAGATGGCTTATTAGTTAAGAGAACTTGTTCTTGCAGAAGACGCAGGTTTAATTTTTAGCTCCCACATGGTGACTTGTGGCCACCTGTAATTGTAATTCCAGAGGATATGCTGCCCTTATCTGATTTCCTTGAGCACCACACACACATACACACACACACACACACACACACTGCTTAAATGTGTGTCATACATGCAAAAACACTCATAATTATGCAATAAAATAAATATAAAGGCCTTTAAAGTGTGGTTCTGTGTTTGGTATCAGTCTTATTGTGTCATATATGCAACTTCATATTTTATAGAAAGTTGTTTATTTTAAACTATTTCCTCATTATTGTGGAAAGTGTTTCTGTTTTAGCAAATGCTTTCCATGCAAATTTGAAAATTTGAATAGCTTTTGTTAGCAGGTTTTCATGTGAATTGAACAGTCTATGATAATGACCATAGTTCAGCCCCTGAGACAGAAATAGCTTCTTAATATGTAGGACAAAGAAAAGCAATCCTTTCATTCCAGTCCCTACCAATCCAGTCTACCGTGCAAGAACAACCACTACAAAAACAACTGTATTGTATCTCTTTCCCCATTTTCTTATGAAGCAACATTCACATGCATGAACTGAGTAAGATACAACTTTACCTAACTGAATCTCACTGAATGAATTGTTCCATAACATTGTTAAATACAAAGTGTTATGGTTTAGGTCTGCAATGTCCACTGGGCCTCATATACTGAAAGTTGGTAGCTCACTTACTGAAGGTTGGTAGTTCATATACTGAAGGTTGATAGCTCATTTACTGAAGGTTGGTAGTTCATATACTGAAGGTGGGTAACTCATATATTGAGGATTGGTAGCTCATACACTGAGGGTTGGTAGCTCATACACTGAGGGTTGGTAGCTCATATATTGAAGGTAGTTTCTCACCAGTGGTGCTGTTTTGGGAAGCGCTAAAAACCTTAAGAGACAGGGTCCAGCTGGAGAAAGTAGGTCACAAAGTGCTTTCCTGGTGTGCTTTTTACCAAGGCACAGAAATAATGAAGCAGCTGACCATGGACTGAAAACAGTTTAAAATAAATAATCTCTCCCTTTCAGTGGTTTGTGTCAGACATCCCTTACTTGTGTGACCCACATACAAAGTGAATGAACATCAGTTGGTTTGAATATTTCCCATCAGCAGGCACAGGTAGTTAGAAAGTTTCTGTCTTCTGTGTAACTCATGTTGAAGACCTCATGCTGTGACGGTGTTTCTATGTAGGCTTTGTTAGACCGATGATAACATGAGGTGTGTCCTCATGGATGGTTAGTGCCCTGTGAAAGGCTTTCTGGGATGACCAAGTGGTGTGGGAGAACCTTCTGTCCAAGTGTTACTTTTATTGGTCAACGAATGAAGAAACTGCCTTAGCCTATAGCAAGGTAGAACTTAGTTAGGTGGGGAAAACCAAGCTGAATGCTGGGAGAAAGGAGGAGGAGTCAAAGAGAAGCCTTGTATCCTCACTGGAGACAGATGCCGGAACTTTAGCCGATAAGTCACAGCCACATGGTGATACACAGATTAATGGAGATGGGTTCAATTAATATCTAAGAGTTAGCCAAAAAGGAGCTGGAGTTAATGGGCCAAGCAGTGAATTAATTAATACAGTTTCTGTGTGATTATTTCAGGAGTCTGGGCAGCTGGGAACAAACAAGCTTTTTTGTTTTTTGTCATAATATAAAGACACAGTATTCTTTTCATCTAGAGGTTGCAGCACCAAGACTGGCATTTGGAGATTTACAGAGTGGCTCTTACATGTCAGTTGCCCCTTTTTGAGATGCCTCAACCTTCAGAACATTCTGGTAAATACATCATTTATAAATTAGCAAGTCAAGTCTGAGGAGGTTTTTCCCTTTCTTTCTTTCTTTCTTTCTTTCTTTCTTTCTTTCTTTCTTTCTTTCTTTCTTTTTTTTTTTTTGTTTTTCGAGACAGGGTTTCTCTGTAGCTTTGGCGTCTGTCCCGGAACTAGCTCTTGTAGACCAGGCTGGTCTCGAACTCCCAGAGATACGCCTGTCTGCCTCCCGAGTGCTGGGATTAAAGGCGTGCGCCACCACCACCTGGCCTCCCTTTCTTTTCTTAGACATTGCTGTACTCTGTAGCCCAGACTAGCCTCAACCTTGTGATCTTCCTGACTCTGCCTCCTGAACATTAAGTTTATTGATGCGTGTGGCACACTCTTGGTTCAGTTTGTGGTATTTTGTGGCAACCACACAACTGAATGGACTAAAGGGGTTGTTTGTAATTTTTGCCTTTGCAGGTAGATAAAAAGCACATCCCAGATGTATTTCTTTCAGCAAATGTAGCAATAGGATACTCAATGGGTACTTTTATATTTCTCATTATACTTTAGAGTGGTCTGAGTACTTGGAGAGACAGTAAAGAATAAAATACTTATTTAAGTAAATACTTCCACAAGATTTTAGCCAATATGGGAACATATTGAAGCACTCATAAGCTTCATTTAGAATCCCACTGGAGAGGGCACCTGGTAATCTTGGGGAATTAGGAAAGGATTTATGGAAGAAGCAACAACGTAGACATGTTTTAAAGAATAATTGGATTTAGCCACAAAGTTTATTTGGAAATGTTATGTTGTAGATACAGAAGTGATAGTATTATTTCATGTTGGAGAGGCAAGAAATAGACAAAGCATGCGTGAGTGGAGTCTTGAAGGAACCCACATCCAAATGGTGCCAAGGGAGAAAGGTTTCCAGTTGAATGACCTAGCAGAAGCAATGGGGAAAGGAATATGCTTCTAAGAATGATGGATAATGGGATTTGGCCACGGCATAAGATTTGTGTAAATGATAAAAATAGAGCCAAGGAAGGAAGGGAAGATTAAGACCAAGTCAAAAAGGCCTTGAATTGATGGCAAAACCCTTTGCATGTTCTCCTACAGGGCCTGGTGAACAGTTATGGAGGAGAAATTGGAAGCCATATTACAAAAGAAAGATAGAGTTCTGGAGAGTGTGCCTGTATTATAGGAAGGATTATATTTTAACTGCTTGCAATTTCTTAAAATGTTCTAGACAAAATTAGTTAAAAATTGCCTCACAGGAGCATGGGGACCTTGGGAGAGGGTTAAAGGGGAGGGGAGAGGCAGGGAGGGGAGCAGAGAAAAATGTAGAACTCAATAAAAAACAATAATAAAAAAGGGGGAAAATTGCCTCACATTCTGAGGTGCTCAGGTACCTAGTAGCCCATTGCTGATTAATGTCCTAGTGATTTTGCAAGAAATATTTAAAATTCTCACAGAGAAAGAGCAATGTCCTTGCATTTGATTCATTAAGGGCTTCTCTGGGAGACCGTCTAGAGGAGGGTAGCAACAGAAGCAAGGAGAACAGCCAGGAGGCTATTGCAATCGATCACAGTGACTTGGGGAAGGAGAGGAGTACAACAGGCTTTCTTTTTGGCCTCCAGCCATTTCCAAAATCACAACACAGAGACTATTTATTAGTTATGAATGCTTGGCCTTAGCTTAGGCTCGTTTCCTGTTAACTCTTATAACTTAGGCAGCTGCTTGGTTGGCTGGCCCTGGGTCTCTCTCTCTCTCTCTCTCTCTCTCTCTCTCTCTCTCTCTCTCTCTTTCTCTCTCTCTCTCATTCTGCCTTGTTCTCTTATCCTTCTTGAGCCTAGATTTCTCCTTCTACTTATTATCTCTGTCTGCCAGCCTTGCCTATTCCTCTCCTGTCTAACTATTGGCTGTTCAACTTTTTATTAGACCAATCAGGTGTTTAAGGCAGGCAAGATAAAACAAATGCAATGCATCTTTACATAATTAAACAGATGCAGCATAAACAAATGTAACACACCTTTACACAGTTAAAGTAATATTCTGCAGCATAAAAAAATGTAACAGATATTTATATAGTTAAAACAATTCCACAGCACAGGAGGCTTGTGCTAAGTTGATGGGACATGGTAGGACCCATCTGCTGAGAGAAGAACAGTGTCAAGATGACTCCAAATAAGAAAAGGGTGTGAATGAGCAGAGAGACTGTGCATTGACTTTATTGACAGTTTCATACTGGTTTGCTCAGCAGTAAAAAAAAAAATAGTTCTGTCATATTTATTACTATTTTCTCAAAACTATACAAAATCATTTTAAGATTTGTTTTATTGATCATTTTAATACTTATGAGAAATGTAAAGCTTTTATAACAGATCTTACAACATTTAGAACTTAGGAATTTCTTTTGTCCTCCAGAATTATGTGAAGGAGAATCTTCTAGGTTTGGGGAGTGTTAATCCATATGAGATAGAAGGACTCAGGTTTCTTCATGTTGAGGCTTTCTGGTCTGTTCTGAGTATCTGGGCAAGACTGTGTCACAGCTACAAGTAGATCTTAGCCAGTAGGAAGGGGGCTAAGACCTTGGCAGTGCATTCTAGACACACAATGTTTTCACTCATGATCTATTGGTGAGAACTCAATCATAAGGCTACAATCTGCCACCTAGTCTGAAAATTACCATGTAGTCATGCATCTGGTATGATTTTACTTTTTCCTGTAGATGATTAAAGGAGCCAGTTTAGGTGGCTATTTATAAGCTGTTGTTTGATTAGTTCACTGAACACTTGTCAATGTTCATGTCACTGTTTATAAATTCATGGGAGAGTTTATGAAAAAAATGTCAGATGTTGTATGCATGAGGTCAACAAAAGTTTAGGAGCTATACCTGTGAGATTAACCATTGCTTTTTTTCTTAACCCTGCATTTAAGTGCCGGAAAATAGACCCTTTGATTCCTGGTTAAAGTTACCTATTCATGTAAGGGCAAGAATACCATGAATTAGTCCATCTGCTCCTCACTCTAAAACAATACATTTTTAATATGGCATGTTACTCAGCCTTACTGAGCTTGACATTGGGAACTGGTTCTCTCCTCAATAATCTGACATGATATGCTGGTTGGGATTTTGCTAGTTTAATATGAGCTAACACTGTCTAGGAAAGATGTGGAAGTTTGAATGTATTTGGCCCCCATAATCTCATAGGGAGTGGCATTGTTAGGAGGTGTGTCTTTGTTGGAGTGGGTATGGCCCTGTTGGAGAAAATGTGTCACTGTGGGGGTTGGCTTTGAGGTTTCTTATGCTCAGAATACTGCCCAGTGAGTCAGTGGACTTCTGTTGCCTCTGAGTTAAGATGTAGGACTCTCAGACCCAACACCACATCTAACTGTACGCCACCCTGCTCTGTATCATGACGGACTAAACCTCTGAACTGTAAATGAGTCACCTCAATTCAATGTTTTCTTTATAAGACTTGCCATGGTCATGGTGTCACCTCACAGCAATAGAAATCTAAGACAAAAGGGTAAACCTCCTTGGAGAAAATACCACCATCAGATTGGCCTGTCGGCAAGTGTGAGGACCACTTTTTTGGATTAATGATTAACATAGAGGTCCCAGTCCACGGTAGATGGTGCCACTTCTGAGCAGGTGGTCGTTGATTGCATAAAAATGGCAGCCAAATGAACCATAATAGCAAATCGATCATCATTCCTCCCTTGAGACTTCAGATTCTACCTGCAACTTCCTTTCCTTGGGTCCCTGCCTTGATGATGTAGTCCTTCCCTTAGTGATGTAGTGTGATCTGGCATGTGTTAAACCAAATCAACCATTTAATTCTCAAATTTCCTTCGGTGTTTTTCTCTGTAGTAGTAAAAACAACTAGGACACATGGATTATCGGGACCAGACCCGGTGTGGCCACAGGCCACGTTCTGTATGTTAGTCTCTTTGCCTCCTGGAGCCCCCTTCCTTCCCTCACTCATGGCCAGCTCTCGACAGTTAATGGCTGGGAGACCTGAGCATTCTTTGATGTAGGAAATTTCTTCCTTGATTTAGATCGACAGTTTGCATTGCATAGAACGGTAGCATGTTTCACACATATACTTCACACACTTCTGTGGCCAGAGCTCCACTTTCTCCCCTGTTCTTTGCTCAAAACCATATGCTTTTACTTTCTTTCTTCTTTTAATTAAAAAAAAAAAAAAATTAATTAAAAAAAAAAAACAAAGACAGGGTTTTAGGATGTAGTCCATGCTGGTATCAAACTTTCAGTCCTCCTGCCTCAGATTCCCCAGTGATAGGATTACAGGTCTGAACCACCACATGTGGCTTAAAACTTAACGTTTGAACTTGGAAATGGAGAACTCACAAGGAGCAACAGACAAGAGCATATTAAATATCAGGGGACTGAGTAGGCGCCATCCCCTGTTGAGTGCAGCTGGCAGGTGATGTGGTTCACGATGGTAGGACGCTTCTAAACACAGTGTTTAAATACACAAATGTGCGGATTACTGCTTTCATTTCTTCTGCTGTTGTTTTTACGTGTTCCTCTCACTTTCTATAAAGCATGTATTGGCTTACATCTAATTTGCTACTTCACTATCCAGATTCCATTATCTTTATGCAAATGCCAATGCTTAATTATTGCTCACGCTTCTGTTGTCTGACATCTAATAGCAGCTACCCAGGTATCACACAGGGAGGTACCAGAAGATTTTATTTTTCTCCGAGAAGCCTTATTCAAATCACTACCTTCTCTGCTACGGACTATTGTTAAATGTGTCATCTGGAGGATCCCTGCCTTTTCAGGCTTATTCTCAGAGAGATCAACCTGGATGCAAAAAGATAAAAAGAATGCACACAGTTGGATCCATCCTGAGTCACGTGAATTCAATGCATGCTGCAGCATAAGTCTCATGTGTAGATGCAGGAAGATGCCACCTTAAGAGCTGAATCTATCTAAACATTCTCTAAGGAGAGATCAACTCAAAATGCTGGAGCACCACAGGTGTATTCTCAGCTCAATGTGATCTGCATCTTCTGTGTGGCTAATGCCTTGGGTCCTTCCAGCCTCATTGCTTTGGCACCCACCATTCCTCCTCCCCCATGCTCCTCCCGACCTCCTCGACTCCATCAACCACAAGTAGTAGGCACTTATCTTGTATTTGTTAAAGGAATGGAATTAACTAAAGTCTTCACCTCTGTGTGCCTTTCTTCAGCCCAGCATTTGCTCTCTGCGTCTCCGGAGTTTGCCTTTTAACTGGAGAGCCTTTACCCAGGCAGTGTTCTTTTTGCTGTCTGGGAGAGGTAGGTGTTTGTTGCTATTTCCTTCTATCATCCCTGTAAGGTCTGTGTGGAGGCCCACGGATGTGAGCCTGTTCTACTGATTTCCTCTTTCAAAGTTGTTGACAACAGGTGTGGCTACAAACAAGAAACCCTGAGCTAGGGTGTGGTTATTTGGTGTTTTGGACATTAAGATGGCCCATAGAGGTGGATCAGCTCTCCCTGACCAATGATTTAAATTAAAGAATTAAATTAAATTAAATTAAAGAATTAAAGCCTATTCCTTCTCCTTAATTTTAAAATAGGAAGTTTGACATAGGGAGTGGCTGCCTACAGGATACATGGCCTAGGGTGTAGGTGTATTCACTGCATATCCTGCCCAAAGCATCAAATGCTTTACTTAGGAAATAATGGCTTGATGTCTCAAGTATTGAAGCAATAACTGTGCTGGTTGGCCTTTGTGTCATGTTAAAGTAGTCTTTTGTCTTCTTCTCCCCACTTTCATACTGGGGTATAAAAGCGTTTGAAAAATAAACACAGGTGAATTCAGTATTCCGTATTCATTGAGTTGCCCTCCCGGTACTATCCTATGTCTCTGTGTTTCTTTCATATCTCTGTTCCTCCTACCAAATGTTTCTAATCCGTATGCCCCTACCCTAGAATGTATGATCCCATCGTGGCTGGGCCATGACAAAAATCACCCCAGCACGTGGCTTAGAACAGGTCTGGACCCATCACACCATTCCATACTCCCGCTTTCCTCAGAAAGCTGTGAGCTACTTGGGGGTCAAAGACTGGATGGGATCTTCACTGGATATCTTATATCTAAGTAGAATAACGGCACACTGCCATGTGCATGAAATTACTAACAGCAGAAAGTACAAATGCAGAGGATACTGGGATGTTCTTGGTTGTCAGTCAGCTCATTCCCTTTGCAGTCTATAAATTTGCTGGGAAAGCTAACGGCTACCACATTTTCTTGGTGAATATGAACCCAGGGTGCTGTGTAACCTTCAGGGATGTCTTCATTATATTTGGTGAATCATCCTTCCTTCCTTTCTATAATAATACACTGAACCTGTCAAGCATAAGTAAATGTCCATGTCAGTGAGCTCACCCCTCCTCCAAGGCAAGCTACACACACAGCTCTGGGTTCCTAACTCTTGCCTACCTTAAATAGATGTCTGCTAAGTGGGTTGCCCTAGAGTTTCTTCAGAGATTTTTCTCCAGTTGTGACTTTGAGCTACCAAAGGCTTTCAAATGTCACAAATAATCCCAAACCTAGATTCCATTGTAACTCAGGACAGACTTGTGCTGCCAAGTCCACTAATCAGAACATGCCACCAGCTTGAGTTGGGAGAAGAGTCATGGGAAGGCAGTCTTATGCAGGAGAAGTGGCTGGTGAGTGCAGGACAGAAGTTCAGCATCCACACGGATGTCCTCTGGGCACAGATGGTGTGGCTGTGCTTGCTCGACAGGCATACTTGTCTGCTTTAAATACTTAACCTTTCACTACCACCTGGGTCTTCTCCTCCTAACCAAACATTACCTAAGAGTTACTTCTTGTTTAAAGTAGGCAGGGTATAGGTCAATTTAACTCACTTTCCTATTCAACACTCATAATGATCCCGTGATCCCGTATTTAAATAGCCATTTCTAAAGAAATGTTGTTTTCTTTCTTTCTTTTTTTTTTTTTTTCGGTTTTTCGAGACAGGGTTTCTCTGTGGCTTTGGAGCCTGTCCTGGAACTAGCTCTGTAGACCAGGCTGGTCTCGAACTCACAGAGATCCACCTGCCTCTGCCTCCCAAGTGCTGGGATTAAAGGGAAATGTTGTTTTCTAATTATTCCCAGGAAAACTCCAGTTCATGGTATTTAGAACTTTGTTTCTCCAATGACTTTGCCCATTTCCCTAAATTCTGTGGCTTTTCTCATCCCATACCTCCCATGTAAGGCATTATTAAACCAGTGCAGGGAAGTAAAGGGAGCATCGGCTTTAGAGACAAAAGACTGTAACGAGTCCTGGCTTGGTACTTATTAGTTATGTGACCTTGGACAATTAGTTTTCTGAGACCTTCTTAGGAGAGAAGATAATAGGATCCCGGAGGATTGCCATTAAAATGAAGAGAGAAAATAAGCTGTCACCACAGCACTTGGAAGGTGGAGACAGAAGAGCGCAAATTCAAGATCTACCCAGACTAGCTACACCGTGATCTTGAGGCTCGCTTAGGCTACATGGGACCCTATCTCAGAAGCAGTGAGAAGTTGACAACAGGTAACCCTTTGTACACTGACTTCCCTCAGATGGGACTTGTATGGAAGAGCCCTTGCTGGTTCTCTTCAGTGAACTCTGAAGACACTAAGAGTCAGAGTAGCAGTGTGGCTTTTCATTGATTTTATATTTTTATTTTAAGTTGCCCTGCTAAAGACTCACTCACAGTTGACTACTGAAGACAATGATATTGTATGGCTATTCCCATAACTGGGAACTGAAGATCTTTGCAGCAAGGGCCACAATTTGGCAGGAACAACATGCAGTACATATTGGTTCGAGAACGTCCTTTTTCATTCTCTTTCCTGCGCACAAATGACGTCATTGTTGGGGTGAGTGCCCACCTCCTACCTTCTTCTCCTACCTCAGACTTTTTATAAGTATTTATAATCCTGGCAGGGAGTTTCCCTCAGAAGTGACTTCCTGGGACACAGACACTGAGGATAGGAGCTTGAGAGTTCTAGCTTCACTGCTGTCTGGAGCCTTCAGCAAGGCTCACAGTCTTCTCAGTTTTCTTAAAATAAAAAGATAAAGTCAGTAGCACCGTGGTGATGACCAAAAGAGGAAATGCACAGCTTTGTTTAAGTGAAGGGATAAGTATTGCAGACCTGGAAACCATTTTATGTTCATGATCTTTTAAATGAGAGCCTACTCCATTTTAGCAGAAATGGGAATGACTTTCCTTCGGCCTTACCAGAGAAGAGCAAACACATCAAGACACACTGTTATCACTAAGTTGAGACGTGTCACACACAAACAACTGTGGCAATTTAAAAAACATGGAAAAGGTCACAGCCTTTAAGGGGGATTTTTGAGTTGAAATCTGAATCACAGACATTGGTAACACATGGAAAAAGCCCATTCTCTAGGTTATTTGGACCCCACCAGATGCTCTTTAGGATGGGAAATCTTCTACTTCCAAACACCAATTATAATTTCCACCAGTCTCAATCATGTAATTATATTAAATTTCTCTAAAAAGAGTCTCAGAGCTTTTGTGTACCTTTTTTTTAGGAGTCTTTGCCATTTGATAATTTAAAGGACTACGAAAATTGACTCAATAGGAAAAGTTTGCTTTAAATTAAAAAAATTCAAAGTTGAAGATGAAAACATATCCCCTCCTCATATTTTTGCTGCTGTTTCAGTTTTAGCATGGGGGATAAACAGCTCTTCTTAGAAAGTCGGGATAAAATGGTTTTACTTTTTAATTTCAATTTAAAACAAACCCCTCAAATTAGTTAGTCTCTGCAATTTATACCAGCCTTTCCCTCTTGATTCTCAAACGCCCATTAAGCCTTTTTAAGGAATTACTGGTGTCCACCGGCATCAAGAATTGCATTATGCATACTGCTTACTCAAGGAACTGGCTTCAAATGAAAGACCCCAAGGGAACTAGTTCTTGCCTAGTTTCTTTTTTCTTAATAGTATTAGTTTCTGTTTCTATGGAAACTGTCTGTCCTCTTTGGTTATTTGCATAAGATGCCTTTAGATTTATTAAAATAGATGCAAATAGAAGAAACTAATAGTCACATTCTGCTTTGAGGATAATGTCACATGAACATTTTCACAGATGAGTTAATAAGCCAAAGTACATTATACGAAATTATGTTGATATAAGATGCCAATTGCAACTGGAGACTATGCTTTTGAATTTCTTCATGTTTCTAAAATACCAACATCAGAATTCAAAGAGGGAAACAATTGCTTAAAGATCATTTAAAACAAATATAATAATCCATGCAAAGAACGAATAAAAATGTATTTGCATATCTACATATACTTAGGTATAGAATAACTTTATGGATGTTAAATGCACATTAATAGGCACACATAATTTATATTTTAAATACATTTGATGTTACATAAATATACATAATTAATAAATAAAAACGTTTTCAGTCTGACCAGTAATCAAGAAATAAAGTTTACAATAATAGCATGTTAAGTGTTAACACACTGGCTAGTCTAGATGGAAATGAACGACAATAAGCCCCAGGTGGAAGAGCTGTGGGGCAGCAGAATGTGAGCAGAATGGATATGCATTGCTGCAGTTTTCTCAAGAGCACGTGGAAAAAGTACATTGGCAACCTTAAGCATATACAGGCTACCAAACTCGGAGACTTCACATGTAAGGAATTTACCAAACAATATATAAAGAATTAATTATACTACTAATGGTAGAAAAAGTGGAACCTGGATATAAACAAGATATGTTTTTCAGATATTATTTACACAATATAAAACATATGCAAAGAGTAGCACAATTAAAATAGAAGCTTAAAAACTGCTACTATTACCATTTTTATCAAGATGACTCTGTAGCCCAGTTTCACCTAAAATTTTCTATGGAGCTGAGGATAACCTTAAACTTCAGATTCTACTGCCTCTACTTCCTGAGTCCTGGGATTGCAGGTGTGCAGCATGAGGCCCAGTTCAATCACTGCTGGAGATGGAACCCAATGATCCCCATGTGCTAGGCTAGCAATTTACCAGCTACCTTCCCAACCTTGAAATCTTGTAAAGTAGTCCTTTTGATAAGTATAAAGCCCAAAGTCCTATATAAAAGAGAACATTACATCAGTAGCAGTTTTTTTTCTTCAGAAATATATAACAATGCTGCGGGTTGTTTTGAAATATGAGTCATGTATATTGAAACCTTGCGGTAGAGTTTAACTGATCACTTTCAATCCATTATTTCTATTCAAACTAAGTTGATATTCATACAAATCAGTCTTGTGATTTTAGTTGCCATTTCAAAGTTGTCACTGTCAATTAAATATATGATAAGACCTATTATAGATTGATTGTATTACCATTCAATTCATATGTTGCAGTCCTAGCCCAAAGGAAATAGAATTTGGAGACAGGTATTTTTAGAGGTAGCAGGGTCTAAGTAAGATAATGGGGAAGGGACTCTATCATGGGTTTTTTTTCCTTAACCATGGGCTAACATGAAATGTAATACAACCACGTGTTGGCAAAGGGTGCTTGTTCGTTTCCTGGACCCCCACACCTGAAATAATTTCACAGAAACTATGTTAATTACAACAGTGCTTGGTCAACCTCTTAAGCGTATTGCTAGTTAGCTCTTATATCTTAAATTAACCCATCTCTATTAATCTGTGCATCACTATGAGGTTGTGACCTACAAGCAAAGTTCCCAAGGGCTCCGGTGGGCATCTTTCTCCTTCAGCAGCTACATGCCTACTTCCTCTTCTTCTATGTGCTTGGAATTCCTACCTTGCCCTACTCTGTGCTTCAATAGGCCCAAAGTAGCTTCTTTATTAACCAATGGTATTGACAGCATACAGAGGAGGAGAGAGTAGGTGATGGGGCGTGATCGATTGGCAGTTAGAATTAACCAGACTAGCTCTAATATAAAATATTCAGCTTTACTAAAGGGAAGAAGGGGAACTTACAAAACCTGGGTTCCAGCGATTTAGGAGTGCAGGAAAACAAAGAGGAAAAATAAGCGCACATTGATGTTTTTATAGGCTTTTTGTGGCCCCAGGGCGACACACCTTATACAGCACGCAATTGGCTGAAGTCCCCCATCAAGTAGGCAGAGTCAAAGAGAAGCCATGTGCTGTTTACAAGCAAGGAATAGAGTCCTCACCATAAACCCAACTGTCACGTCCCTTGGTCTTGGTCCACATAGCCTCCAGAACTATGAAGAATAAATTCCTGTTGTTTAAACCATATTTTTGGTTAAACCATCAGTATTTTTTTAACATTTATTTTTTAATTCATTTTACATTCCAACCAAGGTTCTCCTTCCCATCCCTCCTCCCACTCCCCACCTTACCCCCAGCCCACCCCCATCCACTTCTCACAACAGGTAAAGGCTCCAAGGGAGTCAACACATTAATTTGGGGCAGGGTCAAGCCCCTGCTCTCTACATTAAGTCTGAGTATGGCTTTCCCTTATAGGGAATGGGCTCTAACAAGCTAGCTCCTGTACCAGGAATAGATCCTGGTCCCACGCCAGGGGCCCCTCAGATAATCCAAGCTTCACAACTGACTCCTGCATATAGGAGGACCTAGTTCAGACCCATGGAGACTTCACAGTAGTCCATCCAGAGTTCATGAGTTTCCATGAGCTTGGTTCAGCTGTCTGTAGATTTCTCCAACATGATCTTGATCTCACTTGTTTATGTATTCCCTCCTTCCTGTCTTTGACTGGATTTCTGGAATTTGGTCTGGTGCTTGGTTGTGGATCTCTGCCTCTAAACCATCAGTATTTTGGTCAAACTGTCTCGGTGGGTCTTTAAGATGTGAGCTTCTTGAGTTCCACAGCCATTCTCCATACAACTAGCACATCTGTGTTCTACACCAAATTCTGCAGCATCCTTGAGATCTGCACATGACTCCTCCTGTGTTTATGTTGATCTGTCCATTCGGATTGTCCTTTCAGACTCATGGTCTGGGAGGAAATTCTGCTCTTGTTTCATTGCTTTCATACGGTCTCCAAGATTTTCTCATTCATAATAAATTTTAGTTAGGATAATGTTATGGGAGATTGGTTATTATAGTTATAAAATTGTCATGTTTGATTGTTCATTGGGAACATATTTACATGAAAATCACTTCTCAGTTGGCTCTTTTTTTTTTCTTTGCTTCTCCACCTGCCCAGGTTGCATGGCCAAATTCAAGCGAGTACAATAGAAATACCTATTAAGTAAAGTCTGAATTAATAATCCCTTTACTAGGGTTCAAAACAGGTTAATGTTCACTTACTTATGTGTTCAAATACAATGTTTTTATAATAATTGCATAAATCAGGTTTCTTATTAGTATCTATTTTTTTAAAAATGTTTCAGAAATTTATGTCATGTAATTCTGAAAGTTTCTAGGTAAAAATTAAGACTTATCTAGTGAATGGTTAGCATTGATTGTCCATTCTATGCAATTTTGAATAAATTAGAGGGAGTTTTACAGATTAAGTAATGTGGGAACACCTGCTGGAAATGTGGGCGGCCCCATTGCATGTGCTGGACTCTGGACAACACAAAAGGACAAAGCTAGCTGAGTCCTCCTCTCTTCTCTCTTTGACTGTGGGTGCAATGTGCAGATGCATTAAGTTTATCTTGTCAGGTTTAAGTCAGACCAATTAGAAAAGTTACTAATGAACCGGACATGCCCAAAGCCCTGGGTTTGATCTCCAGAGTCTCTCTCTCTCTCTCCCTCTCTCTCTCTCTCTCTCTCTCTCTCTCTCTCTCTCTCTCTCTCTCTCTCACACACACACACACACACACACACACATACACACACACACACACAAGTCCATATACCATTAAAGTAATTCAGATGAAATTTAATTCCCTAGTAGGGAGGAAAACATAGTCTGTTTAGGCCTATGCAAGAAAGGAGGGGATCTGCATTGGGTCCTTTGAGGAAGTAGATTCTGCTATTGTGTCTTTAGTAACCTTATGCACACAGTATAGGCAAGATGTCACCACAGCTATAACTGGCTGTGATGAGGGAAGCAGTCCTCATCTCAGCTAGGAAGAGGCAGGTTCAAAGACTCGGGTGTTTTTCCAGCAGCCCCTTTCCCCCCTTTTTTTGGTCTGAGTTCAGACATAGCACGGGAGTGGTCTAAATTTTGTCATGATCCATCAAATTCCCAGTGCTCTTATGAGCGATCTGTGAAGTTATGCCCAGCAGAATAACTGACTCATGGACGTGCCATGCCTGATCCTGACTGAGGGACCCGGCCTCGTCTCTCCTTCAGCATATTAAAGAATCATTCAGGTGAGCTGCCTCCCACCATCAGCATCATCGAGCACCAGTTGGATATTACTCTCTCCTTTCCTTCTGCTCCCACCATCAGCATCATCGAGCACCAGGCGGATACTGCTCCCTCCTTTCCTTCTGTTGCCACCATCAGCATCATCGAGCACCAGGCGGATACTGCTCCCTCCTTTCCTTCTGTTCCCACCATCAGCATCATCGAGCACCAGGCAGATACTGCTCCCTCCTTTCCTTCTGCTCCCACCATCAGCATCATCGAGCACCAGGCAGATACTGCTCCCTCCTTTCCTTCTGTTGCCACCATCAGCATCATCGAGCACCAGGCGGATACTGCTCCCTCCTTTCCTTCTGTTCCCACCATCAGCATCATCGAGCACCAGGCAGATACTGCTCCCTCCTTTCCTTCTGCTCCCACCATCAGCATCATCGAGCACCAGGCAGATACTGCTCCCTCCTTTCCTTCTGTTGCCACCATCAGCATCATCGAGCACCAGGCGGATACTGCTCCCTCCTTTCCTTCTGTTCCCACCATCAGCATCATCGAGCACCAGGCAGATACTGCTCCCTCCTTTCCTTCTGCTCCCACCATCAGCATCATCGAGCACCAGGCAGATACTGCTCCCTCCTTTCCCTCTGCTCAGCTCGGCCTCTAGGGTGGTTTTCTTTTCTTCTGCATAAACAAATGTAATCTTTAAAAAACACAAGTCTAATTTTAAACCTGCGTAAGAAACCAGTATCCATTAGCAAAGTATGTTCCCTCGGTTCCTAGTATATTACCTTTCAATTTAGCTGTCTCAATCAGCATAATTTAGCAACACTAAAAATGATTTCTAAAACAAAATCTTCTGAAAATAGAAATAGAGTGCATTTCCTTCTCGTTTAAGAAACGAGTCTCCTGCCATTTTGCTACCAAAACTTTAAACACCTTTAATGAAATACTGGCACTGATTTAAACTTGAGATCATTCTCTGATGACTGTCCATGAATTGTCTGGAGTTCCCTGAAAGTACGGGACTGAAGAGGTACATATTTTCCTTACACCACTTTTCAGATGTGGCATTTTTCTTAGGTTAGCATTAGAAAGATTAAAAATACAACCCTACATGGATTTTAATTATGACAGGGATTATTTCTTAGGATATGCACACTTGAATCTCACTTCGAAGAGAGGTCACCAGAAAATGGGGACTTTTGTTGATAGGATGCTGGCTCAAGAAAATAAAGGATTTTGATGACAGAGATCATTCGTTTTCCAGCAAGTGATTATCAGTCAGCCAATAGTTGATTAATTCATTGGATTTCATATCCGAGGCAGGTATGGTGCACTATACTGGGTGTCAGTAGAACAGAGAACAGTACAGTCGTGACGGCAAAGAAAATGGACTTGGGTCAGGTATACAAACGCATGGCTGTGGTATTGTAAACAGGAGTCCTCTGGGTTAAGGGGATTTATTTCCGTGAAAGTATGGGGATTAAGTGCCTGAATTAAACCAGGCTTTAAGACCAGACATTCCTGGGAAAATAAAGTCCAAGCAAGAAAATGGGATGATCTCGAAAAATCCAAAAACAAAAAAAAAAAAAAAAAAAAAAAGAAAATGGGGTGAGATACTTATGATGCTAGAGGTGTGTGGAAGGCTGAAGAATGTTCTCTTTCATGGAAAAACACCGACAAAAGTTTCTTGAGCAGATGTTGGAAAGCCTGCTGTCTTAAGCTGGGTTCTCTCCAAACAGATTTTGGGGTGATTTGCAGCCAGCTCTTCATAGGTTGTGCTCCAGGACTAGGACCTGTAAGGAGAGGAGGATTGCTTGAGAGCTTGGATGTCCATCAAATTGCTTACAGTTAAGAACTGTGTGTACTGCCCGGGTTCAGAGGGCTTCTGCCCTTTTGTGGGGGCAAGACTCGGAGGTCAGTGGAGCAGTTGGGAACCTCGGGAGTGGGTCTGAAAGGAAAACCACGGACTGTGGCAGCTTTCTCGATGTTTGGCCCATGTGTGGCCAGAGCTGAGTGACCTAGAGGGTGAGTGAGTAGCATGGCAGGAGGCTTGGCTTGAGGGCAAGGGATGTGGCATGGAGGCGGGGTTTGTAGGTTTTCTTAAGAATGCCTTTCTTGTCATACAAGCTCCCAGAGAGCACAGAGAGGAGGCTGAAACACAAGTGGGCTGTGCACCTCTTGTCCTCTTTCAAAGCAGCTCGGTGGTATCAACCACCCTTCGGTATATCTGTTTCAGCGTTTCTGGTTGTTCTTTTTCGGGGTTTCCAAATCCGAAGGCAGGCAATAATATAAACGATAGAATTAACAATCCCTATGGCTGTGACTTATGAAATAATGCCCCACCTTGAAAAGTGTTCAAGTGCTAATGTTTGTAAAAGCTTTAGCTATGATTATATTTCACTGGCTATTTCTGTCAGTTCCCAAATGTAATATTCCATCCAAGAATGCCGCTTCTTTAATACCAGAAAACATGTTCCTGGGTCAAACTACCATAAGGGCTGCTAACTGCCAGTGTTAGATTTTCTTTCCTATGTGGCGTTATTCTGCATATCTAATTCACTAAACTCACCAATTAAATGACATTTTAAATACTTGCCAGAAAGAACAAGTGGTTGTAGAAAAACCACATACCGTGTTGGATCATCAGAATTAGATATGAGGAATATGTGCTTTGTGTTTAGATGCTTGTTCTGATCTTCATGATGAGTCAATTTTGCCCTAATGCTCCAGTGTCTGATCCTTCGGAAGCTCCTGAGAAGCAGCGGAAATGATTCTCATTCAGATCCTTTCCCTGGAAAGATGAATCATGCTAATTCATAAAAACCACTCTGAGCTCTGGCTGACAGTTTAATAGCTTTCCCTTTAGTCCGTTGGTGTAAGAATCTAATTTTGGGCCTATTCATTTGTCCAAAAAGGTCAATGTAATTTCCTGATAGCTCCTGTTGCCTCCCCCTAGAATGAGTTGTCTACTGAACATGGCAATGGTGCGGGTACCAATTTGTGTAAAGTTGGGCTCAGATGTCTTTCTTGCTGCTATATAACATCTTTACCTGAGCATCATGTGAGACCTTAATCTTCACTCACGATCAAGCTGTGTGCCTTGCCAATTCTATCTGCTCAGAAACTCTTTTATTTCCTGTGACTAAAGGACAAATGCATCACCACCACTACTTGGCTTGATTATGTCCCCCATCAGTTTATCCAAACAGCCTACAATTGTTTACCTCCGAGGCAAATCCCCAGATAAAACTCTGACTCCGAGGGTACTCTTCTTGGAATAACCTGTGAGAGTTGTCATCAGCCTAATTAATATTTTCACTAGCCAGGACTTATGTTTCCTTACTACTACTATCTCTAAACATATCCCGTGCTCTACACTTTAAAAACAGCATCATTTGTCCTTAGGAAAGCCTTTCAAATGAAAATATCACCTAGATACAATGGACAGTGTTTCTAGTTGGAAAATAGGGTGAGTCATTTTCTTGATGTGTAATGGTTTGCTGGAATTATATACTTCGATGAGTTCTAAGATCATTTTCTATTGAAAATTATAAAGATTAAAACTCATCACCCTGGGAGATAAGACTCTGATTGTGGGAAAAACAACAACAACAACAAAAACCCAAAAAACCCTAAACAACTAGCTACAATTACGACTAATTCTATATTAGAAATGGAGCAAAATAATTTGACTGGAGTATTTGGAAAAACATCATTTGATTTGGGTATTGGAACATATGGTAGTTTGAATGTAATTGACCCCTGTAATCTCATAGGGAGTGATAGTATTGGGAGGTATGGCTTTGTTGGGGTGGGTATGACCTTGTTAAGAGGAATTGTATCACTGTGGAGGTGGACTTTGAGGTTTCCTATGCTCAGGATACCTCTCAATATCTCAGTTGACTGATGGAGGAAAGTCATTGGTTAATTAATAAAGAAACTGCTTGGCCCTGATAGGTTAGAACATAGGTGGGTGGAGTAAACAGAACAGAATGCTGGGAGGAAGAAGAAGTGAGCTCAGATGTCATGCTCCCCTCTCCTGGGCAGATGCAATGAAGCAAGCCGCCAGGTCAGACATGCTGTATCTTTCCTGGTAAGACTGGTGCTACACAGATTATTAGAGATGGGTTGATCGGGATATGAGAATTAGCCAGTAAGGGCTAGAGTTAATGGGCCTAGCAGTGTTTAAAAGAATACAGTTTGTGTGTTGTTATTTTGGGGCATAAGCTAGCCAGGCGGCCGGGAGCCAGGCGGCAGGAACACAGCCGCAGCTCCTTCTACAGAACGGCACCCAGCGTGGGGCTGTTGTTACCGCTAAAGATTTGCTATTTGCTGTATGTTCTTGTAAAGCCTGAATGGCTGGTGACCTTTTTCCATAACACCTCATCATATCCTTCCCAGAATTATGAGTTCCTGGAACTACAGGAATGTTAATCTGGGTATTCCATTGCTGTAGCAGGTCACGGCCCCATAAATTTATTGTAATATTGGCTATATATGTCTATATGATTAATGTTTAAGTTTTTCACAATGAACAATGAGTTTTTCCTGAAGTGACATTTGAAGTTTCCAGGAAGAAGATGGGGTCCCATAATAACAACTCCACCCACCTATGTTCTAACCTATCAGGGCCAAGCAGTTTCTTTATTAATTAACCAATGACCTTCCTCCATCAGTTGACTTCCTGTTGCCTGCAAGATGTAGGATTCCCAACTCCAGCTCCACATCTGCCTGCATACCACCATGTTCCCTGCCATGATGATAATGAACTGAACCTCTGGGTTTAAGTGAGCTACCTCAATTAAATGTTTTCCTTATAAGAGTTGCCATGATCATAGTGTCTCTTCACAGCAATAAAAATCCTAAGACAGAAGTTGGTACCAAGAGTGGAGTATTTTTGTATTTCTGTGATAGGCCATGCTTTTGCTGAAAGAGTATAAACCTTGGCCATGGATTGGAAAAGCTGATGAATATGTTGTGCTTCTTAATTAGCTATACTAGTACGAGCATGCAAGACAGTAGTATTTATGGGTGTGATTTGATGAATTGGAGGGGGTGCGCAATCAAGAGGTTATAGAGAAGAAGAATTTTAGTATGTTGTTTAGACATTGTTATTGTGATATTTTGGCGAAGAAAATGACTTCTTTTTGCCCTTGTTTGCCTGAGACTAAAGTGAATGGTTTCAGATTAATTTCACTGGCAGAAGAAATCTCAAAACAGCCTAGTCTAGATTCTGTTGTGTGGGTATTAGCGGTAATGCCAATAAAGATTTATAATGAAAAGGAGCAGGATAAGCATGGTAAATTACAAAAAGTAAATTTTGAGGAGAAAAAGAGCACCAGGAGGTGGAATATAGGCAAGTCTTATATTTAAGGAGATAAGTGGATTAAGGCATGGAATATAGAGAGCGGTGATCTCAGGGCAAGATCCCACCCAGCTAAGTTTCCAACTTGTGAAAAGGAACTAAAGAAAAGCTTAGAACTGAATGTGATGGGGGCACACCATTAAGCACAATACTGGGAAAACAGAGACTGGTGAATTTTTTATTTTGAGGCCAGCCTGGTCTACAGAGCAAGTTTCAGGGCAGCCGCGCTTAGGCAGTGAAAGACAAAAAGCTGGTGAAGATGTAATTGAATGAGGGGATCATGTTCCAGCCTCAGTAATCACAAGAACTTGACAGCTTTGGCACATGGTTCTGGGTTTAGAATTAAGGATGGAAGAAATGAGTTATGTAATAAAACCATTGAGCCCAGACATATGTCAAGGTGTCCCCGAATGGAGACATACTAGAGAGGCCACTGAAAGAAGCTGTGAAGCTGAAGCCTGGATTGCCTTGGAGAACCCAAGATGTTAGAGATACCTCTTGAATTGAGGACCGACTGCTGAGGAGAGCTGCTAACAAGGATTGGAACTAGTTCAAGAGAAAGAAGTATGTTGCAGTCAACAAAGCTGGATGGAGTTGGAGATGTGCAGAGCCTTTTGACATCAAATGCAATGGAAATGCAGAGTTTGGAGTTTGTGCAGCAGGTTTGGGGTATTGCTTTGGTCCAGTATTTCCTAGCTATGCTTCATTCTTTCCCTGCATTTTGGAATGGTAATGTATATTCTGTGCCATTATATGTTAGAAGTATATGATCTGCCTTTTGATTTTGATTTTTATAGGTGATTACAGTTAAAAAAATTGTGTGAATCTCAGAATAAACTTTGAAATTTGAACTTTAAAACATTGGTGAAACTGATAGACTATGAAAACTTTTGAAGTTAGACTAATGAATTTTGCATTATGGAATTACAAATTTATGGGGCCAGCGAGTGGAATGTGGTAGCTTGAATTTAATTGGCCCCTATAATCTCATAGGGACTGGCACTGTTAGGAGGTATGGTTTTGTTGGAGGGAGTATGGTCTTCTTGGAGGAAGTCTGTCATTGTGGGAGAACTGGGGCAGGCTTTGAGGTTTCCTAAGCTTAGGATACCACCCAGTGTCTCAGTCAACTTCATTTTTCCTGCAAGATGTAACACTCTAAACTCCAGTACCACATCTACCTGCATGCTGCCATGTTCCCTGTCATAATGATAACAGACTAATTCTCTGAGGTCACTGAGAGGAGCTCTTAAAGGAGATTGCAGGATCCCGACCTGTCATCTCCCCTTGTTTTCAGTCAATGACGTGAACAGTTCATTTTGCCACACTTTCCCTTCCCATTTGTTACAACCACCAGAGGCTTAAAGCAATGGGCTCATCTAACCGTGGTCTGAGACCACTGAAACTGTGAGCCCAAAGAAAGCTTCACAGGTTATCTTAGGTGCTTTCCATAGTGATTAACTCAGTGCAGGGTAGTGATTTTTGTAAACAATAATTAACTTAGAAACTTGTGCAGCTTAATAAAATCTGGTAGGGCTCAAAAGTAGGGAGAGGATATTGGTCTTCAGCACAGGCTCTGCCACCAGCCATTGTGGGCACCCACCTCTGCACCCTGCAGTCATTGTCAATGACAAAGTGACCATTGAAATGATAATGCTGTTAAATTCATGATGTAAGTGTGGCTATTATATTTTGTTTTAGTTTTAGCTGCCAGGGGAGCATTCTTCCTTAACTAGCACACACAGCTTTTTGTTTCTGTTTTTGGTTTTCTTTCTGAATACAGATGTATTCAGATATAGAAAACGTTCCGTTATTCTCATAAACACAATGTTCTGGGTGTGTTATAGAATGCAGGATTATTTCATGGCATTATTCACAAATTATAAGATATGGGCCTCACATCTGTTGAGGGGGAAAGGTACTGGATAAGACATCAAATCTGGCATAAGTTTTCATTAGTTTGGAAACAAACATGCAAGGTAAACATTGAACTTGCTTTCTAGGGTATAAAGAAAACGGCAATTTTTATGAATCCAGAAGGAACCCCATTTTCCTTTATTCTCCTGCTGCTCTGTGCTCTTCATGTTGTGTCTTTGTAACCTGGAAGTGGGTTTCAGGTGATCAGGAGGTGCATGTTTAAAGAAATTCTAGAGGAAGTTTAACATATTCAGTTATGCGCCCCGGGATTTTCATACTTCTTCTTAGATCACTGTGATAAGTCTCTAGAGATCTATCTTGTTTTGACAACCAGGAGGGCAGATGACATAAATCCCATATCAAAACTGTGCAGCATGAGTGGCTGTGTCTCTGCACACAAAGCAAGCAACCTTCTAGATGGGAATCCATTTCCATAATGAATAACTGCTATTCAGAAAAAAGGTTATGTTTCCTTAACCTTTTGAAAGTTCAAATATATACCAATTAAATGTTTGATTCATAGAAGTAGCCAACCAGGAAAAGGCGATTAGTTGAGCTTTATGTTATTAATGGTGTGTGTCTGTGTGCCTGTGTTTGGATGTGTGGATGGTATACGTGGTGTGCATGGGGAGTGTACATGTGTGTGCAGGTCTTTAAGGGTACACACACATGTGCACGACTAATTTTACATCTCCCTTAGCCATCTCCCTGTATTAAGATGAGAACAGAGTGTGCAATCTCTGATGTTTTGATAGAAGGCTGATTCCTCTTAGACTCAGGTACTTCAGCTTTAGTAGCTGACCTTCTATCTAGCTATCTGAGATAGATTTTTTTAACCTTGTGGTCAGGTGGTGACCACACTAATCTGGATTTCCTGCCAATCAGTGTCAAGTTCTTGTGCCTGGATTCTGATGTAAATTTTTGTCTTCCAAATCTCGCACCCATTGCCTGCTGCATAAGAAATATCACATTGCATGTCTTGCCCTACATGACATCTTCCTTACCCCTTGAATAGTCCCTATAGGTTCACCTCCCCATCTGGGACGTAGCTCTGAACTCACGTTCTGTCATCTGTCTTTGGACCTCTTCTGGGCTGGTGACTGTTGCTGTCTGACTAGTATTGTTTCCTTTAGACTCTTAGCTCCTAATTTCTCCAGTTCGTCTCAGCAGCAGCAAAGCTCAGGGAAGACAAAGAGAAGATTGTGTTTGGGATGGCGCATATTATAAAGAAGAAAGATGACAGTCCTTTGATGTGGTGTTTCACCTGGGGAGCTGAAGCCTAAAGCCACACTGCGGAACTGTAATTCCGTTCTGTCAGTTTACTGGTTCATTAAGGAAAAAATAGATCTACTTGAGACTATCACTTCAGCTCAGTGAGCCAATTAAAACGTCTCATGTTAGCGGGTATTTTACACTAATCAGATATCTTTGGGTTACTCCCTAATACACACAGACTGGCCTGAATGTCAGTCAGATTTTGTGAACGTGTGCTGAGATACTCCCGCAGAGAGACAATTTACATAGTTCTTACTTCCTCAGTTGGTTCTCTTTTGCTTCATTACAGGGTCAGGCTGTGCCATCCAGAATGTTCTTGTCATAATCATCTTTCATAGGCAGGAAGAGCAAGACAGCTCTTTGATAACCTTTTGTTACAGTAACATATATTACTTGTATATGTATATAAAAGAAGTCTCCTAAATTCTCAGAGGACAGCGAGCAAAACTCTGCAGCCTTCAGATTCTGTGTGTATCTATAGAAGCTTTATGGCCTTGGATGCAGCAAGAATTTAATTATAATTTATGTATGGGGAATAATTGCTTTATCTGAGTATTCACAAAGAAATAAATAGGCTTATCCTACCTTCCAATTTGGACTAGGAAGTGTCTTCTAATATGTCTTAATTTAAAGGTTTCCAACTTACCGATACTGTCACCACGTGCAGCCCTGAAGGGTAATGAAGCACAATTGCTTGTGGCATGGAGTAGAGGTAGTTTTATGTGTGTGCATGCATGCATATGTGTTTGTGTGTGTGCATGCATGTATGATACATAGTGTATGGTATAAATGTATGTGATATATGCTGTAGGTGAATAGTGATGTATGTATATCTAATGTGATGTATGTGTAGGCCTGTAGTGTGTGGTATGGTGTGTTGGAAGTTCATGTACTATGGTGTGTGTGTAGGATGTGTAGTATATGAATGTGGTGCAGTGTGCATGGTATAGAAGGGCGGTGTCATCCCAGTCTTTTGGCATCAGTCACAGAGCTATAGGATTTGGAGTCTGCTGTGGTGTTGGCTTTTAGTCACACCTGTGTGATGGTTTGTATAAGAATGTCCCCCATTGGCTCATACATTTGAAGGCTTGGTCACCAGGAGTGGCCTAGGAGGTCTGGCCTTGCTGGAAAAGGTCTGGCCTTGTTAGGGGAAGTGCATCACTGGGTGTGGGACTTGGAGCTTCAAAGCCAGTCTGTGTGTCTCTTTCTTCCTGCTGCTGCATCCCGATGTAGAACTCTCAGCTCTTTCTCTAGCACCTTGTCTGCCTGCATGCAGCCATGCTTCCTACCATGTTGATAATTGAGTAAATCTCTGGAACTACAAGCAAGCCCAAATTAAATGCTTTCTTTCATAAGGGACACCATAACCATAGCAATGGTGCCTCTTCCTAGCAATAGAACACAGACTAAGGCATTTGGTCTAGTATTTCCTTACTAGGCCTTCATTACTGTCTTTTGGTATGGTAATGGGTATCTTATGTCATTATACATTGGAAGTATGCAATTTGTTTTCATGGTTATAGGAAGCTACAATTAGAATTTACATTGACTCTCAGAAGGGACTTTGAACTTTGGAAATGTAAACAGTCTAGAAACTAAAAGACTATGGGGGCCTTTTGAAGTTGGAGTAAATGCATTTGGCATTATGATATGGCCATAAGCCTATGGGGGCCAAGAAGTGAAATGTGGCAGTTTGAATGAGAATGGGCCCCAAAGGCTCATGTGTTTGAACACTTGGTCTTCAGTTGATGGAACAGTTTCGCAAGGAATAGGGAGTTGACCTTGTTTGAGGAAGTGTGTCACTGGGGGTGAGTGTTGAGGTTTCCAGCTAGCCTCCATCACTCTCAATAAACATCTCTCTCAAGGAGCGTCCCCTCAGAGCCAGCTTCCACAGACTGTCCTTCCCTCACCAGTAGATACAGACATGCTGGCTTGCTGTGCACAGGGCAACGGGACATGTGACTCTCTTGTGTCATCTCTCCTTACTGTGCATCAGAGAGCCCACCTCCACTCAGAGCTGGATCATTAGGTTGTTAGCTTTGTTGTGAGTTGTGCCCTCTTTTTATCTGTGAACAATAAACTACATATTTAAGAAGGACACCTGGCTGCCCCTCTGGAACACATAAATCCTGTTCAAGAGAGGACATGGAAAGTTCTATTTATATATGACATTGGAGGACAGAACTGGAGTGCCATGAGGGTCCTTTACATCACAGCAAGACAAATCTGTGTCACTTTAAACAACAACTTTTCAGGTAGGCACAGTGGCTCACAGTTTTCCTCCCAGCACTGAGGACTGCGGGGCTGAATTTTAGGCAGTCTGAGACCTTGTCTCAAAAACAAAACAAAAATGTCTTTTTTTTTTTCCACAGCAGAGTTGCTGAATAATCAGATCCTCCTGGACCCAGTGAGTGCCTGCCATACAGATACTGTGCCCTAAACAGGCTGAATGGCCCATTGTGATTTACAGTGAATAAGAGATTTAGTCTTAATTTTTAATTATGCACCTATGTGGGGGGAGGGTGGGGAATGTGCATGTGTGCACGTATGAGTGTAAGTGCCCATAGACCCAGAAGTCATTACATCCCCTGCAACTGGAGTTACAGGTGGTTGTAAGTTGCCTGATGTGGATGCTGGAAACAGAACTTGGGTCTCTTGAAAAAGCATATGCATTCTAAACTACCAAGCCAGCTCTCCAAGATTACTTTCAATTCTGATTTTTTTTCTAATATTCAAAGTCTAAATGAATGGACTATATCTAGATTTAAAAAATGTTTGTCACTATAAATACCTCAACCCTCTTCCATACTAAAAAATAACAAAATGCAAGTCCAGAGTCTCTATTTTCTCCTCTTTCCTTTGCAGCTAAATACTCGCAGTCATGCCCGAACATTGGCTCACTGGTATCTTCTCACTTTCGTCTTCTCAGCCCACTATTAGCCTATCCTCTGGAAGTCACTATGTTCACTGATCATCCTGAGAATTTCTGGGTCACTACAGACCTCCAGGAGCATCTAATACTGCTGGAACTCCATATCTGGGTAGGATTCTCTCACCTCTGGGGCACATCTTTCTCATTTCCTCCCAATTTCTGTCAGCTTGGGGATTTCACTTCCTGTACCTACCTCTGAAATTTGGCATCTGGCAAATTGAGGTCTGATCCCCGTCTACCTCCAGTTACTTCCAAGGCTTCAATAATCCTCTCTATATTGACGACCTGTGACTGTGGATCATGACCCCGAGGTCCCTGGCACGTGTTTACCTCCAGATGTCCCACCACCATAGCCTTCCAAGGGAAGACACCACTAGTCATCTTTCCACGCTTCCTACCTCCTCAAGATCTGCTCCTTGGATACATTCCAGATTTCAAGGATTTGTCTCCGTAGTTGCTCAAACTAGAGTCCCAGGTCTCGTTTTCTCTCTTTACCCATGTACCAACATTTGCCTATTCTGAGCATTGACATATTTTTTTTAATCTCCTTTATATTGCATGAAGCAGTCACACCTCTCCATTTGGCATTAGTCTGAAACACAATCGTTTCTCATTTGGGATGCTGCTGTGGTCATAAGAAGGATCTCTCATGCATTTTTTATTACATTACTCCATACACCACAATGATGTTTTTAAAGTGTTCTTTTGTCTTTTTACTTAAGACCCTCTAATAGGTCCTAAGGCCTTAATAATAAAATATAGCCTAAAAACAACATATAAAACTTGTCAAAACCATGTGAATGGGGCTGGTTGTGGCAGTGTACACCTTTAATCTCAGTACTCAGACATAGGTGGATCTCTGTGAGTTTGAGGCCAGTATAGTTTGTATAAAGAGATCCAGGGTAGCCAGGGCTGCATAGTGAGGCCTTGTCTCAAACAAGCAAATGTGTAAGTCAATGTCTTCATTCTCACCTCTAGTCTGTTTTATAGCCTCTGCATTTGTACAGAATTTCATATATATTTGTTCCCCTCAGCTTAAGCCCTTTCCATCCTTTCCTATGTCCCCCTCCCATTTTCCATATGACAGACTAGGACCATTGTGCCAAGCCAGACTCAGATTTCATCAACTTTAGAGGCTCATTTTTTCTGTAACTATGAGTTCCACGCTGCCAAATGATTCCACTCAGCATCGGAGGCCTTTGACAAATGAGATAATGACAGCCCCAGGGAAGGAGTGATAGACTCCAGGAAGGATTCTTTCATTAGGGGGGAAAAAGGAACAAGAAGAAAATTATTTAACAAATGAAAGCCATGAGGTCCTATCGATCGATTCCAGGAGCACTGTTTGTGCTCTAAAGAACAACAGAATTGATTAGGTGATAGCTAGGGCAGGTTGTTTTGTTTTTATTTTAATTTTTTTTCAGTGCTAAGCTGGAACTCAGAGGCCATACGCATACATGCTAGAAAGTGCTGAACCACTGAGTCACGGCCCCAGCCTCAGGCTTATTCTTGAAACCCTAATAAGAGAAAAATCTTCATGCATCAAAGTGCAAACCTTTCTCAGGATGCTCTCAAATCAAGAAAGAGTCCATAGACTTGCTTATGAACTAGCATTGATAATTTTCTTGCAGTAACAGCCTTTTGCTGTTCTATTGTAAATATATAAATATGTTCAGGGAATATTTGTGTATAAAACTGTGTAATAACCTGGTAACTTTATTTAATTTTACTCACACACCCTTGAATTTTTTGAGGTCTGTTTTAATAACACAGCAGTATACAGTATGGAGAAGTCCCTTTGAAACTCTGAATCCTAGTTATGTATCATAACTTAGTTTTACTGAAGAGTCTAAAGCATGTAAATATTTTTGGCTTATTTTGTAGGTCTAGAAAAAAAACGAAAGTACATTAATACAACAAATTAATAAAAAACATAATTTTTTCATAAATTATAGAACAAAGATTTTCCTTTAGAAGTACATTTCATGTCACTTCCTATACATATTTGATACCAGCAATGACAAAGTTGACAAAGCTTTTAGAACAGGTGCCTGGGGATATAGACCAATTGACAGCATGTTTGCCCAGCACAGAAAAAGCTATGGGTTCAATCAAAAGCACTGTCCATGATCCAAATCCTCAGGTATTGGAGGCGGGAGGACCAGATACTCAAGATCACTGATGACTACACAGTAGGTTGAATGCCAGTCTAGGCTATATGATACCCTTAATTCTTTTAAGTATCTCTTGTTATTTCCGATCACTTTATGGAGAAATCCCTCAGATAGAAATTATTTTTTCTTTTTAAAGTTATTTTTTTAAAAAACTTATTTTATGTATGTTTTCCCCCTTTTAACCCTTTTATTTAAAATAGATTCTTTTCTCATATAATATATACTTACTACAGTTTTCTCTCCCTCTGCTCCACCAAGTTTCTCCCCACCTCACCTTCCATCTGGTCCAATTCTTTTCTGTCTCTCATTAGAAAAGAACAGTCCTCTAAGAGATAACAGCCAAACATAACAAAATGAAATATAATAAGATTAAACAAAACCACCTTATCAAAGTTGGACAAGGCAAACCAACAGAAGGAAAAGAGCCCCCATAAAAGGCTCAAGAATCAGAAATCCCACTCATTCACACAGTCAGGAATCCCATAAAAATATTAAACTGAAATCTATAGTATATATACAAAGGACCTGGTGCAGACCATGTAGGCCCTGTGCTTGTTGCCTTAGTCAGTGTGAGTTCCCAGGTGCATTGATCCTGTTGATTCAGAGGCCCTTGTTCTCCTGATGTCCTCTATCCCCTCTGGCTCTCACACTCCTTCTGCCTGCTCTTCCTCAGAGTTCCCTGAGCCCTGAAGGAAGGATTTGATGGAGACATCACTTTTAGAGCTGCTGAGAATTCTAATTCTCTCTCTCTCTCTCTCTCTCTCTCTCTCTCTCTCTCTCTCTTTCTCTCTCTCTCTCTCTCTCTCTCTCTCTCTTTCTCTCTCTCTCTCTCTCTCTCATATCTGACTGTGGATCTCTGTATTTGTTCTCATCTGGTACAGGAGGAAGCCTTTCTGACAATGGCTGAATAAGGCACTGATCTTTGAGTATAGCAGAACGCCATTAGGAGTCATTTTATTGATGTAGGTGGGTCTTCTTTCTATGTGTTGATGTGTTGCTTTCATTGGTTAATTAATAAGGAAACTGCTTGGCCTTATAGGTCAGAACATAGGTAGGTGGGGAAGACAGAACAGAATGCTGAAAGGCAGAAGGCAGTGAGGCAGACGCCATAGTTCTCCTCTCCATGATGGACGCAGGTTAGAATCTTCCTGGTAAGCCACCACCTCATGGTGGTACACAGATTATTAGAAATAGGTTAATCAAGATGTGAGAATTAGCCAGTAAGAGTCTAGAGCTAATGGCCCAAGCAATGTTTAAATGAATACAGTTTGTGAGTTATTATTTCCGTGTGTAAAGCTAACCATGTGGGAGCTGGGCGGGAAGAAAAGCAGGCCTTCTCATCTCATCATTACATTTTATTGATTCTTGTCCCCCCCCCCCCAAGTAATATTTAGCTTTACCCTAGATTTCTGGGCTATTTGGTCTCATTCTTGGTCACCTAAGCAGTATTGGGTATGTGTTCCATTTGATGGAGTGGGCCTTAGATTAAATCAGACATTGGTTGGTTACTCTCACAAGCTTTGTGCCTCCATTGCCCTAGCATATTTTTCAGGCAGGACAGGTTGCAGATCAAAGGTTTTGTGGCTGGTTTGGTGTTTATATTTTTCTTTTGGTTGACTGCGTTGACTGCAGAGTACTTTCCCAAAGACACTAGAACGTTGAGGTGAAGGTTCTATGTATGCACTAGCTTTACCTTTCCATATTCAATGACTTGTGTCTTCAGAAATGGGACCTTGATGTCAGTTTGTGGAGAGCAACCTATTATCTTGGCAACAGACTGGGTGTTCGGAGATTTGGCCAACAACTCAATTGGATGTACCCAGTCCTAGTACTGAAAGCTTCGCTTGGTGATAAGAGATGGCCAGGTGGGACTCCATCTCCCTCATTATTTGGATACTTCATTAGGATCATCTTCATATCTTCTGGGAAGTTTCCACTGCACTAGGTGCAAACCACCCCTCAAATGCCCCTCAGTTCCAGCTGTTTCTTCCTGTGCAATCTTCCTCAACTTCCTCTCTATCTGATCATCCCTTTCTTGTACCCTCTGCTTCTCATGTACCCATAAAATCTAAGGAATTTCTTGGGTATATTCCCAAGAGTGGTATTGCTGGGTCCAGGGGTAGGTTGATCCCGAATTTCCTGAGGAACTGAAACACTGATTTCCAAAGTGGTTGCAGATCATGGCGAACAATGAGGACTGATGAGAAGCCAAGGTCAATGGCAAGGGGTTTTGATCCTACTTCATGTTCCGGCTTGGTGGGAGCCTAGCCAGTTTGGATGTTCACCTTCCTAGACCTGGACGGAGGGGGGAGGACCTTGGACTTTCCACAGGGCAGGGAACCCTGACTGCTCTTTGGATTGGAGAGGGAGGGGGAGAGGAGTGGGGGGAGGGGGAGAAAAGTGGGGGAAGGGGGAGAAAAGTGGGGGGAGGGGGAGGGAAATGGGAGGCTGGGAGGAGGCGGAAACTTTTTTTTCCTATTCTCAATAAAAAAATAAATAAAAGAAACATTTACAAACAAAATAAATCTAAGGAATTGTGGTGTTGTAGAATGGTCTGTATTATGTCAATTATATTTTAAATAAATGCTGATTGGCCAGTAGCCAGGCAGGAAGTATAGGCAGGACAACCAGACAGGAAGTAGAGGCAAGTCAATGAGAACAGGAGAATTTGGGGAAGGAGGAAGCCCATCCCTCTGCAGTCCTGATCCATCCAGAGAAGATGCAAATGTGACTGCCTCACTGAAAAAGGTACTGAGCCATGTGGCTAACATAGACAAGAATAATAAGCTAATATAAGTTATAAGAGTTACTAAAAAGCCTGAGCTAATGGGCCAATCAGTTTATGACTAATGCAGACCTCTGTGATTTCTTTGGGACTTAACAATTGTGAGAATCAGGCAGGAAGAAACCCCAACAACAGAATTGTATCTTAGCTGTGTCTTTGGTTAGAATGTAGCATACATCCTACACATGGAGGATCTGTTTATTAGATGCTTATTAAGCATCTAACACTGTGTCTCACTCACACAGCAAATGCTCCAGAGATATTGTATGTGTGGTTAAACCTTTTTTTTTTCCTTGCTGTACCTGTTTTACTGTCTGAGTAGTGGGTGCCTGGTATCAAACTCAACCCTTTATGTTTGTTAGGCAGACTCTTTACTAACTGTGACATCTTCCCAGCCCCTAATTAAAAATCTTTGACATTGAAAAAACTATTTATCTGTTTGTTCCTGTCCTTTCACAGCTCTCGTGCATATATTTCATTCTTTCCAACTCCCAACAGCATCATATGTCTGGAAAATGGTTTAAGTCTTCTTTAAAGCTCATGCTTTCCTATGTCTGAACTTTCCCTCTATCTTTTGCCAATGTCTATTAGGAAGACTTTTATCAGAATTCTGTAAAAGTGTTCCAAATGATTGGATCAAAGATGGCTCCATGGCTCAAGACACTTGCTCCTGACTCTAACTACTCAAATTCAATCCCTGGGAAAGAACCAACCCCCCCCCCCCCAAAAAGTCATCCTTTTACTCCCACACAGGTACTGTAGCATATGTGTAAACACATACATGCACACAGACACCATAAAATAAATGTAATAAAAGTATTTTAAAACTTCGATATTTTCTCAAATTGTACTATTATTATTTTAAAAGCAAGAGCCATAAATTTGTTAACTACTTCTCTCGAAATAAATTATTGACTAATTTGTGCTTGTGAGAAAGAATCTAATGGAAGACTGCTCTAGGTCTGATGATTACACATTTTGTTCTCTTCACTCAAGATAAAGTGCTTGATATAATGGTTAGATTGTCCTTATTTAAACATGTCTTCAGAACAAAGAATCAATGTAAGATAAATCTCTCTAGTCTTAGAGAATATTGACTATAGAGGAGAAGGTTGTACTTTACAGGAGATAAATATAAGGACTGGGACTAAGCCAAACTTGCATTTCTGCCACAGCAGCTGGAATATCTTACTGGCAAAACAGCCTTCTCCACTGAAGGACTTGGCATTAGACTAGCCTTTCCAGGAGTAGGGAACATGACTCCAACTGCAACCCAAGATCATAAAACTCATGTCAGGGTGCTCTTCTTTTAGATGCATTCCAGGGCCCCTTGGCTTAGATGTGTTACAGTCAAAAATCAAGGACAAGGAGTTAGTAGATCGATTTTTATATTTATACATATATATTCACATATACACTCACATATATACACACATGTATTTTCTTTTTATTGAAAATAGATTATATTCTTATCCAGTATAATCGGATTACAGATTTCCCTCTCTCTGCTTCTCCCAGTTCCCCCCCACCTTCGCTCCCATCCAGATTCACTCCCTTTCTGTCTCTGGTATGGGTTCCCTCCATTGAGTGAGCCTTAAATCAAATCAGACATCAGTTAGTTACTCCCACAATGTTTTCTTTTTCCTCCACCATTGCCCCAATCCCTTAACAGAACAGAACAATTGTTAAAGAAGGTGTGGTGCATTTACCCAAAGGAGTATTATTCAGCTCTTAAAAATGACATCATGAAACTTGCAATCAAATTAATGGAACTAGAAAAAAACATTCTGAGTGAGGTAACCCAGATCCAGAAAGATAAATATGATATGTATTCACTTATGTATGGATATTAGCCATTAATAAGTGATAACCAAGTTACAATCTGTTGAGCCATATAGCTAGGTGTAGAGGAAGGAATTATGGGGGGAGAACATGCATCTTCCTTAGAGGGAGAAATAGAATAGATTTTATGGGACCCAGGAGGATCAGGTTGAAAGGGGGAGGAGAGTTGGAGTTGAGGGAGAGAATGAGAGAAGAGACAGCAAGAAATGAAGAGCAATTGAGGAGCTGTAATGAAACCTAATATAATGGAAACTTCCTATAATATATGAAGGCAACCCTAATGAAGTCTCCAAATAATTAGGGGAATAGAACCCCTATTAGGCATTTCTTGTCACAAAGCAAAGCTTCCAGTATGGTTACAAAGTTTGTTCCATTTGAGTTGTTGGCCAAGGGGTCCTAGAAATCCCCAAACAACCCAGGTTGTTATCAAGACAGTAGGTTGTTCTCTATAAACTGACAGAAAGGCTTTATTGCTGAAGACAACACCCACACAACTCATTGAACCTGGAGAGGTTGAGCTGGTGCCTACCAGCATTCTTTCTGGGTAGATTGAATGGCAGCTGTTATGAGCAAAGGTTCTATTTAGCCAATGAATACATATTTTCTCTTTATTAGGACCAAAAGCACTATAACCTAGAAATTGTTAATGTATTTAAACATGTTCACATGAGAGTCTCAGGAGGAAAAAGCTCATTGCTTCCTGAAGGTCTGCAAATACTTTTATAAGTGAGTTTGAAAGAGTGCTTGAAAAACTCTAATTATTCTGTGGACTCAGAAACTATCCAGGGCTGTGATATAAACCAACACATGGAAAGGAATGTCATTTAGTGTAGTAATAGGCTGCTTGTTTGTTCCCAGCTGCTCAGCCCCGAAATAACCACTCAGAAACTGTATTATTTAAATCACTGCTTGGGCTATTAGCTCTAGCTTCTTATAGCCTAGCTCTTACATCTTAATTTAACCCATTTCTATTAATCTGTGTATTGTCATGTGTTTGTGGCTTACCAGGTAAAATTCCATCCTCAGCATCTGTCTCCAGCAGGGCTACATGGCATCTCTTAACTAAGCCTTTTTTCTCCCAGCATTCAGTTTAGTTTTACCCACCTAGCTCTACTCTACCCTATTACAGCCCAAGGCATATGCTTTGTTTACCAATGGTATTCACAGCATACAGAAAAGAATCACACACTACCTCCCCCTTTCTGTTTAAATAAAAAGGAAGGCTTTAACTTTAACAGTAAAATTCTCAAGTGAGAATTATAGTTACAATATTTATATCCACTTTGTCTTTTATCATAGCTAAGGAAAACTATAACTATCTAGTCTTCAACTCTGTCAAAGACTCCAAAAGGATATAATATTACCTAAGTTAACTCTAGAATTGACAGAGACATCTTGCTGTCTGGATAGTCACCCAAAGTTCTTCTGTATCGTTGGAGCCTACAGGCCCATAGTATCCAGCAGACTTTTCCATGAAGCAGAAATTTCAAAGACAGTTCCACCTATATTGGCAGTTTGTCAGTCACATTTTTTCTGTGTCCTGTAGAATGTCTAGCAGACTCTTTCTTGAAGCAGGAACCCTAAAGGATTATCTCACCTTTAGGAAAGTTCAGCAGTCATTTCTCTGTGGGTCCTGCACATCCAGTTCATATAGCATAACATCAAGCAATCCAGGCAAGATCAGTTTCTTGCCCAAATGGCTAACATCATAAGGAGCCTCTTCAGTGCCCATCATCCTCTTGAAGTAGTTGATGCTGCCAGAATCAGATGTGTCTCATCATCATGAAAAGACCTAAGTTCATAAACATCTTAAATGCTATATTTTATAGACTTTGAAAGGTTTAAAGAATGCCTATCTATCTGAAGTATATTTCTGTACATCTAGAAAATATAACTAACATGACTACAAGCTTGACTATTATAGATGATTATTTAATAACCTGTATTTCTTAATTATACATTGCATTTTAAGTAACTGCACAAACATAATATCTTAATCAAGAGCAGAAATATACATTTAACAAAATTGACCTTGAGTTTTTATTAGTAACCAAGATACATACCAATGCCAAGTATTCATCTCTATAGCATACCCCCCTTTAAATGTAATCCAACATTTATAAATAGTATTTGGACAATTTGGGCATAGTTCTCTCCAAACTGCCTCTGCATTTTGTTGGGAGAAATATTTTTTGGGGGGTGGGGTGTTGATGGAAACTTCTCAGGGAGTCTTGGTCCATCAAAGCACATCAGTCTAGAAGGATTCCACAGGTTCTCATTCTCTGTGGAAACAAAAGCAGAACCTCTTTTCCAAAGCGACAAATCCTTAGAGCCAAATTTTGAAGTCAAGATACCTATATGTTGGTTTATCTTTGCAGTCTATGCAATGAAATGTCCCTTGTTATATAGCTCTTTAACAGTCAAAAAATTCAAGGAAAACATTATAATATATTTAATTCAAACTCTCTGTGTATATTCCATTTTTATGTGACTTATTTATTACTTTTTAAAATTTATTTTATTATCTTTACTCCTTTAATCTATGAGTGCCTATACGCTGCCTCTTTAAAGACTTTGTTTTTTTTTATAAACCATTTACTTTTTAAAATAACTCTCTATACTCTTTTTCTTCTCTCTTCAAGCCAATGTACATTTTTAAAATACACCGTGTCTTATTTAGAGGTCTTTTGTGTCTGAGTCTGTCCTATTGTGTATCTGTAATCCTTTTCTGTCCTGGAGAGCTTCTTAAAATGCTAAGCAGCAACTAAGGCTGCTTTGTCTTTTGGCTCTGCCCGATCCAACATGGTGGAGACATGTTCATTGTCTCTGAGAGCCATGCGCATTGCCCCATTTTCAGGCACACAGTGGGTCTATGTTGCTGTTAAGCAAGTTTTAGCACTCGGCTCATAGACCCCATTTAAATGCTTAGTCTCCTGAAGGAGCCAGAGTTCATACTGGCAGCATGGCCCAAGAAGCTGCCATTTCAAAACTGCACAGTTCCCCCTCGCCCCCACTCAGGAAGACCTCTCTCAAAGGAGCTGCAGCATGCTGTCAGCATCAGGGAAAAAAAGTGGCTTAACTTTGCTTTTTAGTGTGTAGAATTCCTTTCCAAGCCCTTTCAGGTTTTATGTGGATTTAACTGGCACAGGTTGGAGCACCAATATATAGTAATAGACCGCTTGTTTGTTCCCAGCTGCTCAGCCCTGAAATAACCACTCAGAAACTATATTATTTTAATCACAGCTTGGTCTATTGGCTCTAGCTTTTTATTGGCTAGCTCTTACATCTTAACCTATTTCTATTAATCTGTAATCGCCATGTGTCTGTAGCTTAGCTGGTCAAGTTCCATCCCCAGCATCTGTCTCCAGTGGGGCTACAGACATCTCTTAACTCTTCCTTCTTTATCCCAGCATTCAGTTTAATTTTCCCCACCTAGCTCTACTCTACACTACCAAGGCAGATTCTTTATTTACCAATGGTATTCATGGCATACAGAGGGGGAATTACATATCAACTTAGTCTAATATATTTGGTAGTACTTGGAATAAAATGTTATGACATTTCTGAAGTCCATTCTGTCCCTAGAAGATGTGTGTTGGCCGGCTGAGGGATGCAGCAGGAGGACAGGAAGGACCAGGAGAGCCTTCACAAAGTGTTTATTTACATTACAGTTCCTGGGCTTTGTAAGACACCTTTCACCAAACTCTTTCATGCATTTTCAGTGCCTTCAACTCTAAGTTCTCCAGATACTCCTGAATATTGTCTCCTAAAGCCATCACAGACCAGATGCAATATTATGAGAACTCCACCGTCAAAACATGTGTATTTAAAAGTGCTTTAAAGTGCACAGAAGGGCTGGGGTGCTCAGTACTAGAATGATTGCCTAGCATGTGCAGAGTTCAAAGTTCCATTGCCAGTACTAAAATAAATAAATGAATAAATACATAAGATTGCTGTGTAGGGTATAACATGGCTTGTAAGGAGAACTAGTCCCTTGAAAGCAATCTAGGAGCAGGGGAAGAGCCAAAGATTTCAAGAATTGCAACCTGTTTTCCTCTTTACTAACTTTCCACCCTTCCTGGTTCTTTCCCATCTTCCCAAGACCTTACTTGAACCCTTCTGCTCCCTGTAGAGAAGATTCAATTGTTTTCTTTAGTATCACTGTAAAATATTTTTAAAGAGAGGCAGCGTGACACCAGAATCGACTGCACAGGTCTTAGATGTAGATCTGATTATGTTTGGATCTTGTACGATAAGAAAGAGCCTTTGATTCTAGACAGCTGCATAAATTCAATACCTGAGTTCAGCTGATTACATTAGCTGGAAGATAATATCATCCATTTCTTATTCAAGGAATTTTAAAAAGATTCTGAAGGGCCAGAGGAAATAATAGAGGCCTAGTTCAGATTCTCGGTTCCCTCAGCTGTGTGGGTGAAGCTGCGGACACTCTGGAGACCAAATGGTGAGCAACCTGATCTGTACTAGAGTGAACAGATTTACTGTGCCGCAACCCTTCTTCTCTGCGTCTTTATACTCATGGGCTCTTGCCTCAACCCCAGCAGCTCCACGCTCACTCTTCCTGCCAGAGCTGGCTTCCCATTCTCAGTATGGGCACCTTTCACTAGTTAGTCCTCTGCATCTCATTCTTACTCTATTATCTTCCTGAGAAATCTTCCTCACTCCCATGTGTTGGGGTCACAGATGTACCGTGAATCAATCTCTGACACCAAACGTGGTGGCACATGGCTGGCTATCATCTTATCACTTGGGGACCAGAGGCAGCAAGGTTCCGCAAGTTCTAGACCAGTCTGCTAATTTCTAGGCTAGCCAGGGATAATTAACAAGACTGTGGCTCTAAAAAAACCAACCAAACAAAAATGATTGATATAAACAGAAATGGCCTGAATTATTCTTAGTCAAAAAGTATGAGAAATGAGACTGTCATGGATAAAATCAATAAAAAAAAATCATGGTTCTTGTCTAAGAGAGCATCTCAAAATTACTTAAACAGATTTTTCCCACTACATAGTTTATCTTATGACCAAAATAGCCAAGGCGGTGGTCCTACTGTATATATTTTGGTCTAATTTCCTAAGAAATCCAGACACACACTTCTGGATAGAACTGGTTGACAGACATTCAAGTGCCTGTATAATCTATTTCTTGCCCAGACTCTTAAGTAGTCATCTTTGAAATTAACCCCCAGAGAATGAAAGAAATGTGTTCAGGTAATCAATGAGGATCAGAACGTATCTGAAAGGAAAACTGATTGAAAAGACTTAGTATAGAGACCCATGTTTAAAGTGATACATAGATGCTTTTGTGCAAAATCAGACTGTGTGAGAGGAACCCAAAGATCTTGTAGATGTGCAAACATACTTCTTGTCAAGCAATCACCAATGCCAGTTGAAGTTTGAATTAATCTTAAAGAGGCATACTTATTTTAAAAATTATTTCTTTTACTTTTTGAGTTTATTATATAATCACATCATTTTGCCTTTCTCTTCCCTTCCCAGCTACCTCTCTTTTAAATTCATGGCTAATTTTTCATTAATTGTTGCTAATGCCTACATGTATATGTATATACCCACATATTCTTAACTATCACCTGCTCAGTCTGCATAAAAGTTACTTGTATGTATGCTCTAAGGGCTGTTGGACACTCGACAACCAACTGGTGTGCTCCTCTTTGAGTAAGACCATTTCTTCCACTCTCAGCATTCCTTTGGTTTTTTTGCGGTTCTTTATGTAGGACTGAGGCCTTGTGCGCTTCAAAGGAATGACATGGTACATGGCTTCCTCCCTTCTAGTCACCAATGTGTCAGAGCAGGGTTGCTCTCCCCTGGGTGTGAGAGTAGCTTAGAGTGAAAAGCCTTTGTGTCACAGAAAAGATTCTTTATTGTTCCTTTTACTTCCAGGGCCCCTGTATTTGTCAGAGCAGGAGATTAGCCGTGATTAATTCACCCAAGAATTACTGCTAGCAAAGCCTTGTTACTCGTCACACAAATCCTCCATCTCTGTGGGATTGGGAGACTTACTTTGCAGTTTGAGACTGTTTCTGGCACAGGTTGATCTCTATTTTTGATTAGATAGACTTCTGGTGATCAAATTTTCATACATACCCAGTGTTTTTTTTTTTCATTTAATTTCATAGGAGAATTTCTCCATAAGAAAAAAGGGAGTCATTAGGTTTGGGTGTATGATCTAGTTATTTTTCCATTGTTGTGATAAAAAACCATGATCAAGGCAACTTAGAAAGGAAAGAGTCTTTTTGGACTTCGAGTCCCAGCAAGCTAGATTCGGTGCTGGCAGAGCAAAGGCGTGCCAGCAGGCAGAGAAATCTGAACTCTCTCATCTTGAACTGTTTTGACCACTGAGTGATGTGGGAGAGCCCCACCCTCTGTGCTCAGTGTCGTAACTGGACAGGCATCTGGGCTATATTAGAGAGTTAGCTGAATGTGAGTCTGGACAAGTCTATGATGACTTGGGACCAGGATGTATAAGCCAAAGTCAACCCTTTCCTCCTCTCCTCCTCAAATTGTACTTTGTTATGGTGTTTATCTTAGTGACAGAAAAGGCAAGGAGAAACCAAACTTGTCTCTTTCAGTTTTATTTTTTTTTTTTTGTTTTATATTCCATCCACACCGTCAGGTGAACCCTCATTCCCAATCAGAAGCTGCCAATGTTGGATTTCTCATCCTTCTGAGCTAAGAGATACACTCTCTTTGTTACAAAGTACCCAACCTGGAAGTTTCTGTTATAGCAACAGCAATAGATTAGTATAGTATCTACTGTGCCTTGAAAGCTTTAATCTTTCAAAAGTTACTTTAAGCATCTCTTCTTTACTCATGCCCATTATATTAATTTTTCTTCAGAGTCTGAAACTCACAGCTGGGAAAAGTCATCATTAGCTTCAGAGCGGCTTCTTCCCTTATTGAGAAACTTCTCAGCTTCATCTTAACCATGAGGATAATTACATCGCAGTAGTATTGCTGCGAGGATTAGAAGAGATAAATATGTAAAGCTCTTACAATGGTGCCTGGAACTTGAGAAATACTAGCTCCTTGCCTTTGCTCTTCCTTTGCTAAGTGGTTAGTTTCATGCTTGGTCATTATTGCAGGTATCGAAGTTTGCACCAATATATTGGTCCAGACATTGGTACCTGAAATTTTATATATGTGTGTGTGTGTGTGTGTGTGTGTGTGTGATTCTTTAGGTGACTTAGGTAATGTCAGTGGCTATGTTTTACAGTGATTACAGACCCCTTCAATAGAACTCACCTCACACTATGTGTGATGGTTTGAACGAGAAACACACCAATAGGCTCACATATTTGACTACCTCATCTCCAATGGGTGGCACTGTTTGGGGGAGGTCATGGAACCTTTAAGAGGTGAAGCATTGCTGGAGGATGTATATCACCGTGGGAAGGTCTTGAGAGTTTGTGGATTCATCTCACTTAATAGTTTGCAATTTCTGATTGCCATTTGCAGCTGAAAGTGAGGTCTCCTGTGCTTTCTCCACCGTTATAAACTTTCCTTCTGGAACTCTCAGTTAAAATCAACTTTTTTTTCCCCATATGCTGCCTTTGGTCCATAACCACTGGAAAGTAACTAATATACTAAGAAGTGTAGATGCAGATGGTTGGTTAGTTTAAGCCCCAACTCTAACCTGATTGAAACACAGACATTACAAAGACATCCTTTTCCCTCTCATTCCCAGCTTACACGAGTTTTCTTTGGACATTTATATGGCACTTTTCAAAGATATGTTCAGAGCAGAACATCAGACATAAAAACCACTTCCCTGCAAAGCTAACCTGTATAAGGGAGTAGGTTGAGCAACCGTTCCCTTGTGTAGCATAAACCTGCCTGCTTCTATCCAACTTTATTGTTGCTCCCCAGTTTTTCATTTTAATTCAGTTTAAAACATCTTCTAATTCATAAATACTACCAGGATTAAGGAGTCAGATACTCCTGAAAATCTTATTGACTGAACCCATCAGCACTTCAATCCTAATTCTTACCTCCTGCTTTTCGGAGGTGGACTTCATCACATCTTTAACCCATGGTCGAGCTCCAGCTCTCTACACCAGAGGTTATGATAAGTGTTGCAGAGAGGCAGTGCAGCTCTGGGGTAGACACATGCAAGGCCGTAGATCTGTTTCCCAAGCACTACAAAAATATTTTATAGATTATATGTGAACTAATTTTTAAAAAAAATTATTTGATTTTATGATTTGGTTGCACACATGTCTGTGCCTCATGTGTGTACCTGCTACCCATAGAGGTCACAAAAAGGTGTCAGATCCTTTGGGACTGAAGTTTCAGATGGCTTAGAGCCAACATGAAGATGCTGGGAATTGATCCCTGGTCCTCTAGGAAGATCAGTCAGTGTTTTTAATCTTTGAATCATCTCTCCAGCCTCTATATGAACTACTTTTGAGGGGAAATTATTCCTATCGCTCCCACCTCATGCATCTGGTGACAGGAATGGATAGATTAGAAATAACAATATTCAATATTCAGAAGATTAAAAGTGTTTGTGATGTAAAGTTAGACTACAGAGTCTTATGAGCTTGCTGTTCCTTCTGTGGAGACATTTTGTTATCCTTGTATAACTGTGTATAATTTTACATTATTGTTTTCTCCTCTCCTAAGACTGTTTTCTCTAAGCTATTTCCCCTATTTGTTTAGGTTTCCATTATTAACACTTGAGGGCCCTTTCCAAACATAGATGGAGATGGAAAAGGGCTGGCCTTGTCAGCTCTGCCTGTCAGTGGGAGGAGATGGCTGAGGCTTTTTGCTAGGAATTTGGACTCTGTTTCCTTAATCTGTACCAGATAATTGCCTTTCCCAGAGAGGTCTCCTTTTGCCTTCAGCTGAAAGTCTCCACATTCTTCCTTACATAATCCTCATTTAATCAACTTTGTTTCTTATCTTTTTTTTATGTAATCCTATACAATTGGAAGAAAACTCTTCAGCATTCCTTTAGGGATGAAAGAATCAAACTGCAACAAGATTGTAGATTACACAATGAATTAACAAAAGGGTTAGATTTTGCAGCTTTACAAAGGGTTCTGCATCCTTGAAGAGCTATAACCCTTGCTCTTGGTTGCCTTGAGGCAACCTTGAACCAATACGTTCATAGTACCTTCTAGACTCCCCCACCACTATCCGGAAGCCTTGTAACTCCTAACATGAAGGCTGAGTCACACGGCACAAACCTTTCTCCCACTTGGAAGCCTGTAAGATTATTCACTGGGACTATGTCTTCAATCTCTGTGTCTCCCTTTAGAACTTGAGCATGTGACCTTCAGGCTGATGTAATTTTCTAATAAAGCTCTCATGTGAAGGAGAATTCACGTCAGCATCTTTCATTTGCACCTACAGCCTGCCTAACAACACCAAACTCTGTCTGACAGAAAGAATCCAGAAGCAAGTGCCCTTTAACTAATGCTATTGCTGTCTTGCATTATGTTTATACAGCGATGTCAAGGTCTAATATACACTTGTGTAAACTTTGTAATAGTTCGTATTTGTCTTTTCCAGTTTCACTGCAAGATAAACAGCTCTGCCGCATAACATAAACTGCGCATTTAAAATAGGACTTAGTGCCTTCTATTGTGTGCTTTTTCCTGAACTGTGATGTCTTAAAATGGTTATTCAGTGAGTATGTGTGTACACACACACATATGTACATCATGTTGTATACTGTAAATATGTGCAATTTAGATTTATTTATTAATCAAATCCCAGTTAGGCCCAAGGAAAAAATAAAATTAAGATAATGAAAATAAAATAAAACAAAGGTAACTATCCAATTATGAGAATCCTAGAACTGACATAAAAATTTTAAAATAGCTATTTTATGAAGCTATAAATAAAAGTTGACTAAAATCTATGGGAAGTTTAAAAAAAGATTCATTTTATTTATTTACACATGTGTGCATAGGTGTGTGTGAGAGAGAGAGAGAGAGAGAGAGAGAGAGAGAGAGAGAGAGAGAGAGAGAGAGAGAGAGAGAGAGAGAGTATGTATGTGAGGATGTGTATGCCTGTGCATTCATGGGAGCCAGAAGAAGGTATTGGATCACTTGGAGTTGGAGCTACAGGCATTTTCAGGATAAGCAGCTTGTTTCTGTGTACATAATGCTGAGATATGAACTCCCATGCTCATGACCATGCAATAAGCACCCTTAATTTCTGAGCCATTGCTCCAGTCCCAAACCATGGTATTTTTTTATTTGAAGGAAATTAAAAAACATTCTTCATAGTGAAAAACACAAAAAAAAAAAGGTATAAGAAAAAAAACATATTGGAAAATGCCCAGAGATGCAGTGGGGCAGAGAGGAAGAATCAGACAATAGGAAGCTAAAAGACATGGTGGCGTGAGACCGAGTTCACCACACAAGGAGATACCCCGTCCTTTGTGGTCAGGAACAAATCTCACTTGGGAATAACCTCAGGGTCTGACAGCTCTAAGCTGTGGCTAGAGTCAAATTCTGGAGCCAACAACCATTTTTCACTGCTGTAGAGCCTGGGGATTGTGACGTATGCTTGATACCCACAGCCAAGGGACTGATACACAGGAAACTTTGAATCTTGTAGTAGTGGCTATCCTAATGGGTGTCAGGTATTGTTACTCCTGCCTCCTCCTGCTCATGTTATCTCCTATGGTCCTTTAGTGCCTCCCTATATTTAATCTCTCTTACTTTTATAATTTATAAACTAATTTTCTGTCTATATGCATCCTAAAATTATGTCAACAATTCTCAACTGAAGATAGTTTTACTTCCTCGAGAAACTGACAAATGCCCATTATTTGTGCTGGAAGAGAGAAGCAGCACTGTGGTCATCTAGGAGGCAGAGGCCAGAAGGACTCTTACAAGAACCGCTTCTCCTGCAATGCACAAGGCAGACAGCAAAGAACAACTGCTCCCCAAATGGTCTTTGTGCCAAGGTTAAGGACCCAGGGCTTGGAAGGACTGAGGTAACTAAGTGAATTCATGTTTTAAGAAGACTTCACCTGAATCGGTAAAGAGACTCAATGAAGAATTAAGAATGGAAACTATAAGTCTGAGTAGCTACCGTACTGATTTCCACAGTGGCTGGACTAAATTACATTTTCTCCACTTCCCCACATTCTCATCACTGGTCCTGTAATTTGTTTTCTTTATGCGAGCCTTTCTGAGCAGGGTGAGATCTAATCTCATTATAGTTTTAATTTGCATTTTCCTTATGTGTTAAGGGTGTTGAACCCTCTGTTTTCACATATTATCCATGTGTACTTCAACTTCTGACAATAGCCAGTTCATTCATCTCATTAGCCTGTTTATTGACTGGGTTGTGTGTCTTTTAATTGATCTAAGTTGTGAAGAACTTTTGTGAGTGTGAGATGTGGAAGCTAAAGTTAGGAGAGACAAATGAGTGTACAAAGTCTGAAGTTAAATCTGTACAGATTGGGTCTTTCTGAGGTTCTTTATTCTCATTCTACAGTGTAAGTTAACTTCACATAATACCTCAGCCCTAGAGTGGCCTCAATAGTGAGTCACCTTTATATTAGGTAGAGTCAGTGAGAAGTCACGTAGCTGCCACAGGAGACAGACGCTTCTACTGGAGTTCGCTGAAACTTTACCAATAGGCCATGACCTTGTGGAGATGCACAGATTAATGGAGATGGGTTAATTTAAGATATAAGAGTTAGCCAGAAATACGCTCAAGCTATCGGCCAAAGATTATTGCAAATAATATAGTTTTTGAGAGGTTATTTCGAGTCTGAGTGGCTGGGAACAAAGGAGTAGTCTCCGACAACACATCGCCATCCAGCTGGATCAAGTACTTTAATATAAGATCCCAAACCTTGAATCTGTTAGAGGAAGCTTAGCAAAAGTGTTTCATTATATAATTATAGGCAAATGTTTTCTGAAAAAGACTGCAGTTGCTCAAGAAATAATTCTGAGTATTGACAAATGGGAGTACATGAAATTAAAAGCCTTCTGCAAAGTCAGGAAAAAATATCTGGCAGAGTCAAGGGATCCTGCAGAATGGGCAAAGATACCTTTCCCAAATACGTATCAGACAGGTGACTTACGTCTGGTTATATAAAGAACTACAAAATTTAAACAAACAAAAAGCCAAACCATCCAATTTAAAAATTGAATACAGAGTAGTGGATTGAATACATAGTTCTCAAAAGAAGAAAAGCAAATTGCCGAGAATACTGAAAAAGCATTCAGCATCCTCAGCCATTAAGGAGAGGCAAATTTAAACTGCTTCGAGATGGATTCCATCTCTCCAGTCAGAATGGCTGTTATCAAGCACACACAGGACAGCAGATTTAGTGAGGACGTGAAAGAGGAACTATCGTTTACTGAAGGTAGGAATAGAAACATGTACAACCATTGTGGAAATCAGCCTAGCAGCTCCTCAAAAAATAGAACTATCATGTGTCAAGCTCTGTCACTTGGGCACATACCTGAAGGAATCTAATCCAATATATCACAGAAATATTTGTACCTGTTTAGAGATTTCTTATTCACAACAGCCCAGAAATGGAATCTGCCTGAATGTCCAGGAATGTATAGCTCTGGAAAATCTAGTTCATGTATACAGTGGGATTTTATGCAGCCATCCAGAAAAATAAAATCATGACCTTTGTAAGAAAATGGATGTAACTAGAAGCCATTATGTTGAATAGAATAAATCAAACTTGGAAATCCAAATACATATTTTCACTTATTGTGGATATTATGCTTATATGTGGATGTACGCATATGTACAGATAGGTTCATATATGTGTCTGTGAAGGCGTAAGTCACAAACAATCCCACACCAGTTTGGAAATATGACCAATAGAGAAGCTATTTATTTAAAGGGGAAAAACTTACACATCACCGTCCCAGACAACAGCCCTCTGCTCAATCAGGAAGGGAGCCTAGTTGCCAGAAGAGGAGCCGGAAGCAGAGTCGGAAGCCAGAGTGAGAGCAGAGGGAAGTGGCCACATTTTTAAAGGGAGAGAGACCACGCCCTAGTGGGCTGGTATCTTAGCAGCTATTGGCTGAAGGAGCAGAAGGAGATCCCGTAACATGTCTGTGTGTCACAAAACTTGGAAGGGCAACAGAGGGGAGGGACAGCTTTTAAGTGAAATGGGAAAGGAGGTGAGAAATAGAGACTAATGAATATGTGTAGTAAGAAAGCAGACTTAGAGGTTAGCTAGGAAATGGAAGAGTTAGCTGGAGAGTTGCCTTGTTCTGTAACCTGCAAAGGCCTTGCCACCACCATGGGTCTGCAGCATTGTGTCTTTAACATGGCCACACTAATGTCAACAATTCACATTTACTCAGGACTTCATTTACTACCCACAGTCCTGATTAATTCCGTTCTCAATTTGACACAAGCTGGAGTCATCTGAGAAAAGGGAACATCAATTGAGAAAATGTGCCCCATCATGTCAGCTAGCCTGTGGGGCTGTTTTCTTGATTGGTGATTGACGTGGAAATGCCCAGCTTAAGGTGGGTGTTGACATCCCTGAGAAGGTGACTATGGGGTATCTAAGACGGCAAACTGAGCAAGCCTCTGAAACTCTTCATCATGGCCTCTGCTCCAGTTCCTGGCCCCATGTTCCTGCCCTGACTTCTCTCAATGGTGGGCCATGATCTGAGAGTTGTAAGATGAATTTTTTTCTAGTTGCTTTTGATTAGAATGTTTTATCATAGCAAGAAACCTAGCTAGGGCAAGGAAGGGGACAAGCGTGGGGACAGTGAGGGAGGAAAACAAATGAGAAAAAAGCAGAATGAGGCATGTGTATGAAGATTCCATAAGGAAGTAATTTGCAGCAATAATTGATATTTAACTATTAATTATTAATCAATGACTCAATTGATAATTAATAATCTGTGTCAATGATACAATTAATTGAAATTAATTTGTATTCTATTCTAAAATACGAAAAGGCAATATTTATTAATGTAAGCATACATATATACCCAAATTTTTCGAAATAAAAATATACTAGTATATTCAATCATTTCTTTGCTCACACTGTGTTTCTTTCAAACTCACACTGACACAGACAGTGACACAGACAGACAGAATCCCAACTCATCTCCCTCCCCCAGATAATCACTTGCTTTAATTAAAGGAATATTGATAAGGCTTTGTTCATGGTTTTGAACTAGAAAATCCATTCCTATTATTCCCCCCCCCCAGGGAGATCTAATGCCAATAGCCATACTATATCATGCCATATGGATTAATTGACTTTTTTTCTGGAGAATATTTTTTAAAAAAATTCAACAATGCAATGTTATCAAGTAGAATTTAGCTCCTACTGTCCACAGTTTTTATTGCTTTTGCGAACATGTAATGATAGTTTAGGAGTAGAAAGACTGGTAGAGTTCTCTTGAAGTTGGCCAACCTATAACACTGAAAGAGAATGGCACATGAACCATTTGTTCCACCCCTACCTTTTCAGATAAATTATAAAATAATAACACTCTGTCTTGTATTTCCATGACAACAATAACAAAGTCCTTTCTCTTTAAAGGACAGCTATCAATGTAGGCCACTTAGCGCAGAGTTCCTCTTATGGATGTGGCAACCTCTTTAATCCCCACACATTAACAGCAAAGGGAATATCGGAATAAACATTAAGACAATAAAGAGAGGACTTGGGAAGCATGAGGGTGAGGATTTCCTAATTTTAAGGGAACCAGATTTTGTACTTCATAGAGGGGAAAAGAAATGAAGCTTGGATATAGAGCTCTTCAATAAAAATACAGTAAAACAAATTGAGGAGCCGATAAAGAAGGCATTCTGCAAGAGAAAAAGGAAAAGTCAGTCTTCAAAAGTGGCTCAATTGATGATGAAATAGTCAATAAGTGAAAACATTTAACATCTGACCAGAGTAACTGTTATTGGACTGGGTTACTGAACGGCTCCTGTTTCCAATACACAAGTTGAAGTCTGAATAATATGATGGGATCCAAGCCAGTCTTGAAATGATTTTGGCCACGGCCCAGCCTGGCCAGGCATGGGTACACAGCAAGAGAGGTGTAAACAGGGGTCGAACCTGGAGGGATTGTAGACTAGATGACTGTCTGTGAACTGAACATGGAACTCACTGAATCTATGAGACTGTGAATGTTGAGGGTCAGGAAGAGAGAGGACTTGGGGACATAAATGTAATATTTCTAAGGGGATACCAGTACAGTATTGCAATATTTTATAGCTGGTGTTTAGCTAATAAGAAAATACATCATTTGATCCCTTTTGAAGATAAAGCCTAAGCTGTCACAGAGACTAGCCTCAACTTTCATTTGTTCTGAAGTTCACCATTTCACATTTTTAGAAAAGCAACACATGGATTATACATAAATGCCACTTCCTGCGCAAATGGAGTCACATCGATCTGATCATTGCTTTCTGAATAATGCATACTAACAGCACGAAGCAAAGTATGCTGTGCTCTGCACTTGTTGGCAACAGAAAACATAAAAACATAAAAAAGATGTCTTCAGTGAATTGTTAAAGCTGTCGCTTAGGAGTAGAACAACAGACAGAAGCCAAGTAGCCCAAAACATATGGAGACACAAAATATGATTTATTCCACACCTGCAAATTTTCAGATTTGAGAAAAATATTAACTGCTGAAATGTTTTAATAAATAGAATCTGTCAAAGTAAATGCTGCCAGACTTGAAAGGATAGGCCCAATGTCCATTTATCAGCTAGAAGGAAAATCAAAACATACTACCGTTAAGGTAAAGTATTCTATGCCTCTTTATGATGTCGCTATTTCGTAGAGAACTCTATTGAGTGTGATACCTGTTAAGTGTATGGGAATTTACTTAATTTTAGAAATAGCTGATTCCATACTTGGACACATAATGATTCCCTCTCCTGTTTTTTTTTTTTTTTCTCTCTCTCTCTCTCTTTTGAGATGGAAGACCCACATTACGATCAGCAACACTGATGCTGTCAACTTTGAGAAAATCATACACTTTTTATAGGAATTCAAGTTGAAAGCTACATGGCAGCCAGCATTCAACAAACAGAAATACAAAACCCTTTCCTTTTCTCTTATTATTCAAACCAGGAAGAGAAGAGGTCTCACACCTGATGCATAGACACAGGTAGCATATTATACATAGGCATGTGTTATCGCTCTAGTTGATGGTGTGAACCTGGGGGAGCAGAGCCTAAAAAAATGAGGTAGGATGAAGTCTAATGCAATAGCCAATTTTATTCAGGTTACCAGACAATCCGTTTTCTAAAAGTTAAGCAAGGTTGTATGAGCAAAATTCACATGAGTTTAAGCTACATACAGTCACAAAAAAAAAGGTGACGTGAGTTTAGGCTGCACACAGTCACAAGGACAGCTCACGCTTGCAAACATCTGAGTAAGAATAGTAGAAGATGGCTGATCTCAAACAAACCCAGTCCTATTTAGTACACTTTGGAGCAGCGTGAAAGCACATCCCAAGAACAGCCCTTGTTATGGAGGAACAGAGGTCGCAAGACTCCTGTTTTCTTTAGAGTTTTCTTGTAAGCTCCCAGAATTCTCCTCTCACAGCTTCATTGATGGACAGTGCTCTGACAGGCAAGGAAGCATGTATTTACAAAGGGTATGGGGACAGGATTGGAGATGATTATGGGAAAGGCAGTGGTGTGTGTGTGTGTGTGTGTGTGTGTGTGTGTGTTTGTAAACATTGTGGCAAGCAGCAGTACTTTTCAGGATGACTGGGCATTTGAGCTTCCTTGAGGGTTGGATATAGCTCAGATTAAACAATAAATGACCATAATCTCCAGGAAAAATGTCAAATGCACAAAAGAGAAAGCAGAAAGCTACTGAGTAAGTCTGGGGAATAGGGAGGCAGGTAAACAAAGATGGGGAAATGTTGCCTTGCTGTCCTGACTTTGACCCCATTTATGGGAAATGTCACCCTGCTGACTCCTCTGGATTTTTACCTGTTTGAAAGGATCAAAACATGAACCATATGCATACAGACTCAATGTACCACACCACAAAGTCTTAATAAAATAGAGGGCAATGGAAATGCTTAACTCCACAGCAAGAAACCTTAGGACAACTATGACTAAAAAGGTTTTTAAAGGAAAGGCAAGGAAATTCCCAGTTAACCCCTAAGGCATCACTACAAGGAGGACCTTTAAAAGCATCTTTATCTGTGCACTAAAGCCAAGGGGAATTCCATTCATGATAGATGTTGTATGTTTGTGAAATAGGAACGAAGCCACTCAAAGTCTAGAAATGTGGCCCAAAAAGTTTGTGTCATCAAGTCCTAAGACTTATGAAATGTCAAGATCCACAGTTGTGGCTGCAGATGCAGATACTGAGAGCACCCTGAAATCAGTCTATAGAATACAGTTAGACTAGCCTAACCAAAGGAATTCTGTGGCAGAGAGCACACAGGCCATTTGGGATGTAATGGGCTTGTCTCCGATCCTCAGACCCACAACTGGTCTTGTATTCTCCACCAAAGCTTGGCAAACTGTACAGTTCTCCATCACATCCTGTGTTCTCACCCGAGAAGGTTCTCCTTCTGTCTTTTCCCTTGCTTGTTGTCACTGGGTTGAAATCATCCGCAGGAAGCCCTACAGTAGTCAGGACAACGAAGAGCTTATCCTCCTGCAACCACCTGTTTCCTGGCTAAGCTCTCTGGAGCGGCTGTAAGCATATTTGTTCATCTGGTCATTCATTTATAGAATATTTGACTTTCCAAGCATATCACAAATAAACCTTGGTAATCAACGGTGAACCAGTCAAGATGGTTTCTATTCTCATAGACTTCTAGTCCTGACATCTGGTGCCCAAAAGTACCCCCAACATTGAGGATTAACACCAAAGAATATTCCTATGTATAGGATTTTACCACTTTGGTAGCACAAAAAGCCACACCTAATACTTGAAAACCAACAGGCTGCTTGCAACTGAAAATTTAATTTATAAATAAAGATTTCAGATACAGGAAAGTCAATAGCCAGGCATCCTGTTGTCACCATGGTGCTGTCTGCAATTTAGTCTCTTTCAACTTCCAGCCACTGTGAGCATGCAGCTTTTATTGATGTGTCTTGTGGGACAAGTAACTGGTCCACCATTAGCATCATGGAGCATTTTAGCCTAAGCAAACCTGCCTCCTCTGGGGCATTCTTTGAGCTCTGCTTACGTTTCCTACAGTACCATATTACAGTCATAAGGAAGGCTGAGAACGCCATATATTTCAAACTCTGCACATATTGATAATAGAAACAACACTGAGATTCTGCTTATTAAAAAGGGAAAACCCAGTTAATGAGCAGACAGTCCGCAGTGCACTGTATAGATCAGCCACTGTGACAAATCATTTTTTTTCTTCATTGGCTGGTACATATTACACAGGCAATTTCTAAGTCTGGATTGACTGATGCTGTGAAAGTGTTCATTTCTGTGTTTATTGAATATAACTCAGGTTGTACTGACTTGGGCTGAAACTGCAAAATGGGTTTTGCATGCTCATTTGCTGGCAGTGTGCTCCAAGTCACGCTGAACATGTAGGGATTGTATTGGAGACTCACACTCCAGAATATCTAGGGATTGTATTGTAGACTCACAATGCAGAACATCTAGGGACTGTTTTGGAGACTCACACTGCAGAGGACTGGAGGAATCTCCCTCCCCTGACAGCTGTGGGAAGCCTCATCCTGTTTGCCGAATGCTGAAGATCTGGTAACAAGCGATTGTCTCAAAGGATAGAGAAAACAACTAAAAAAAAATGTCATGGACATAATTCCAATTAATAGGGAAAAAATGAAACAAATGATAACTAAAGCCTGGGTTTTAAAATCAGATGGGCTGGGTGTGGGAGAATTGTCTGTATTCCGTCAATCATGTTATAAATAAACGCTGATTGGCCAGGCAGGAAATATAGGTGGGAAAACCAGACAGGAAGTAGAAATGATGTAATGAGTACAGGAGAATTCTGGGAAGGAAGAAGTTGATTCTTCCCACTCCTACCCCGACCACCAGAGCAGCAGGATGTGATCTGCCCCACTGAAAAAAGGTACTGAGCCACATGGCTTACGTAGATCAAAAAAATGGGTTAACCAAGATGTAAGAGTTAGCCAGTGAGAGGCAAGAGCTAATGGGCCAATCAGCTTATAATTTATGGAAACCTATGTATGATTTTCTTTGGGGCTAAACAGTTATGGGGTACAGGGCATGACAAAAACAGAAACCCAAACAAACAAGCCAGCCCATTTGTGTTACAGCTGGGTTGGCATTCCTGGCTTTTGTACCAATTGGTGGTTTGACCTGACTCTGGGTTAGTTCACGGAGAGTGTTATGACCAGACTGAAGGAAGCCTGGAGAATTGGTAAAGCTTGCCCTTAGAGCATGTGTATGAGGGTGTTTTCAGCGGAGGTCGGTGTGGGGGCATCACTGAACTAAGTGGAGTAGGTTTGCCCTCAACATGGGTTAGGAAATCATCCAATCATTCAAGCGCCCAGATGAGACAGGGGAGCAGGAGGCAGAGGCACGAGTCTCTCTGGTTGCTCTTGACTTGGCTTGTTCTTGACTGTGTGCATTGCCTCCTGCTGCGGTCCTATGACAGAAGACCCCAGAACCTTTGTCTCTTGAATTCTGGAACTTGCGCTTGTGTTTCCCCAGAGGGTCACAGGTCTTTCCATGAAGTCCGTATCTGAGGCCTTCTGGTTTTTCAACTTTAGGCTTCTTGGACTGAGCTGTTACCAGCTTCTCTTGAAGATGGAAATTTTCAACCTCTTGTGATTGACTATATGAGCCAGTTTCTTTCACACACATGCGCGCACACACATATACACACACCACACCACACATACACATGACATACTACACACACACAACATATACACACAGACACATACACGCACACATAGACATATATACATACACCACACACATGACACACACACATACTACAGACACATACATGCACACAACACACACACACAACAGACATACACAGACACACACACACAGTGTTTCTTCAGAAAAGTCTAACTAATCCAGATTTTAATATGAAGAATGGTTTTATTTTATTTATTTATTTTTATTTTATTTTTCGAGACAGGGTTTCTCCGTAGCTTTTGGTTCCTGTCCTGGAACTAGCTCTTGTAGATCAGGCTGGCCTTGAACTCACAGAGATCCACCTGCCTCTGCCTCCCAAGTGCTGGGATTAAAGGCATGCGCCACCACCGCCCGGCTATGAAGAATGGTTTTATGGCTATAGAACTAGCTTGCTTAAATAACATCCCTTATTTGGCTTGGAAGGTTCTGGAACTGACATTGATTAAACATAAAGATGCTTCTGGGGCTATTAGTACACTGTGTATTCACAGTCCATGATTCAAATTATGTGTAGAGATGTGTCATGTGAACTGATTAACCTCTTTTATCAATTTTAGATCATTGAGGCATCTTGTGAGCATGTCTGGGGTGTTTCCAGACCATGAGCCTCTGACTTGTCAGTGGTTTAATACATTGGTACCTTTAAAATGTGAATGGACTACTGAGAGGTGGCAGAAGTGTGGGAGGAGCAGCACAGTTGGAGGAAGTGGCACCTGCAGGGATGCTTTTGAATAATGCCCCTGGCCCCTTCCTGTTGCCCATTACCTCCTCTGCTTCCTAGCTGCTCTGAGGTGAACATTTCTACCACACACCTCCACCAAGATATTCTGCCTCCTCACTAACAGTGGATCCAGCCA
>NW_026067910.1:17795858-17798358 GCF_014885135.2 Alexandromys fortis | reverse complement strand
TGGTTGCTGGGAATTGAACTCAGGACCATTGGAAGAGCAGGCAATGCTCTTAACCTCTGAGCCATCTTTCCAGCCCTTAAGATAGATTTTTTTTTCTCAATGCTGTGAACGGAGCCCAGAGCCTTACACTTTCAAGGCTGGTACTTGCACACAGATAAATCCCGACCCAGAAACATCTTTTTTAGTTGATGTTCTTATCCAGATAATTATATTTCAAATGTAATTTTCACAAATAATGATGAAACCCTTCCTTTTTTTTTTCTTTCCCAGGTTCCTCCAAAGGAAGCACTCTGGAAGGCTATAGCTTGAAAGTGCAGTCATTCAGGTTTTCCTGGGTGTGCCTGCATGCCTCTCTTTGTGTAGACCGTTCTCTATAGTTCTATTACCCATGTAGGTCTAGGTGTAGTCAGGGACTGCTTGTTCATTTCCTGGCCACCCAGACCCAAAATAATCACACAGAAACTGTATTAATTGCAATACGGTTCGGCCAATCACTTAAGCATATTTTATCTAGCTCTTATATCTTTAAATTAGTCCATTTCTATTATTTTACATTTTACCAGGAGGCTCGTGGTTTACTGGAAAGTTCCTGGCTATCTTCAGTGCCTACATGGTTTCTCTTTGATTCGGCCTACTCTTTCCTCCTCTATCTGCTTAGAATTCCTGCCTTGCCCTACTCTCTGCTGCAACAGGTCCAAAGCAGATTCTTTATTAATCAATGGTATTCACAGTATGCAGAGGGGAATCCCCTATCAATTACCCTTTTCTGTCTAAATAAAAAGGAAGGTTTTAACTCTAACATAGCAAGATTACATACAACAAAACAGTTATCAAGCAAGAATTACAGTTACAAAATTTATATTTACTTTATCTTTTATCAAAACTAAGCAAAACTATAATTATAGTTTTCTATTTTTAACTCCATAAAAGACCCCAGAAGGCTTTAATAAGTGTATTGTAAGCAACTTCCATAACTCTAGAATTGATAGAGATGCCTTGTTGGCTGGACAGTCACCCAAAGTTTTTTTGTAACATTGAGGCATCCATATTCAGCCTTCAGGTCCATAGTATCTGGCAGACTTTTTCATGAAGCATGAGATTTCAAAGGCCACCTATATTGGCAGTTTGTCAGTCACTTTTTTTTGTGCCCTGCAGAATGTCTGGCAGACTTTTTTATGAAGCAGGAACCCTGAAAGACTGTCTCACCTTCTTTAGGCAACTTTAGCAGTCATTTTTTCTGTAGGTCCTGAATGTCCAGTTCATTCAGCATAACATCAAGCAGTCCAGGCAAGAGCAGTTTCTTGCCAAAATGGCTAGAAAACTCCATAAGGAGCCTCTTCAATACTCATCTTTTATTGAAGGAATTGCTACTACCAGGAGCAGATGTGTCTCATTGTCATGCAAAGTCCTAAGTTTTTAAAACATTTTAAAAGCCATATTCTGTTAGTCTTTGAAAGGTTTGAAGAATAACTATCCATCTGAAATATATCTCTGTACACCTAGAAAACCTAACATGACGACAGGTTTTACTATTTAAATGACTATCTATTAACCTGTATTTTTTAAACTACATGTTAACATTTTTTAAATAAGGTGCCCAAAGAAAACACCTTAATCAAGAGCAGAAAGATACATATAACAAAATTGACCTTAAATTTGTATCAATAAGCCAAGATACATACCAATGCAATGTATTTCTCTATAGCATATTCCTCTTTAAATATAAACAAACATTTATAACAATATTGGGAATTTGGGCATAGTTTTCTCCAAACTGCCTTTTGCTTTTTGTTGGAAGAAGTAATTTTGGGGGGGGGGGTGTTAATAGTGACCTTTTAGAGGGTCTTGGTCCATCAAACCACAATAGTCTGGAAGGAATCCACAGGTTCTCATCCTCTGTGGAAACACAAGCAGAACCTCTTTTTTAAAGCAACATATCCTTAGACCCAAATTTTGAAGTCAAGATACCTTTAAAGTTGGTCTAATTTAGCAGCCTGTACAATGAAATGTCTTTCTGTACTTAGTTTATTTACAGTAAAAATTCAAAGAAAACACAACATACATAATCTAGTTTCTCTGTATATATTTTATCTTTATGTGGCTTATTTTTCTTTACTCCTTTAATCTATGAATGTCTGTATTTTGTTTCTTTAAAGACTTTGTTTTATTTTTTTAAAACAGTTGCCTTCCTATACACTAAGGATAAATAAACAGAGAGGGAAATAAGAGAAGCATCACCTTTCACGATAGCCACAAAGAGCATAAAATATCTTGGGTTAACCCTGACCAAGGAAGTGAAAGATCTATTTGACAAGAACTTTAAGTCTTTGAAGAAAGAAATAGAAGAGGACACCAGAAAATGGAAGAATCTCCCCTGCTCTTGGACTGGGAGGATCAACATAGTAAAAATGGCAATTCTACCAAAAACAATCTATAGATTCAATGCAATCTCCATCAAAATCCCATCAAAATTCTTCACAGATCTGGAGAAGACAATAAT
>NW_026067910.1:17653752-17793209 GCF_014885135.2 Alexandromys fortis | reverse complement strand
TTTTTTTTTTTTTTTTGCTGCTAATATTGAATCAGGAAGGCCTCTCTTAAAAGAGCCATGATGTCCCTGCTTGTCCCCAGCAAGCAGAGCCCATCCCAAAAAAAAAAAAAAATGCTGGCTACTAAAAAGTCATGCTTAACTCTGTTCTTTTGTGTCTAGAAGATTTTTCAAGCTTTGTTAGGTTTTATTTGGATGTAGTCAGCCCCACATTGGGAGCCAGTTAGTAGTTGGATTCTCTCTTCTATCTGCTTAATATTCCACACTGCAACAGGCCCAAAGCAGATTCTTTGTTAACCAATTGTATTCACAGCATACAGAAGGGAATCTCACATCATTCAGGGACTGATCAGTTCTAACATCATTGCCTTGATCTTTTCTGCCATCCTTTTGTAAGCACCCCCATTTGCCACCCACTCACTCGGGCTCCTTATCCCTGTTGACTAGCTTACCAAGCCTGTTTGTTTTAAAGCAAATAGAGATAACTGATAAAGTCGGCCACTTTATTTTGTGTGTTTGGTTCCTCTGCTTTGTATCTCACTGTTTCTCTTTCGTGCCCCCTACAGGCTATTTGAATTGAATGATGTAGAACTCTTACTTCCATTTATGTCTACTTTTCTTTTCCAGTTTTGGGTATCACTTCCCTGGGTATCAGATGGAGTTATCTTTTTTCTTTCAATCATCAAACACAGTTCATAAAACTCAAGAGGGAGAAGATGGCTCTCTAAGGGTATACATACCTCTCTCCTTCTTCTGATGTTCAGTGATGTCTGATTGTGTGAAGAACTTCTTTTACTGAGTCCTTAAGGATATGTCTACTGAAAATGAATCTTTCTGGTCTTCTTTCGGCTAAGAATGTTTTTATTTTCTCTCATTTCTGAAGGATTTTTATGAGGCATACAGTTCACAGCTGCCAATTCTCTTCTTTGGCCCATCGATGAATATCATGCCTTCTGCAATCTCCTTGTTTCCAGGGAGCTGTGAGTCATTATTCAGGCTGTCACTGCTCTTATGTATTTCATTGCCTTGCGAGACAATCCAATGACAATGGCAATCCAAAACAGTGCCGTCAAGACATCTGTCTTTTTTCACTTTCAGTTTTAATGACTGTTTCTAAGCTTGAATTTCTTTGTTTGTTGTATTTGGGTTTCACTAAACTTCCTGTATTTTGTATAGATTTGTGACTTTTGTCAAATTTAGGAAATTTTCAACCATCATTTCCTCAAATACTTTTTCTGCCTTATTGTTTTTCAGGAACTCTGATAAAACTAATACAGATCCTGTTACTATCTTAGCCAGTGCCTGAAGTGCTACATCAAATACAAAAAAATAAATCGACTTTCTGTTTTCAGGCCAGTTTGATTCATTTTTCTCCCATCAGGCTTGTGGAGTTTACCCTCTGCCATGTCTACTACCGAGCCACTAGTGAGTTCCTCATTGCTATTGCAAACTATGTTGCTGTGTTTTTCAGTTCTGTGACTTGCCATTTGCTTCTTCTCCACTATAATGTCTACTTCTTGCTGCAATTTCTTTTCTCACTCAAGGGAATTTATAATTGACTGCTGAAGCATTTCTCTGTGGATTACTTTCTCTATATTTGATCTTTCTAGGAGCAAACACCTGACAATGTTTTTTGTTTGTTTGTTTGTTTTGGTTTTGTTTTCAATCCAGGTAGCAATTTTCTGGATTCTGGGTCTGACAGGTAATTTTTCTTTTGTATCCTGGGCAGTTTGCCCACTTAGTTGGGCAATTTGGTCTTATTAACCCCTTTCACATCAGCAGCTGTCTGTTTGGGGTCAGCACTGATCCTGGCCTTTTCTGAGGGACTGTTAATCTATTGGCAATGTACTTTATATAACTTTTATGGTTTAATTTTGTTTTTTTTTGTATATCTGATGCCACTTTGACTGATTAAATGAGGAGAAATTTGGGGTTGGTAGGGTACTCTCTTACTGTCTAGATGTCTATGAAGGGTGAGGAGTCTCAGATGTGTGATGTGATAGAGACACATCCTGAGTTCTTCTGCCCAGCTGGCCTTTATTGGGCTCCACATCTGTCCAACCTAGTGTGTTTGACTGAGGAGAAAATGTCTAAGATTCACAAAGACAGAGAGGCTGTGCATTCTAGCTGCCAGTGGCTGGGCTTCTTTACTTATGTCTAGATCCATTACCCACATAACTTATCCCTTAAAATCTGATATTCATGCTGTTGTTTAGGAAAAACTATTTTAGCATTGGTTATGTCCACTTTCCAGGATGTACTTGCATATTTGGATTTTTAGTACATTTCTTAGAACGTAGACCCTGCAGGCTTTTAGCAACAAATCTAATATTTCTTTTTTTAAAAGATGGTTTTGCCTGTTGAAATAATAATATCTAAACTAATGAGGTGTTTGAAGATAGGAGGTTCACTGAGTTTAAGGGTCAATGACCTTAGCCAATGTTTTTTTTTTTTTTTTTTTCGGACTTCGACATGGTAGACAGTGGAGACCTATTAGATTTGAAAATGAGACAAAAACAACAGAATTGCTAAGTCAATGAATAAGTGAACTCAGAATCTCAGCCAGACGGAAGCCTGGACAGAAAGTAACTAGGACAGATATGACTTTGTATTGAAGCACTTTTTTTGAATCTAATTTCACTTTGAAACTATGGAATCACTCCCTCCCTACTTTGTCGTGGGTGTTTTGTTTATGTGCTTACCATCAGTTTAATTTTGTTTCAGAAATAAAATGATATGCTTGAGATCTTGTTACAGGCCCACAATCTACACTGAATTTTCCATGTTTAATTTTCTTTTTCTTGAGACAGGTTTTACTATGGAGTTTAGCCTGGCCCTGGACATTGAATCCCTTTGTCTCTGTCTGTTGAGTGATTGGCTTAGAGTCATATAATACCATGCTCTTATAGGTTCAAGCTGGAATGCTTGATCCTCAGTTAGTGGAACTCTTTGGAAATGATAAGAGAGAGGTATGTGTGTCACTGGGGGTAGGTTTGGAGGCTTCAAAAGACCTTCCCTGACTCAGTCATCTCCCCTGCTCCTCCTCTCTGTGCAAGTTGGTGATCGGATGTGAGCTCTCAGCTACTTCTCCAATCACCAAGTCTTCCTGCAACTCTGCTTCCTGCCATGATGATCATGGACTGACTCTCTGAAACTATAGGCATGCTCTTAAAAAAAAAAAAAAAAAGAATTGCTCTGGTCATGGTGTCTCCTCACATCAATAGAACAGTAAGACAGCATATGATTAAATTCAGATAGATTATGGTAAGGAAAAACCTATATAAATTAAATCTACCAACCAAACAGAAAATGTCCCTTTAGTAACCCAGTTCTGTCATTTGAATCCCATGAAAAGAAGACCAAAACAATATTCAGGTCCCCTAAGTGTCCTCATTCATGTGACCCATTGTTAAGAGTGACTGAGCATTTTCTTTTTGATCTGTAAGATTATTTTTCCTTGAAGAACATGTTCTTGCTATTTTATATCTGTATGTGCTTTTATTTTCATTCTTGAATAAGATGTCAAGACCCTGGAAATGCCAGGCTCAAATCCTGTATCATGATGACCCCTGAACACCAGGAATCCAACCAGGAATCAAGATTAACATATGAATCAAGCCAGTCAGGCTGGGCAGGGAGTATTAGCTGGTAAAGTTGCAGGCTGCCATGCCTGACAACCAGAGTTGGGTCCCTGGGATCTACATAGTAGGAGGAGAGAACCATTTCTCACAAAGTGTCCTCTGATCTCCACACATGCACCATGGCCCATGCCCCCCCCCAAATAAACATACAAAAATGTTAAATCAATATAATATTAAAAAGAATTTGGTTGACCAAGGAATACTAGAAGCCCCTCCCACTACAGAAAACCCCTCCCACTTCAGGCTACAACCATCAAAACCAAGTCGATCAGTGGAAAGGCTCTTGGTATCTGAATGCATGAGAAGGTGGGTGCTATCTAAATATACTATACAGAGTTAAGATGTAGGTTTGGAGACTGAAAACCTTGGTCCTGTGCCAGCTCTCCTTCCTTAATAAATGTCCCTGTCACTATCATTTTCCACGTGTCTTTATGGCCTTTGTTGAAGGAGAGAAAAGCATAGAAATCTCAGTACATGCCCTCAGGACTCAGCTCATCACCTGGGACATCAAGGCTTTGTACCCGCTGTGCAAGCTATATCCCAAGGGTTAAGTTTTCCCCAATCTTTTTATTTTGAGTCAGAGTCTAATTGAGTTGTCTAGACTGGCTTTTAATCACTCTCTAGCCCAGGTAAGCCTTGGGCTTGATCTTTTCCTGTCTTACCATGAGACTGTAGGCCTGCCTTACCAGCACTTCTGGTAAGCTCAGAATTTCTACTAGCGTGGAAGCTTAGCAGTGTGGCTGAAAGTGTACGTTTAAATTTGGACTGTGATTCTGACTTCATCACTTATCAGCACAAACAAATGAATAAGGCTGTGAAATTCTCCAGGACTACCACTGCCTCAGTGATAAATTGGGGCTAATAATGGGCCCTATCTCACAGGCACATTGTGAGTGATTTATAAGAAAATATATGCAAAAAACTGCATAGTATCTGGGACATGGACATAACTGTAACTGTTAGCGGGACAGTTGGCAAATCTCAGGTTCTTCAAACTTAGGTCCATCCTTATAGACATATGAGCTTGCTTGTGGAGTCATCTTCATTGGTGATGTAATGAGGAGGAGGAATGAGGTCCCTAAAGGTTACTATGAGAATATCTGTGTGAAAAACACATGCTAGTCACTGTGCCTGTCTCATACGCACCAGTCCCTCTGATTTTCAGGTGCTGGTCCTATTTTCATTAACATCCAGATAGCCCATATCTACACTCACATCCATCTCTTGAACTCTACATTTTGTAGAACCCCATGATGAATGAATTCCTGTTTTTATGTTTCTATGTTACTAAAGCAACTTCATGTTTTAGAATAGGTTAGTGCTAATAAATAAGACATTTGAGCACTTCCTGTATACAGATACTAGACTACGTTTTATGATGTCATCTTATGTAACCTTCACCTTTGTCTTGTAACATATCTTATCTTCATGTTAGAGAGAAAGTTGAGACTATGGGGGTAAGCTGACCCAAACCACACATTTTGTAAATGAGTGTCAGGGTTGATTTGAACCTAGGTCTATCCAGTTCTAAAGCTTTGGCGTATATGTTTCCCCATCTCCATTTGGGAACTACCCAAGCCACAGAGCCAGGAACATCTTTGGTCATGCACTAACTCTCCTGCCTCACCATGTCTTCCTCTTCCAGTGCTTCACAAAGTGCTGTCAGCTGTTAACGGGCTTTCCTCAACCTTTCCCTTTCGCTCTTCTCTGTAACTACTACCATTCTGGGTCCTCGGTCTTTTCTTTTCATCACAGAGCTTCTCCCTGTCCTTTGTCCATGGTGTCAGCTGGGAAATCTTACCAAGATGACAATTCTCTTCTAGTGGGTCACCTCCCGTCCTTCCAGACTACCACACATGGTGCCTTCTTGTCTAGCTTAGGCCTTCACCATCCTTTTCTCTATCTAACCTGTCCTTTGTGCATCAGTGCCTTTCATGTTTCCCTTTATTTCCGGGTTTGTGACTTCAGGTGCTGTTCCTTCTACCCAGAATGTCTCCTTGACTCCACCCCATCTTTCATACTTCTCCAGAGAAGCAGTATGAGTACATACTGGATTCCAAATATCATGTGATATCAAATGTACTTCAAATATCATATTCTGTTCCTCTCTTTCCTCTTACAAAATTTGAAATCTCCTTCACGTTTCCCATTTTCCTAAAATCCATCTAAATAAAGGCCAACCAAAAGTAATTTGTGGACTTTATTATTTTGATACCGATTTTTAGAATTTGGTCTAAATTTTTGAACAATGGTATAAACTTGAATATTTACTAAAAGCTAGATTTGATTTTTGTTTGTGATGTATGAGAGAAATATTCAAGATATGGAATTAATGTCTCTTTTATATACAAATGGAAATATTTATGGTTAAAATAATGTGATGGCTTGGATTTTGTTCAAAAACAACCAGGAAAAAAATTAAGGAACTATTGAAGTTGGATAGTGAATACATGGGAATTCTGCTTATTGCTTACTTTAGGTTTTTAAATACCCATAAAAAGATGAAATTTCGAGTCTCTTAATCAAACCAGACTCCTGGAGTTCAAGATCAGGATCCACTACAGTCCCAATTTCCTAGGGATTTTGTGTGCCTCATATCTCCGCCAGGAAGCCATCACCAATCACTGGGAAGCTGCATGAGCTCCTGTGGTGGTGTCTATCTTTGACCTGGCTGGGAATGAGGTTTCAGAAGAGCCACGTTGTTCATCCTTTGGCCTGACACTGTTTCATCTGCCCACTGTCTCTTGCACCATGTCAATCTTCTCTTCAGGCTGCCTCCTTTTTTCCAACTCATTCCCAACAGATGGACGCTCCTCCTACATCACAGGGCAGACTTCTTTACTCTCCTCCTCTTTTATTTAATAGATAAATGAGTTCATAATATTGCTGTTGCCAGGATATGATAAAATTGAATATCCATGGGGTTAAGCAGTGTTTTTCTGGGCTTTAAAACTTGAGACAGAGTTTATTCATTACCTCTGCATTTAAAATATCTCTATCCATTGGTCATTCAGACAATAATTACACTGTTTAATTCAGTGTAGACGGTTATTGAGCTTCTAGTGTTGTAACTGTCTGCAAGAAAGAATAAATAAACATTCCATTAAAACAAAGTATTAGAAATGTCAGAGAGGCCACCACATAGTCCCTTGGTGTGTTTCTTTAGTTTATGAGGGTAATTCTGGTGTCCCAAGTTCCTTTATGTAGGGAATGGGCCGTTTTTTCTTGGTCAAGATACCAATCAACCGCTTGAAGTTCGCTTGCAACTGTTTTGCATAGAGTAACAAAAGACCTATAGGATGTACTTGGAAGGTGTGTCAAACAAACATCTCCAGTACTAACTTAGTTTAAAGATCTAATCCTGATCTTTGTACAAACAGTAGGCTGGAGGTGAAAATTTTATTTAGAAAAAAAATAAAGGTGTTATTAAAGAAATGTTTTCTATTGTTCTTTTCCCTCAATAGTAGTTACTCCAAAACCCAATGGCTATTTTAGGGTTTGACCTAGAACTTTGGCTCTCTCACCTGGGAAACATTGGCTGTGTCTCTGGTGATTATAATCACTCATACATTGGAGTTGAAGTGTACCAGGACCTCCTGCTGCCAAAAATTAATTTGCACATGCATCAGGCCATGCACCAAGCTCATGGCCTGGATTCCAAGGAAATGTGCCCCTGGTTATTTTGTGAGCTAATGTGAGATTCTACATCAGCACTGTGCCTGCCATTGGCTGAAAAACTGGGCTATGACTCAGAAAACCCCCATTTCTATTTTCGCCTTTTCGCTGACTTAGTGTGTGACCTCAATCTTTTAACCCCTTTCTGCCTCGGGGTCTTCACCTGTGCTATGGTTTTAAACTTCAGAGAGGAGAAAGGGAAAGTAGTGAAATAGCACACAAGAGGAAAAAATAGTATTTGGTTCTAGTGAAAGCAGTCATTGCTGTGGACCAATTCTGTAAACTGATTCTTCCTTTGTCACATAAAAAATGAGATCTAATGAGGGAACACGAGAAGAGAGGACCTGCCAAATCTTATTTGAGATAATCTAGCTAGTCACTGTCATAGCTACCTTGATGTTATTAATACTTATAATGCTGAATTCATAGTGATTAAGTACAGAAATGTCAGTTTGAATTTCTAATTAGATATATCGCTCACATTGCCACATAACAGGGAGGAAGGAAAGATCCGCTGTTAACTTATGTAACTACTACAGAGAAAGGAAAGGAATCTCACCTGCTGGTGCTCCCAGGGCGTAGAGGGAAAGCAGTAGTAGCCTTCATGGGGAAGTGGAAGAAGGAATGGCTGCCCACCTAGGACTAACACATGAGTGCCGCTCTGAGGAGATTAGGGAGCAACAGGAAGGGCCTTGAGTCATTCTGATTTCTCAGGGGCACACATGAGTCTTAGGATTTCTCCTTCATTATCTCTGCCTAAAACATGACTCTGACCCTCCATTATATACCAGCTGGATACCTTGGAAATGGCTTTGCAGATGATTGTGAGCTACTCTGTGGGTGATAAGAATTGAACCTGGGTTATCAGCAAGAATGACAGATCCTCTTAATCACCGAGCCATCTCTCCAGTGTCCCCTGAAATATTTCTAGACCAGCCCAGTTAAATCACACAGATAGCCTTTAAATTCATTCAAGTTCTAAATATTTGAGCTATGTAAATGGCTCCTTGAAAATAGAATTCATGACATGGCTGTTACTTAGGTGAACTCTTAGGTGTTCCCTAGACAAGACTGCTCAATATCAAGCCAATTCAAAATCCCGACATGAGGTAGGGAGGGGCTACTGAGGATGGAACCTCAGCTGAGAGGCTACTGACTGTCGCTGGCTATTGAGGAAAGGAGAGTCACTTTTCTTTAGGAGTGTGGCCACTGGAAGATTACTCATATCCCAGAGGATGACCCTTTATCCCTGTGCATGTAGGCATCACTACTAGGACTCAATGGGTTCTAGATAGATAGATAGATAGATAGATAGATAGATAGATAGATAGATAGACAGACAGATAAATAAGGACTTGAAGTTGGGGTGCAGATGAGATGGAGATATTCTCTGGGAAGCTGGAAGGAGAGAGTAAGGGGTGGATACCATCAAGATACATTATGTACTTGGGTGAAATTTGCAAAAGAAGTACATTTAAAATAAAACAGAATTCAGAGGGCTGGTGAAATGGCCCAGTGGGTAAAGGTGCTTCCCACCAAGCCTGATAACCTGAGTTTGGTGCCCAGGTTCCCCAAGGTGGAAGGAAAGAAGTGAGTCCCATGAGTTATCCTCTGACTGCTACACACATGGGCTGTGATACGTTCTCCCTCTCCAACCAACGAAATTAAATGAAAACAAATCGAATTTGGAGTCAGAAGTCATGACTTCGAGAAACGTGAGTGGTTCCTCGAATGCTTGCATAAAACATGTGGCTGATTCCAGAGTCCAGTCCAGAGCAGATGTGCAAAGACTTGTGGACAGCACCGGGAGTCTAAAGCTGAAAGAGCGAGAATAACTTGAGGGACAAACTTTCGGTCAGAATTCCATTGATTGTTTCTCCTTTTAAAACACTCCAGCATCTAAACCCGTCTTCAAAACTTGTATACTTGGCCTTGATAATCTGCTCCTCTGCCCTTCTGAACACAGTCGCATGGCAAAATGGGCAAAGGCAGCCTCCCTGCAGATAAAACAATGGTAGGTTGTACATTTCTCCACCGTCTTCTCTGTGCGGGTCTGGTATGTGAGTCTTTTGTCACCGGAGCCAGTTCTGGGTTACAGAAAGCAATCTGGAAGCTGCACTGGGAAGGAACTGCCCTGTTGTCCTTCACCTCTCTGACATGCTTTCATTTCCTTTGCCAGGCTCATGTGATTCAGTGTCTCCTGCTCTCGTCCTCTCTGTGGGAAGTACATCCACAGATCCGAACTGCAGAGTGTGCAATAAATCTGAAGCTGCACTCTGGCCTCATTATCTTTTCTAGTTCTTTCCCCTTGACCACTTCAGAACCTATACACGAGTTTTCAATACAAAAATAAGTGCGCACTGGCCAAGACAGTCACAAATTAATTATGTCCATGGTTCTTTGGTCTGTTGTATGACTTCCATCTATAAATAAGCATACAGTCATCTAAAAAATGCTTCTCGTGGTTTTCTTCATTAAAAAGAAACAGAAAATTGCAAAATGTTAAACAGCATTTAAAAAGTTTGCTTTGTATTTTTATTTTATTTTTCCACTTCGCTCTGAAAGTTGCTTAGTAATTTCTGCCATTCATTTTGAAATTATTTCTCTAGATAGCAAATATGAAATAATGTATATTTTCCAGTAAATCAGAGTGGATGTTGAATGGTAACAAGCAGTATTTTATGAAGGTGGTACACGTTGGGCCTGTGAGTCAACTCTTTAGATATTGCCATTTGAGACTCTCAAAAACTATTGCTCTCATATTAAATGCTGAGCCCATGCAGTTATCACTTGGTGCCTATGGGGAATTGTTTCTATGGCCCCACAGATTACAGAATCCAAAGTTCTTGCATATAATCTGTATAATCCTCCTGTATTTAAATTGTCTCTAGATTACTTGTAACGCCTAATACAATGAAATGTGATGTAAATAATTGTTCTGCTATATTATTTAGGGAATAATGACAAGAAAATAATCTGTGCAATCTCAAATGTAAATGCAAATTTTCCTAAATATTGTCAAGCCATGGCTGTTTGAATCTACAGATATGGAAGCCAACATTGATGTACAGCATTGCCTGTACTCCACACTTCTTCCTTCTTCTCCACCCTTATTTTGCACACTTTTTCAATCCAACTTCTTTTTGGGAGGGGGGTCTTAAATTTATTTATTTTTATTTTATTTTTTATTAAAAATTTCTGCCTCTTTCCCGCCTCCCTTTTCCCTCCCCCTCCTCTTCCCCCCACTCCCCACACCTCACTCCCCTTCTCCTCCCTCTCCAGTCCTAAGAGCAGTCAAGGTCCTCCTCCCTCCATCCAGGTCTAGGAAGGTGAGCATCCAAACAGGCTAGGCTCCCACAAAGCCAGTACATGCAGTAGGATCAAAACTCAGTGCCATTGTCCTTAGTTTCTCAGCAGCCCTCATTGTCCACTATATTCAGAGAGTCTGGTTTTTATCCCATGCTTTTTCAGTCCCAGTCCAGCTGGCCTTGGTGAGCTCCCCTTAGATCAGCCCCACCGTCTCAGTGAGTGGGTGCCCCCCCTAGCAGTCTTGACTTCCTTGCTCATGTTCTCCCTCCTTCTGCTCCTCCTTTGGACCTTGTAAGTGAATGTGCAATGAATGAAAAAGTTTCTCCACATGAAGATCAGTTCATTTTGTTCCCATATTTGACTTCAAAAAGAAACCACCAACAACCACATTCTGCTTGGTAACAACATAGCTCCCAGTACAATCAATATTAAATCTGTAGAAGTGTTTGTTGAATTCTTGTGCTGTAATAAATGCTGATATGCACCAGTGGTTCGCTGCAAACACTGTTCCCAGACCCAGAGGACACAAGTCTGTTTAATGACATTTTCTTTAATTAATTACTATAGTATGAGCAAGACTTTATTTTCTCATCAATATATCTTACTTAAATATATATTACAATAATATACTAACATGTCTGTGCTTTCATTTATTGGTAAATACACACACACACACAGAGAGAGAGAGAGAGAGAGAGAGAGAGAGAGAGAGAGAGAGAGAGAGAGAGAGAGAATTTGTGTAGCAGAGTGCGGAATTCTATAGAAGTTTCCAGTTTCCAACAGTCTCCAGGATCATCGTCGATGCAGGGACTATTGATTGCAAGTGTGCCTTCACACCAGTCTCAAATAGGTTTTATTCCCCAGTGCCGGAACTGTGATGTGATAAAATGTATTTTCTTCTGCTCATTAGTAGAGGAGTTTTCTCTAAGGGGTGATGGACCATATCTACCACATTATAAATTATAGTAAACACTTAGCTGTTAAATTAAATCACAAAGGTAGGTCATTGTGTATGTGAGAGAGATCTGTGCATGCATACACATTTACACCTGTGCCATCAGACTCATAAATTGACAGCAACTTGTAAAATCCTCATTATCAGAAGTACATATTTCTCTCCTCATCTTACTCTTTTCCTCCTCATTAGAGCAATTTGTTATCTACTGGCTGTGGACTGAGTGGGTTGAACAGTCGTAACAACACCTGCCTCTGAATGCTGCTCTTAAGAGCCTTTATTGAAGATATAATCGGATGAGGCACTGTGACCTGCTGCGTGGTAAGAGTCGCACACACTCAGGCCACCCTGTTGTGTATTTCCTTCCTGGAGAATATTCTCGTACTTACAGACTATAATACTGGGTGTTTGTTTATTTATTTGATGGAAGGTTGACACAGTACATGACAGCTTGTGTATCTTTTCACATGAGCAATCACGTGGAGGTAGCTTTCCCAATTCTTTTATTTTTATACTATTTTTTCTCATCTCCTCTTCTACCCAGAGTCTGTAAATACACAAATAGTTGAATAAACTTTTATTTTTTAATTCAAATGATATTAGATATCAGTACATTTTTATGTAACTTATTTGTTCAGATGCAGCTAAGGAAAGTTCAGTGTTTAATGAACACGTTTCTAGGAGACACCATTGTAGCCTTGTTCCTCTGACTCATACCTAGCCCATTGTCTAGAGGACCCTGGTGACCTGTCTTTGCTTCTGGCTCCCCTCTGTTTCCAGTCTGTCCACTGAATGCCCCACCCATTCTAAATCAACATGGCTAATATTGACTGTGAGTTCCTCTCATCATTATCCTATTTTTTGTTCATTGAGTCCTTCAAAAATATCTTAAGGTCCTTATTCTTGTTACATGTCCAATTAATCATAAAAATGTATTGATTCTATTATCAAAATAGCATGGCTATCAATTCAGATCTGTTCCCTATAGGTTCTGATGGGCTTTCTTTTCCTTGTTTAATGGGGCTTTTTCTTTTGCCCTGATCAAAACTCCATGCTCAAGTCCTACATAAATCATCTGGTTACCATAACTCAAGGGATTTTATTTTTTCCCTCCATGTTCTCTAACTATTCTGATGAAAATTAGAAAATTATTTTCTAAAGTCATCAGCAAAGGCATAAGGTCCTTGAGAGCTGGGATCTCTCTTGATGGATCATATGCCAATGCATACCCAGCACAATTCTGCTACCGAGTTCCTCAGGAAATGAGGTCTTGTTTTCTCCTGAGTGCTAAAGGCTGATCCTCATTACTCTTCATGTATACCCGAGAGCGTCAAACACAGTAATCATTGGTGACATGCATACCATCAAATCTTTCTGCACTTCTTATCATTCTCTATTATTTGAATCTCTATGCAGATAACCAGGTTAAAATTTTTGGACTCTTCTTAAATCGTCTTCTGCCTCAGACCCCAAGTGCATTTATGCATCAAAATCTTCTAAAAGGGTCAAACATTCTAGCCCCTCAATGTTATCAGCTGCCATACTGCAATGATCTCAATGATTTCTCTTCTCTTCCTCTTTTCCTCTTCAATCCATTTTTTTGGTGCAACTTGTGACCTTTATTGATAGAGAAAACTGAAGTAAATCTCTTTGCTTCAAGGCTAATATTCAAACTCTGTAACACGGCGTAAGAGACTGGCTTGCTTAGCGTAGCCACCATGGAAATAAGTTTAGAAGTTCTCTTAAAAAAAAAACAAAATTTGAATCACCATATTACCCAGGTATACTGCTCATAGGTATATACATACAAAAAATACCTACACATTCAAGTTTATTGTGGCAGTATTCACAATGGTCTAGTTATGGGAGGCAGAGGCTGGAGGGTCTCTTTGAGTTCAAAGCCAGCTTGGTTGACATAGTGAGTTATAGGCCAGTCAGAGCCATATAGTGAAACTCTAGTTCAAAAATAAAATAGCCCAGTTATATAAATATTCTAGGTGTCCAACTATAGGTGAATTGATAAAAAAGATGTAGTGATATGTATATGTGTCTCTGTATGTGCATGTATACAATAAAGTATTGTTCTGCCATAAAGAAGAATGAAATCATGTCATTTGAAGAAAATGGATAGAACCAGAAGTGATCATGCCACTTGAAATAATTGCATGCTTTCTCTCATATCAGCAATATGAAGGAGAAATGGCCCAGTTTTTGCCAATGAGATACAAGAGGAATTGTGCTGGTGGTATTCTAGAAGTTTTTCTAAGAACTATAGCCAAGAGGAGAACAACGTTTCTATTCTAAATATTGGCATGTCTAGATATGGTACCTAATTTACTCATTTTGCTACACATGTAAGGATAAAGCCAGGATACAGAGGTAGGAAAAGCTTGAAGGATGGGCAAAGTTTGGAGACCATCAGGAAGAGCACTTTGAAGGTTGATGCGCTGTTCCTGGATGTCCTCCTCACCAGGTTTCTTCCTGATGAACAGAATTATTTCCTTATTGTCAAAGCCCCTGGAATCTGAGTTCTCTCTGCTTGAGTTTGAAGACATCAGGCCTGATAGGTCTGCCGGTTTTCTTTTTTCTTCTGATCCATGTACACAAACCCAATGGGATTGTCTTCTCTTCTAGCCTTTAGGTTAGACTTTAGTTAACTCAAAAGAGTCAACTTTTCTTTATTGGCCAGGTACATAGTGCAACTAAGCCACACAAAGCTGAGATCTCAGGAGTCTGTAGCTCAGGGTTGGAGATGTTTTCTTAGGATGCCCCAGGCCATGGGTTTAGTTTGACAATTATTTATTGCACACTTACTTTGTGCCAAGTATTATTGTCATTATTGGGACATAAGAAAATAAAAATTAACAAATTCTTTGTCACTGTGGATTTTGAATTCAGGTCAAAAAGGCAGCTAATAGACACAGAAATAGAAGCACAAGATAAGAAAATCAAAGCAATAAAATATGTTGAGGGAATAATTTAAATATAGATTCAGAATAGGCTTGAGAGAGAAATTTTTATGATTGTGTGAAATAACCAGAACATCTGTGCATGTCTTGAGAAAGAAAAATTCTAGGTAGCAGATGTCTTACAAGATAGGACCTAAGGAGGCAGCTGGGTACACTGAGTATCAGTCAGGCAAAGGGTGTGGCTGGACCAGAATGAGAAAGGCAAGAGTGGCTGGAGACATGTTCTAAGATGCTGATGTGGGATCTGTGGCCACAGAAGTCTGTCCATTACAGCACAATGGTGATTGTGAAGTGGACTTTTACATGTATTTTCCTGGATGATGAGTTAGGAGAGTGCTTTAGCAGGAGAAGGGCAGGACCACTACGGTCCAGAAAAGAGATGGTGGTACAATGGTCAGGCCAAACAAGCATGCAGTTTCTAAAGGCCATGGCCATGATCTCTTCCTTGCCAAGTAAAGCAGCCCTGGTTCTGGATTGGACAACTCTGTTTCCGCCAGCAACCTGTTCTACACCTAGATACTGGGTATTCCACCCCAGGGCAATTTATTCATAAGCTGTACAATATGAAGTGACCTCAAGTGGAAAACATCATGAAGATGTAAGTGAGACACGTGGAAGCTGAAGGAGGAGAAAGTGAACTGTTACAGGAAGGAGGTAGGCACACAGCAAGTGATTGTTGTATCAATGGCATAGCATTGAGTAGGACCCACACATTGAAACTACTCTATAAGGAACAAGTTGGCCTAGGCCCAGAGAAGGCTTGAATGCTGAATGGGCTTTGAGCTCCACTCCTATAGAGCCCACAATGGGATTTCTATTACCAAAGCTCTGCCTTTTTCCTATGATCACCTTCTATTAATGCATGCAGGCTTACATCAAATTCTTACTAACAGGAAAACAAGTGAACTTATGCTCTCCGTGTGCACATAACCATTTGTAGGATGTGGCACACTCTTAATGGGAAGTTTCTAGACTCTGGTTCCAAGCTTGTTGTGGATGTAAAGCCCATATTTTTCAGTGGAGTCTAAAATACTTGACTATCCCCCCCCATATGCAAAACATATTCCCTCTGAAAGTAGCACTTCTCAATAAATTGGATGCTCTTCTGTTTGAGAAATGTCAAAGGACTTAGATTTCATCTAAGATGATGAATGATTTTCCCCTCAGCATCAGATACCTTTATAAACAAATATACATGCGCTATCCAAGGTTGCTTACCTAATGGCAGGTGCGGAACTAAAGGACTATTACAGCACCACTGTGAAATTAATTTCCTGCCGGCATGCATACTACCTAAGGCTGGAATGTTATACTGAGAAGGTGGCTATTTGCTCTGAAGAAAGGAAGGATCAAGCACATCGTGTTTCTTTTTGATTTGTGAAGAAGTCAACTAAGAAATGGTTGTTGCAACAGCAGTGGGAATAGAAGTTAAGAGGATGTACAGGTGTTTTAGTTACTTTTCTATTGCTTTGAAGAGACATAAGGACCAAGACAACTTAGAAGAGAATGCAGTTAATTTGAAGGCACATGGTTCCAGAGAGTTATCATGGTCATCATGGAAGAGATCATGGCAGCAGGCGGACACACATGACATTGGAACAGGAGCTGAGAGCTTACATCTGACCCACAAGTTCAAGGCAGAGAGAGAGAGAACTAACAGGGAAGGCCATGGGTTTTTGAAACCTCAAAGGCCACGCTCAATGACATACCTCTTTCAATAAGGCCACACCTCCCAATCTTTCCCAAGTCAGTTCACCAGTTGCAGACCAAGCATTAAAACCTTTGAGCCCACAGGAGCCATTCTCATTTGAACACCCACCACAAGGCAGGACCATGCTCAGATTAATTATGAGTAAGAGAAGAGTTACCGGATAGAATCTAAAAGTCAGAGAAAAGAGGATGGGCAAAGCTGTCACAAGCGACAGTTGTCACAGAAACATTTTGGGCAAAGAACCTGCCACCACGGGGAAGGAGGAACAGCTGAAACATTTTTGCTGAGGGACAAAGCCACACACACCCATACCTGGGTTCTTCCTGCTCCCAGATAATGGTGAGAAAGTCGACCTATACACCTCTCCCTGGGTTTCAAGTTGTTTCTTCGCTCTAGCAAATGTGAAACACAAAGCCGTGTCCCACACACAATAGAGTTTTGTGAGGGGAAGGGGTTAGCACTGTAAGAGTGCATTGCTTTACATGGAGCCTGATTAAAAACTAGCATCCAAGACATGTATGGCTGGTAAGGGTGAGGAAGAAAAGGAAAGAACGTTCATTAAGTGACACACGCAAGTGGATAAAGTGAAATTCCGAAAGGAAGGAGAGAGGGATTTTTTTAACCACTTCTTTAAAAGCCCACTCCTATATAGAAAACCAGCCACATTCTTTCAAGAGCCTCTGTCATACAAATGTATTTCCAGCATTGCAGGAATAAGAGCTTCCAGTAAAGCAAACACCTCGGTCCACAAAGAGACTCGTGCCATCACTTTGCCCTGCTCTGTATTGGCAGAACTACACTTTCTCAACTGCTTTAAAGCTCATAATGAGGTAAATATGGGACGATCTTAAATCATTACATCTGTTTGTCCAATGACACCGGAATCCCAGAGCAGCACTTTAGTCAACAGGTTTAGACAAGTTTCCTTGGTGTCTGTACACAGCTAGAGGGTGACGTAACCTCTCCGAGCTCATGGTCCACTTTGGTTGCTGCCTCATGGGTCTACACATTCTTCAGTGACAGTGGAGATTATCAAAGCCTCAGTTCAAATGTGTGAGTCATTATCTAATTATTTAAATTATCCTAACTCAATCATCTACATTTCAAGACCCAGGGTGCCTTGTGGTTCATAATGGATGTTTGTGTTCTCTTTAAATGACAGGTCCCATTGCCAGAATCTGAATGTCATGAGTCAGCCTCTGGCAATGGACAGTAAGTACAGGAGCTGCCTGATGCTCTGACTTTCTGTGTGACAACACCTACAGTCATCAACCTTTTAGAACCATGATAGCTGCTAATAATAATAATATATAGAAAATGACCTCTCTCTATTAGCACAGCAAATACAAAACTTTTTGAAAAATTCAAATCTACTTCAGAAAAACAGTGAAAAGATGAAAAAAAAAGCAGAATTTTCCCAGTAAAATGACTTTTATTGAACTAAAATAACTAGGAACCAAATAATCCATGAACTATGTTGGTTTTGAGCATATCAAAGGGAAACGCCACCCATGGCATTACAATTGAGCAGCATTGGGTGTCCCACTGTGTGAGGTTTATGCTAATTCAACATAGGGTTAGGGATTTTTAGTGAAATGTAACTACCTTTTTCTAAGTACTGAAAACAGGACACAATACACAAACAAACCAAACTCCAAATGCTCAAAATTGAAAGAGACATAGTTATATATGTGGCATAGTATCCGAGACCTTCTTCCCCATGCTGGAAAAGCCTTTTGTGGTTAATAAATGTGATGTTGCCATGGGCTCCTCACTGTCTGTGGGATATTTGATCTCCATGGGGACAAGAACTCCACGGCTTTCAGTAAAGACTAACAAAAGGAATCCTGAGAAAGGAATTGGTGTGCACAGGCTACAGCCTTTTTCACTCTGGTAAATCCCCAGCAGACCTGGAGAGGCAGACGTGAATAAAGATGCGCTAGCAATTTAGTAAGATTGAGTGACAGGTTTAATAAATGGTTGGTGTGCTGAACGTGGAGAATCTAGGGAAATCACCTTGTCAGGATATTGCAATAATCTTCTTTCAGACATTCTTCATCACTTGCACCATCCTCCTCAAGGCAGGACTTTAATGAGATGTAAAATGGTCTTCTAATCCTTCAAGTCAGCTAAAGTTATTACAGGAATAATGGTATCATATGTTACATGTAAGTACCAAAAAGCTCTGATTGTCTCAACAAGGGATTTGCAATGTAAGCAAGTGGGGATTAGAGCCCGCATCTGCTTGTCTCTCAAATGTGTTCTAAAACCCACAGCATTCCTTTTTTTCCAGTTAACACCGTTTCTATGTTCTAAATACTGTCTGGTTGACTCTCTGAAGGAAGGTGGAAACACTACCACCAAGAGCACTCTTGTATAAATGAGTACTGAGGCTTGAATGAGCATCCCCCAAGGTTCAGGTGATGAAGGTTTAATCACTTATGCAGAAGTTGTGAAGCCTTTAAGAGGCTAGGCCTCTTGGGAGGACTCTAGGACACAGGTAGCTTGACCTTGAAGGTGACCATGGTGCTTCCATGACTTCCTCTTCCTCCTAGCTTTCTAACTAAGGAGGCCAGTATTCTTTTTCTTCTGCTGCTATTTAGAGTTAGTCCTGCCAGAGAAACAAACAAATGAAGACACCAAATCTTGTACTGGAAACTTCAGAAACAGGAGCCAACATAAACCATTTTCTATGTGTAAGTTAATTAGCTCAGGTAGTTCCTTCAGTGACAGAAAGTCAATATAGGAAGCAATGTGTATTTGACAGCTCATGGACAACTTGAAAATGCAGCTGTTTAGACAAAAAAAAAAAAAAGAAGGCTGTAACGTTAACATAGCAAAATTACATATAACATGTGGATATCGGGAGGGAAACTTGGGTGTGGAGCCTCACTTCCTACCATGTCTAAGGCAATGTCTCCTATCACTGTTGTGTACATCAGGAAGCTAGGCCTGCAGCTCCAAGTCATTCTGTCTCTTCCTTCCAGCTCGCTGTGGGCACATGAGGGTTACAAGCCTGTGTTGCTGCATCTGCCTTCCCACAGACCTTCACACTTTTACCCAAGCATTTTACTCACTGAGCTATCTCCCAGGATGCCCAGGATATGCTGTAGGGAACCTACCTTTCAGCATATTAGACATTTAGGGTTGACTTCAGCTCTAGTTGTATTGTATTGTGTTTCTATGACAGAGCTGCCTGGTGGTTTTATTTCCTGGTACTGTGACTCCTATAGCCATTAATAAATATCATTATAACATTTTACTTATTCCTAATGTCCAAACAGGTCAGCTTCTAGGTAACTCACAGCTGCCTCAAGATGCAACTAAACTTTGGATTTTTTTCAATGCAATAAATATTTCTTTAAAATTCAAAAAAATTACATATAACAAAACAGTTATCAAGTAAGAATTACAGTTACAATATTTCTATCTATTTTATCTTTTATCATAACAAAGGAAAACAATTATAACTATCTATCTATTCTTCAACTCCATCAAAGACTCCAGAAATAATATTACCTAAGTAAACAAGAAGTAAGAAACTTCAAAAACACTAGAAGTGACAGAGACATCTCGCTGCCTGGACAGTCACCCAAAGTTCTTTTGTACTGCTGGGGCATCCATCTTCGGCCTTCAGACCCATAGTATCCAGAGACATTTCCATGAAGCATGAAATTTCAAAGGCAGTTCAGTCACTATCTGCTGTGTCCTGCAGAATGTCTCGCAGACTCTTTCATGAATCAGAAACCCCGAGAGACCATCTCACCTTTAGGCAAGTTCAGCAATCCTCTCTCTGCGGGTTCTCTGTGTCCAGTTTATGAAACAGTTCAGGCAAGAGCAGTTTCTTGCCCAAATGGCTAACCAACTCCATAAGGAGCCTCTTCGATGCCCATCTTCCTCTTGAAGTAGACTGGTGCTGCCAGGAGCAGATATACCTCATTGTCATGAAAAGTCATAAGTTATTAAAACATTTAAAATGCCATATTCTCTAGTCTTTGAAAGATATGAAGAATGCCTATCTTACTGAGCTTGTAGTCATGTTAGTTAGATTTTCTAGATATATAGAGATATATTTCAGTTAGATAGGCATTCTTCATATCTTTCAAAGACTACAGAATATGGCATTTTAAATGTTTTAATAACTTAGGACTTTTCATGACAATGATTATCCATTAACAACCTATATACATTACATTTTTACATGAACTACACAATCACAATATCTTAGTCAAGGTCAGAAATACACATACATATAACAAAATTGACCTTAAATTTATATCAATAGAGTAAAATTTATACCAATATAAATTATTCATATCTATATCATTTATGCCTTTAAATGTAAAAGAAAACTTATAAACAATACTTGGGAACATGGGTGCAGGTTTTTCTCTCCAAACTGCTTCCTGCTGTATGGGGGCACTGTCAATCAGGTCTTTTATGGTGTAACCTATGTGCCAGGTTCATCTCAGTCAGCAGTTGAGTAAAACATTTTTTGAAGGTGTTCACAGCAACCTTTCAGGAGGACGTCGTCCATCATACCATATTGGGATAGAAGGAATCCACAGGGTCTCATCCTCTGTGAAAACAAAAGAAGAAACTCCTTCCCAAAGCATCATGTCCTTAGATCCAAATTCTAAAGTCAAGGTATTTTCAAAATATCTATCTTGAATTAGTTCAGCAGCATTTATAAACAAATATCTTTTAGCATCTGTTGCTCCTTCCTCAGCATTCAAACAATTCAAAGAGAGCAAAATAGCATATAGTATCAAGATTCTCATTGTATTTTCCATCTTTGTGTGGCTTTATTTTAACCTCTATTTCGTTTATTTTTATTTTTATTTTTTGAGACATGTTCTCTATATATCTTTGTCCTGGAATAACTTTGCAGACCAGGCCGTCCTTGAACTCAAAGAGATCCACTTGCCTTGGCTTCCCAAATGCTGGGATTAAAGGTGTATGCTACCACACCTTGAACTCAACAGAGATCTGTCTGTCTCTGCCGCCCAGGCATTGGGATTAAAGGTGTGTCCTGCCACACCTTGAGGTCACAGAGGTCAATCTACGTCTGCCTCCCAAGTGTTGGGATTAAAGGTGTGTACCACCACACCCAACTATTCTCTTTCTTTTCTTTTTTTTAAGAACTTTAACTTTTAGCCTGCATATATTTTTTAACACGCTGTAAATCATTTAGAGGTTTTCTTTTTCTTTGAATTTCTCTTTACTGTATCTCTCTCTCTTTTTCTGACTACATGAGTCTTTAATTTACTAAGCAATATAAAGAGCCATGGCTTTGACAGCTGGATCCAGCCCATTCCTTAGCTTTCCAGCCTCATGGTGGAGGTACCACCTGTAGCCATTTTTATTGCCACAACTCTGTAGCGTTTCAAGATGCTTGCCAGCAAGCAATCTGCAGCACTGCACTCATAAACCACACTCAAACACTCTGTAGTCGGATTGCCTGCCTGAAAGAGTCAGAGTTTGCCCTGACAGGACAGACCAGAATGCCAGCATTTTAAAGCAGCACAACTTTTTTCCTGCTAGGGCTGAAAACAAACAAGCATGCAGTCAGCTTTTATCAACACCATTTAAGTGTTTCATGGCAGGGCCTCTTAAAAGAGCTGCAGGGTTTTGCAGCTAAAGCTGAGTCAGGAAGCCTCTCAGATGAGAGCGCTTGCTTGCTTCTAGCAAGCAGAGCAGACCCGAGAAATTGCTGCTACCAAGAAAACATGCTTTACTCTATTCTTTCCCAAGCTTTCTCAGGCTTTCTGTGAATTCAGTTATCCACGTGGGCACCATTTTTAGAAGGAGCTGCGGCAAGCCTGTTTTTCATCCTGCCCGGCTCCCACATGGTTAGCTTTACACCCGAAATAACAACACACAAACTGTATTCATATAAACACTGCTTTGCCCATTAGCTCCAGCATCCTACTAGCCAACTCTCACATCCTTATCAACCCACCTCCATTAATGTGTGTAGCACCACGAGGTGGTGACCCACCAGGAAGATTCTAGCATACGTCCATCTTGGGCTGGAGCTTCATTGCATCTGCCCTGGAGAGGAGAGGCATGGCGTCTGACTCAGAGAGGAGAGGCATGGTGATTGTCTCACTTCCTCCCAGCATTCTGTTCTGTTTACTCCATCCACCTATGTTCTAACCTATCAGGCCAAGCAGTTTCTTTATTAATTAACCAATGAAAGCAACAGATTGATATATGACACTCCCACATCAGCAAGGTGATGCCAACAGTGGTCATTTCCACATATTCTGTTCAGCTGATGATGATTATCTTCATGCACAGCTTCTTCCTCTCACCTCCACCACAACCCAACAGCAGCTCAAGGTATAAAATCATATATTCAAGGTCACAAAGTACTGGGTGTGGAAGAGCCCCCTCTAATCCCAGCACTTGGAAAGCAGAGGCAGGCAGATCTCTGAGTTCCAGAGCAGCCTATCCTACACAGTGAGTTCTAGGCAAGTGAGGGGACAGTACAGTGATCCTGTCCCCAAAACAAAGACAGGAAAATAATCAATTGAGTTAGTGAGACCCAGACAGAACAATTCCTTTGCAAGTGGACCTGCAACCCTAACTCTGCATTTGGATTAAATCAGAGATTAAGATCAAGTCGTATTTAAGCAGTTGTTTGATTCACATTTGATTAAGTCACTTGACACCACATTTCTAACACACACGACTGATATGTGGTAATTACAAAGACTTCCCAGTGGACGAACACTTTAAGGAGAGGATGCTCTGTGTCACAAGAGATGCTGGAGTCTTTATAGTGAAGCTTCCTTTTTGTACATTTATATGTGCCTATATACAAGTGTATAGCCATATACTTCAGAGAGAAGATGGAAACTTTTTTTAAGGTATGATGAAGCCCGAAATGATAACAGATGGCATCATGATAGAACTAGGTAAACTGCAATCCCGCGCATGCTCAGAAGCCCCAGCAGAGTGACAGCACTGAAAGTGAGAACAGTGCGAGCTTCGCTTCAAGCTAAGGAAGGAACTGGAGACACTGGAGGCTGAAGGAGGATAAGGGACAGGCTTTAGCCTGCTTAAAGGCTTGTTGCAGAAAAATGAACCTGCCTGGTGGACCTCTCTCTCTCTGTCTGTCTTTGTCTCTGTGTCTCTTTCTGCCTCCCCCCCTCTTTCCCTTTCTTCCTCTTCCTCCCCCTCCCTCTTCCTCTCTCTTTCTCTCTCTCCCTCCCTGTGTGTGTGTGTGTGTCCATGTCTTAGCAAATTGTGACAGAAATATCTATTTCTTGGAATGAAGAGCTAAGCTCAGAAAACCAGGCACCAATTCATTAGCATGAGTTTTCAAGATAAACAATTACATATGACTACTGTGTACCACTCTGAGAGAATGCGGAGTCCAACTCTCTTGCTGTTCCCTCCAGGGAGGTTTCCTATAGGGAGGCAGCTGTCCATCTGTGTAAGCCACAGCAAGAGAGATAAGTTCAAAGTCAAGAATGAACGTGACCCAACGGGAGGAAAACAATGGCATTAACACAATGTGAAAAGAAGAGGGAACAAAGTTGGAATTGGATGTTTAAAATGAAACTCATGCTATCTATCATGGGATAGAGTAGGAAAAGTATTACACCCAGCAAATAAATTACAAGCACTTAGAACTAATTAGAAATTAAAATTTTAGTACCTATGCATGATTAAAGTACACGCAGAGTAGCGAAGTCAAAGAAACTTTCCTTAGCCTGCTGGAAGTCATTTACCAGAAATACCTAGCAAAGGATGTACTTAAAGGTGAAACATTAGGGGCACAGTAAGTTATGAAAGACCTAAGACAAGGGTGCTGTGTTAGGCTAATATTCAAACTGGGCTAGAAGAAAGGGAAATGAAATGTGTGGTGATTAGAAATGAATTGAAATATCAGATTCTCTGTAGACAAGATATTTGTTTACCGAGAATGCATGATAACAAATAGCAGACTGTGGGAAGGACTTGCAGGTATGGGCAGAGACGGGATCAACATACAAATCCAAATGGCTGCTGCTATGCCTTCAAGCTGTTTCCTTTCTGCAAATTCCATTTATAAGTGCAAGGAAGAGCATGAAATAGCCAGAAGCATGCTTAATAAGAAAATAGAATGCACACAGAGGGAAAGTATTAAATGCCACTGAAGGGCATTAGATAATATTCCAATAAATGGGGAGATACCCTATCAAAAAAGACCTTGATCATTCCCAAACGAGTACATGAAGTAAATGCCTTCCTAATCAATACCCCCAGCACAGAAATTGAAAGACAATCTGAAATCTGCCTGAACCATTCAATATGTAAGGTTAATTGAAACAATTTTGAAAAATGCAAATGAGCAGAATTTGTTCCACCAAATAGCAAAGCTTATTAGAAAGGTGGGCAGATAAAGCGGTGCTAAGAAAGGAGTAGATACACAGATGAAAGGACCAAAGGGAGCCAGGAGGAGTCTGAATTACTCATGAAAACTTGACAGAGCAGCATAGGAGAAAAGAAGGCAAGGCGTCTACTCAGCAGATAATTAACGACTATTTAATCTGCCCCTAAAGCCCAACTAGATAAGAGAGAAAAATGCAACTGCAGGACAGATGAATGCAAATCATAATTAAACTTGCACAGCAAGTGATGTATTCTTAAGACACTGTGCAAAAGAAATAGACACACTGGCCAATATGCTCAAATCATGGCACGTACTGTACCACACTGCCTTCGTCCAACTGTTCAATGCTGAGGGATGTCCTGGAAGAGCACCTTTACCGACTACATTAACAAATGTTCATCCCTAGAACACACAGGGAAAAGTTAAACCAGGTACTGTTTTTCATTTACTGAACTGACAACATTTAAATACTAGCTAGAGCAAGGAAGAGGGATAGTTATAAACTGCTGGTGAGAATATAAACTGATATGGTTCTAAAAAGGAATGTCCCCGTCCGTAGCCAGTAAAATTTCAAGTACATCTAAATCAGCAGTTCTCAACCTGTGGGTCAAAACCACCAAAAAACACATATTTCTGATGGCCTCAGGAACCCCTAACCATAAATTAATTTTCATTGCTACTTCATAACTGTAATTTTGCTACTTAGCAGAGTCTCAGTTCCAAAGACCATTGAAAATATGTTTTTAGTGGTCAAGACCCACAGGCTTAGAGCCACTGATAAATGTTTTATTTCTAGTATATATCCCTGACAGATTTTTTTACATATGAAAAAGATATGCATAGCATTATTTGTAATAGTCAAACATGAGAAGCAATCTGAAGATGCCTTCATAAGTGCAGTGCAGATTGCTTTGTTTTTTTTTTTTTTCAGGGCTGGTAAAGCAAATTCACACTGAAATGTTTCCCATTTGAATGAAATGCCTTGATATAAAAACGAGAACATGGTAGACTTACATGCAAAACTGGATTTGAGCTGGTGAGGTGAGATTACTTAGTAGTAAAGGCAGTTGTAGTCAGACCTGATGACATGAATTTGATCCCCCAGATACACATGGTGGAAGAAGAGATCTAACTTCCACATACAAAAACAGTATTAGGTTCTGGGAAGGTGGAGCAGTGGGTAAGAGTGATTGCTGCTCAACCATAAGGACCCGAATTCAATCCTTAAAATCCCTGTAAAAAGGTAGGGACGGCCACAAGCGTCTACAGCCTCAGTACTGAAATGGGGGTGAAACTGGAGGGCCTCTGGGCTTCTCTGACTGCTTCTATACAGCCGAGTCCAGGAAGGACCACTCAGAGGAAGAAGGAGGAAACTGATAAAGCAGGGCACCTGACTTTGCCTCTGACCTCTGTTCATGTGTATGGGCATGCACGCACACACACATGTACACACTCATACATCTACATGCATACGTGCACACATGTACTACATATACACATCAGTAACAGTATAGTATATAAAACAGTACAACATTTAGTTAATGACATAAAAATATAAAACTTTATACTTTTATGTTTTTGCATATTTGTTGTAGGTTAGACTTTAAATGCTCCCCAAAAGACTCTTGGGCTGAATGAAGGCCTTGTCACTGCCTTATGATTCTAGTAGAGGTGGTGGATACTTAAAAGGCAAGGCCTATTGGGAGGAAGTTATATCTTTAGGGAAATATTTTTGGGGGAAATATTCGAACACAAGCCTCCGCACCTCATTTGTTTCCTGGCCATCAAAAGGTGAACAACCTCTGTGTACCAAGAAGTACCTGCCGTGATGCTCTGTGTCATCACAAGTCCCAAAGCAACAGAGTCAACCAGTCACATATTGAGGCTACTGAAACTGTGAGCCAAAATCGTTCCTCCTTTAAATTGATTTATATAAGGCATTTTGTCATAGCAACAGAAAGCATAAAAATGATAAGCATAGCTCCCACACCGTTTTATTGGTCACTCCACTAGTTGACCTGTGAGGTTGAGAAAAAAAAGTAAAGGAGAATAATAGACAGCAAGTAAAGTAAATCGTAACTTCATTTATAAACTTCTGTATTAAAAAAGGGAATATACAGTTTTGCTGGCTCTTAAAATTAAGATGAATGTCCAAACATATTATAAAATGTTACAGTTTTCCACATGCTGCATACTCTTTCACTGGCTGTCATATAATGGTTGTTATGATCCTCAGTTAATCCTTAAATTGAACAGGTAATCTTTACTGGTCATTTGCCACATGCTAGGAACTGTATCCAGGCTGTCAGTGATCCTGGGCATTAAATTTTATTTTGTATTTAAGAGAGGCCGAAGCCACAAGGATAGCAACATATTGAAAAAAAGGATTCTTTGACTCTGTCTTTCTATGCAGTATAAAGCAATATGGGAACACCTGATCTCTTTTGTTCTGAGCATTTCAGCATCAGGGTGGATGTTAGGTAGAGTAAAGGCTTGTTAACATGGTGCTCAGAGTCTAGGAATACCACCCTACCTGCTCCACTAAGAATGTCCCCAGATCAGGGTATTCAGGCCCGGATAGGAGTGAGAGTGACCAGGGCAGCTTTTATTTACACCCCCATAATCTGGATACTATGCATCCTGAAGCCCAGAGATCGATGATAGGTACCTAGTCTGTGAGTGGTAATCTCTGGGATGCAGCCTTGTGGGTCTGTGTATGGAAGCATGCCTCACTTATACACAAATGTGGCTGGGCAGAGGTGGGCCAGCTGTGCTTCGGAAGAGTCATTCACCTAAGCAGTGCCATTGGTGACTCTGAAAAACCTCCAGAGAGATATTGCTGGTGGGTTGAGACAAGCATCTCTCTGAGATAATGTGCAGGTTGTCATACCAGCTCACTGCAACTTGATGTGTTTTTTATTCTTATTTTTATTGATTTTATTGAGCTATACATTTTCCTCTGCTCCCCCTTCCTTCCACCCCCCCCTCCAGTTCTACCTCCTCCCATGGTTCCCATGCTCTCAGTTTACTCAGGAGATATTGTCTTTTTTTATTTCCCATGTAGATTAGATCCATGTATGTGTCTCTTAGGGTCCTCATTATTGTCTAGGTTCTTTGGGATTGTGAATGGTCTGATGATTTTCTTTGCTTTAAGTCTAAAAGCCACATATGAGAGAGTACATATGATACTTGTCTTTCCGGGTCTGAGTTACCTCACTCAGTATGATGTTTTCTAGATCCATCTATTTAGCTGCAAATCTCAAGATGCCATTATTTTTTCTGCTGTGTAGTACTCCATTGTGTAAATGTAGCACATTTTCCTTATCCATTTTTTATTTGAGGTTGTTTCTAAGTTCTGGCTATGACAAACAATGCTGCTATGAACATAGTTGAGCACATGTCCTTGTGGCACTATTGAGTATCCTTCAGATATATACCCAAAAGTGGTATTACTGGGTCTTGAGAAAGGTTTGATGGAGGAGGGTCATTTGTTTATGTGTTACTTTCATTGGTTAATAAAGAAACTGCCTTGGCCCTTTTGATAGGACAGCAGCTTAGATAGGTGGAGTAGACAGAACAGAATGCTGGGAGGAAGAAGGCAGTCAAGCAGTCGCCATAGCTCTCCTTTCTAAGATGGATACAGGTTAAGATCTTACCGGTAAGCCACCACCTTGTGGTGCTACACAGATTATTAGATATGGGTTAATTAAGATGTGAGAGTTAGCCAGTAAGAGGCTAGAGCTAATGGGCCAAGCAGTGTTTAAAAGAATACAGTTTCCGTGTAATTATTCCGGGTAAAGCTAGCCGTGCGGGAGCTGGGCGGGAACGCAGCCTGCCACTCCTTACTACAAAGGTTGTTTCCTAATTTTCTGGGAAATTGCCACACTGACATCCAAAGGGGCTGTACCAGCTTGCATTCCCACTTTCTCATCTATGAGGTTCAGTATGGTTGGCTTATGTTGAGGTCTTTGACCCATTTGGACTTGAGTCTTGTGTATGACAATAGATATGGAGCTATTTTCATTCTTCTGCATGTTGATATCCAGTTATGCCAGCACCATCTGTTGATTATGTTTTCTTTCTTCCAATTTATATATTTTTTGCTTCTTTGTTAGAAATCAGTTGTTTGTAGGTATGTGGATTAATATCTGGATCTTCAATTCGGTCCCAATGGTCCTTCTGTCTGGTTTTATGCCAATACCAGGCTGTTTTCAGTACTGTAGCTCTGAAGTAGAGTTTGAAGTCAGGAATTATGATGCCTCCAGAAGTTCCTTTACTGTAGAGGATTGTTTTGGCTATCCTGGGTTTTTTGCCCTTCCATATGAAATTGAATACTATTCTTTTGAGGTCTGTGAAGACTTTTGCTGGGATTTTGATGGGAATTGCATTGAATCTGTAGATTGCTTTTGGTAAGATTGCCATTTTTACTATGTTAATTCTACCTACTCAAGAGCATGTGGGAGATCTCCATTTTCTGTTGTCTTCTTAAATATCTTTGTTCAAAGATTTAAAGTTCTTGTCATACAGGTCTTCCACTTGTTTGGTTAGAATTACTCTGAGATATTTTATGTTATTTGTAAGTATTGTGATGGGTGATGTTTCTCTGATTTTTTTCTCAGTCCATTTTTTTTATCTGTATACAGGAGGGCTACTGATTTTTTTTTTGAGTTAATCTTGTATCCTGCTACATTACTGAAAGTGTTTATGATTTGTAGAAGTTTCTTAGTAGAGTTTATGGGGTTGCTTATGTAAACTATCATATCATCAGCAAATAGTGGTAGTTTGACTTCTTTTCCGATTTGAATCCCTTGATCTCCTTTTGTTGTATAGCTAACTTAGTGTGTTTCTAGAACAGAGGCCGGGCTGCACTGAAGGTGGTCACATTTGTGTGCCCTTATTATGCTGACTTCTTGGAGTTCTCTGCGCATAAGCTTAGCTTGAAAGACCCTAGTGAGTGGGCTGGAGAGATGGCTCAGAGGTTAAGAGCATTGCCTGCTCTTCCAAAGGTCCTGAGTTCAATTCCCAGCAACCACATGGTGGCTCACAACCATCTGTAATGGGGTCTGGTGCCCTCTTCTGGCCTGCAGGCATACACACAGACAGAATATTAATAAATAAATATATTTGGGGGCTGGAGAGATGGCTCAGCGGTTAAGAAAGACCCTAGTGGTGCCTGTAGCTATCTGACCCATCCTCAAGACAGTTCCATGTGTACTGGCAGACAACACAGTAACTGTCCACACAATATTCTGTTCATCGGCCTTCGTTTTGATGGATGTTTTGATTATTTATTAAGACAGCACATTATTTTATTTCATGCTTCTGAAGCAAGCACTTGGATAATCTGTCAAAAAAAGTGTATAGTCTTTCAGTATCTTATGACAGTCCTTCTGAGAGGAAAGACACTGACATATACTCAATTCATTTAGTAATGCTGTGCTATTATTTTTATATTTCCTATTTTTTCAAATCTTTTATTTTATAGTTCTTTCATAATCATGCAATGCAAAATATATAAGCTACATGATTAATTCAAATTACAACAATAGCAATGAAATATTATGGTGAGAATAATTGTGAATTATGTTTTCCTCTGTGGATAGCAGCAAAATATTTCTTGTTTAAGCATAGTTCCAGTATGCAGAAGGCACTTTCTTGTGTTGTTGGCAAGTTAGAGCTTAGATCCATTAGATCTGCCTTTCTAAACAGTGAGCCAACACTGTCAGCTAATGTATAAAAGACAGGACAGGAAGTTAGCTTGTAGTGTAAGCAGTCATCCCAACAAGCCCTGACTCAAAGTCACAACAATACTTCATTCTAGAAACTGTCTTTAGGAAGGTGATTTCAACTTCATTGATTCTTCCCTTCTAGGAGACACTCAGAAAGATTGCCTTTAAGACGGTTTAATAAAAACAAAGTAAACCTGGAGGATGTTGAAGAAGAACAAAATAGTCACTTTTATTTAAGAAGAACTTCATCCCATGGATGATGGCTTAATTTATTTGGGGTGATCTCTCTAAGAGGGAGCCCCAGGCTGTGACTTCAAGATATATGTGACAGCAAAAACTGGGTAAACAATTGATTTCACATGTTCTTGTGACTATACTGAAAACACACACTGCTCACTGAAGTCATGTGATTGATTCAAGTGTTGGGCCTGGACCCTAAATTAAGTCTCTCGACCACACCCCAACATAAACTATCTCTCTCTGGACCAGCATGAAGATGCAGGAATAAAGACACAACTCACATGGCTTCATCAGGCAGGAGGTTCTCAGAGATCCCTCATGAAATCCTGAATTCACATCCTGAAGAATTCCTCTCATTTATTTTCCAAACAGTCTTTATACCAAAACTTAACTTAGGGAAAATACATTAGCATTCTGTCTCCTAGGTAACCAGGTGAATGGCTTTTTGTCATGTCTACAACTACCTGTCTGCTCTATACAGAGCATATGCTAGCTGTCACGTAGGTTTGAATGAGCATCTCTATCAGGGATCCTCCAAATAAGGAGCAACAACATCCTGACCTTTTGTTAGGTTGCAAAGGCCTGTCTGGTAGGCTACATGACCATCCTCAGATACTGACTATGGCTTTAAAGCCTGGCTGCCATGCCATATAGAAATATGGGCCGACATTCAAGTTATGATAACAGCTTAAAAAAATCTACTGTCTGATGATGGCAGTTTTGAGAGATCATCACTTCAAGTATACATATAGTGCAATGAAGTTAGAGATCTGAAGTTGCTAGGGACACTGGAGAGGGGTGTAGGTGTGCAGTACACACAGTCAAAGAGCTAGCTTGGCCAACTGCATTATTAGAAAGGCAGTATGTTTATTCTATCACTGAACTCCTGGGAAGCATTAGGTATTAGACCAACCTTCAAACAAGTTTTCAAAGCATGAGCTCACACACATTTTAGGGATTTCACATCCATGGTAATGTTAAAAGAAAGGGTCCTTCTCTAGGTGCTTCAGGCAACTCACCGAATGTCGGGGTCCCATAGGAACAGCTGGTAGAAGGTTTGGACAATGGTAAAACTTTCTAACTAACAATAAAGATTCAATTGAATGTCCTGAAGTTTGCTCAAGGAAAGTCTTACTCCTCTGCCAGCCTCTCATTTCCTTGATAATGGGTCTTGATTGTAACATGTGGTCCTGCTCGTTTGGGTTTCCGTCCTGCCCAGTTCCCACAGTCGTTAGGTCCCAAAGAATCACACAGAAGTCTACATTAGATATAAACTAATATTAGCTCAGGCTTCTTATTAGCTCTTATCACTTATATTAACCCATTATTCTTATCTATGTTAGCCACATGGCTCAGTACCTTTTTCAGCAGGGCAGAAGAAGCACATCCTGCTTCTTTGGTGGTCTGGGCAGGACTGGGAAGAATGGGCTTCCTCCTTCCTAGAATTCTCCTGTTCTCATCGCCCTGCCTCTACTTCCCGTCTGTTTGACCCTCCTATACTTCCTGCCTTGCCAATCAGTGTTTATTTAAAACATGATTGACAGAATATAGACAACACTCTCGCATCACTTGATGGAAACTATACCTATCTGGAGGTGCCTAATCGTTCTAGCCAGAGGATGGCACTCTTCGTGCATAATAAAATATGGAAAGAATGCAGCAATCAGAATCTTCCTGTCCTTCTTAGATAACACCCAGGCACTGACAGTCATCACAACACTGAGTAGCTCTTCCCCAGATCTCCAGTGACTGAGGAACCTACAGGAATGCACACTCACAAATGTAAGTAGGTTACCACAGCTAGTGGTTATAATCCTAGTACTTTGGGACACAGAGTGATAACTAAAATTATATAGTTCTTATTTCTGGATATCATCATTTAATCCCAATATCCCATCAAATGGAGAAATTATTTTACGTGTGAGAAGTCTGAAGACCAAAAGAGCTGTCAAGGTTAACCCAAAGTCACATGTGTTGGCGTTTCTAACTTCAAAACCTATATTTCATTCTGCCTTGTTGAAGGTATTAGTTTAACATTGAAACAAGTTTTCAAAACTGCCTTTTAAATCATTTTTCTTGAACCAAGATTAATGTTTTACTATCATAATAATAAAATGGTGTTTTTACCATTTTGTATGCATGGAAAATATCATGCATATAATTTTATATTTTCTAAATAGAACTAAAATCAAGTAGGGGATGTTTCAAACAGCCTTTCCATGCCTGGTAGTCTGGGTCAGATCAGAGGTTTCCAGGTCCTTGACTTTTTTTGTTTTGTTTTATTTTGTTTTTGAGACACAGTCTTACTTCTTTCCCTCTATACTCCTTTTCTTTTCTCTCCCAAGCCTACGTACATTTATCCAACACTGTGACCCATTTAGAGGTCTTTTACGTCTGAATCTGTCCTATAGTGAATCTGTAATTCTTTACTGTCCAGTAGCACTTCTTAAAATGCTAAGCATTTCTTAAAAACTTAAGTTGCACCATTAGTAGGTGTAATATGGTACCTACCATTTGCCTGTCCAGTCTAAAACTTAAGCTGCACTGTTATTATGGTAAATACAGTAGTTCCTGCTAGCTCTGCACAGTCCAGCATGGTGGAACCACTTGTGCCTCTGAGCCACATGCATTTCCCGACTTTCAGGCACACAAGGAATCCATGTTGCCATCAAGCAAGCCATAGCACTTTACTCACAAACCCCATATAAATTCTCTGTCTCCTGCAAGAGCCAGAGGTTTTGCCGGCAGCACCCCAGAAAGCCAGAATTTTAAAACAGCACAGCTTTTTTTTTCTACTGCTGCTGAGTCAGAAAAAATCTCTCTTAAAGGAGCTGCAGCAAGCCACCAGCAAACAGCAAACCTCTCTCTCTATTTTTTCATCTAGAATTCCTTTTTCAAGGCCTCTCAGGTTTTACATGAATTTAGTTGACCATGTTGGAGCACCAATTGTTTCAAGGGAGGGCCTGATTGTTTGTCCCATTAATCTGTGTATCACTACATGGCAATGGCTTACCGGAGATTCTAACTGGCGCCCATCTCAGGCAGAGGATCCATGGCTTCTCCCTGACTCTGTTTTCTTCCTCTCAGAATTTTCTTCTGTCTTCTCTGCCTACCTAAGTTCTGCCCTATCAAGGACCTAAAGCAGTTTCTTTATTCATTAACCAATACAAGCAACACATAGAAAGATGGTCCTCCTGCACCAGACCAGGGTGGCCTCGAACTCACAGAGGTCTGCCTGCCTCTGCCTCCTGAGTGTTGGAATTAAAGGTGTGTGGATACCACCTCTCAGCTGGTCCTTGAGTTCTTATTTGAGGAATTGAAATAGAGGGTCACACTGATCTCAAAGTAGCAGGGAAACCATTCAAAAAAAAAAAAAAAAAAAAAAAGACCAGCTAAGAGAACATTCTAGGAGTGCTGCAGGTACAGAGTTAAAATATTCAAACGCCCCAATTATTGTCTGGGCTTTTCTTCTATGAGGCTCGAGAGAAGGAGGAGTTTGATTATTGAAGGGCTTAGTGAAAGCAGTTCTCCATTGATTGGTAGGTTAGGTCATATAATCATTTTTCTGCTGTGAATGTCCCCTATCATCTAGTTTTAATAATATGCATACCCAATGATGTGTAGATATCAGATGCTAAGTGGGAGATTAAGTTCACGTGAGGACACAGTTTTGTTTTATTTTTATGTACATAAACCAATTCAGTCCAGATTATGATCCAGATATATTAGAAATATTTTTGAATAGACACTTTCCACATTTGATGGTCATTAAAGAGAGGAGAAATTTATCCCATTGTTCAGAGAATAACATGCATGAAAACCTGAAGCCAGTGGAGATCAGGGGTTTCCAGGTACTTTGTTTGAGCAGGGGTGCATGGTATATATGCATAAAGGAGCTTGGATGCTTAGCACCTTAGTAGAAGGGCTTGTGTATAATCAAAGCCAAGCTGAGTCCCACATTACCTTTCTCCATGCTTGCCTGCCTTATTTCTTAATTCTATCATGTGCAGGACATGCTGAATTTCCAAAAATAACCTTTTCTTTGTGTTGATGTTGGTGGTCTTTAATATAAAGGACTGAAACAAAGGTATAAGATTATGAAGACCAATAGCTGCCCAGCTGCCAAGATGAAGCCATGGCAGAGGCTCATGGGTACTTTAATTCTTGCAAGAATCCTCTGAGGTCCAGCATGCTGATAGTGAGACTGAAGTTCTGAAGTTTCTAAAAAGGAAAAGAGGTGTCCTGGTTTCTGGTTTTACCCCACACTGAGAGTGAGTAGACCACACACACACACACACACACACACACACACACACCCATGAACACACGCAGGAATGCACGCACCCACAAATGCACCAAACAAACTCAAACTAAAACTGCTGCTTCCCAACAGATGCTAATAAAATTGTACAACTGTATAATTCTCATGGGATCATTTTGTTACATTAAGATGCAGTAAAATAACAGCCTTAGAACTACAATCCAATGAGAAGAGAGCCCCAACTTCTCAGGCAGCCCCTTTTCCAGTGATAGAATAGTGAAGTGAATGTGCTCATGGTGATGGTAGGGAAACCATGATGTTAGAGAGCTGAGGTTCTGTTCTGGAAGGATGGAGTGACATGCAGTTAGTTGATTAAATAGGTGTGACCCAATTAACTTCCACTTGAATGGGTGTTCAGAATTAGAGACCAGGGACAGCAAATTCAGGGAATAAGTGTGTTCGTTCCAGCCCACAATAACTACAAAAAAAAAAAAAAAAAAGACAAAAGATATCCACCATGTAAGTATATGTCTCTCTTAAAGAAAAGCTAAGTAGAAAGCATGGGATGAAATAAGGATTCAAAGAAATAATGCAAGATAATTTTTCTAAAAAATATATTAAGATGAATCTATTGAAATTGTGTAGTATATTCTGAAGAAAGTAGACCCAGATCTGTCTATGCAAAGACAAATGTAATTAAAATAACTAGTCTTTAAAATCATAACAAAAAGCCTGTGGCCAACAGATGAAAAAGGTTATTATTTAGGGTAAAGAAAACTGTACGCTTCCCAGATTATATTTACTTCTAGAAGACAATGGAAACCTTTCTACCCAATGCACATCAAGGAGTTTATCTTTGGGCAACTTATCCTTCAAGCAGAAAGGCCAGAGGAAAATTGCTTTTAATGCAAGCACTCAGAGGGTGTCATTCCCATGAGCATTTCTTAAATCTACTTAGAGGATCCTTCAGCCAACCATGAAATCTCTGGGAAAGCACAGCAAAGGGCTGACAGTGAGAACTGAAAATACTTTGCTACCATCTAATTCTAAAGCAAATGTGAGATTCAGAGGCAAAGTGGAATATAAATACTTGCTTCAGCATGAGGATAAAGTGGAAGAGAATAGGAAAGTCAGGGAAGTGAAGTCTGTGGATCAGTTTCCTGTACTCTGGGGTGTGTCCTTTGCATTGCCTGTTATGATGTCACTGTCTAGATGACCATTGGCACCCACAAACATTTTTTTTTGCATTTTTAGTAGAGTATTTTTTGTATGTGCTGTGTGAGTTTTCATTTTGCTGTATTCAGACTTTGCATTTCTAGCCAGAAGAAAATTATATAGGTGAGACTGTGAAGTCTTGGGTCTCACCCTTGGGGCATATGAGGCCCTTGAGGAGGCACTTACAGCTAATGTTAATTTTTAGCATCCTGTTGAGATGCCATATTTCTCTACTGGGCAACCATTACTTCATTTATTTTCCCTTGATACTGATAAATAGTATATAGAGGAAGCACATTAAAGGGATTAAAATTTTTTTTCTAGTTGGTCTTTGTTTTTGCATTGCTGAGGTTCAAACTTAAGTCCTCATGCATATGCAAATGGATGGAATTAGAAAACATTATCCTGAGTGAGGTAACCCAGACCTCCCCCCAAACGAATATGATATGTACTCACTTATAAGTGGACACTAGTCATAAACAAAGGGCAACGAGCCTATAGTTCAGGATCCTAGAGAAACTAAGTAATAAGGTGAACCAAAAGAAAAACATATATAGACCTACCTGGAAATTGGAATCAGACAAAAATTTGGGAGTGGGGGGGGTAGAAGGAAGGGGAGAAAAGGGGGTTGAGGAGAACTTGAGGGAATGGGATAGTCAAGATGGAGGAAGGACAGATATGAGAGCAAAGAGAGAGATGCCTTGATTAAGGGAGCCTTTATGAGTTAGCAAGAAACCTGGCTCTAGCAAAATGCTCAAGAACCCACAGGGATGACCCCACCTAAGACCCTAAGCAATAGAGGAGAGGATGTCTGAACTGACCTTACCCTGTAGTCAGACTGATGATTATCTTAAATATCACCATAGAACCTTTGTCCAACAACAGATGGGAACAGAGGCAATGACCCACATCGAAGCACTGGACTGAGCTCCCAAGATCCAGCTGAAGAGTGGAAGGAGTGAGAGTATGAGCAAGGAATTCAAGACCATGAGGGGGTCATCCACTGAGACAGTTTGCTTGAGCTAATGGGAGCTCAGCAACTCCAACTGGACTGGTAGTGAAAGAGCATTGGAACAATCAAGCCCCTCTGAAAGGGGTTGACAGCTGGGGCAGACTGAGGGGCCACTGAGAGTGACACTGGGATGTGCCTCTACTTGCATATACTGGATTCATGGGATCCTATTCTCTTTGGATGTAAACCTTGCTCAACCTAGATGTAGTAGGGAGGGCCTTGGGCTTTCCACAGGGTGGGGTACATGGCACTCCCTTAGGGCTGGAGGGGTAGGGGGTAGGGTCTGTGGAGGGAGAAGGAGGGGACTAGGAGAAAGGGAAGGAAGTAGGAATTTGGATTGGTATTTTTTTAAGTAATAAAAAAATTAAAAAAGACCTCATGCGTGTTTGACAAATACTCCAATCTGAGACACATCATGATTTTGAAATTATGCAAGGGGCCATTTCTTTGTTGAGACATATCTTTTAAGGGCCCATGAATAACACATATAATTTATAATTGGAGCCATTAGATAAAAATAAGTCTTTCTGTATACAAAATTATATTTAAAAATAAAAGCTTAACAAATAAACTACACAATTAAAGATTCTTGAAAAATTGTATTAACGAAAGACCTAGGGTAATATGAAGCTGTCTTATCTACATGAAAGAATCCTCCCCTTTTCCTATTAAAAGGAATGCTTTTCATAGTGAATCTCTGAGCAGTATTTAACTCTGTTCTGCATAAGAGAAAAATGTAAAATGGGTTGACAGAGAAAGATGAAAAAAATTTAATGAGCAAATGTACATCAGGAAGATGCAGACCCAAATTCCACCAAGGATTAGAATTACAAGGGCTATAACAGTATGAAGACAAATACTAAGTAAAACAACATAACTGTCTGAAGTAGGGAGGGGGAGTGAGGTGTGAGAGGAGGGAGGAAGGAGAAATACTAGGTCACAGTTTTAGCATTGGAAAATAAAAAAATCAGGTCAAGAGCATTCGGCTATTCAGGGCTAAAAAGTGTGCTTGACCATTAAGCCAACAACAATGCTCACAGTAGCATTTACAAAACGCCAGGGGGATGCAAACAGAAAGGGCCTGTGGTCAGGAGACTTTGCTTCTTAGTCTGTGATGGATCAAGCAAATAAAACCAAGTACTAAGTTATGTAGTAATAATGTATCAATATTGATATTTATTATATGTCAAAACTAATAGGTAGACCTTTTGGTATATCTAAACTCTGCGTCCTGTTTCTCAAATAGTTTTGGTAAAGAATCACATATTAAGGTCTATTAGATTATCATAAAAATAGATAAATTGCAAAAAAGTAGAAATAGCCTCTTTCTGGCACAGCATAGAGCCAAATTAATAGAAAAATCAGTTCAAAGGTCTTTCCAGCTTAGAAATCAAAATTAGCAGAGTATATACCTATAAAATATAATAATGAAATATTACATATATACAGACCTTGGGAATTTATTTGTTTGCTTCTTTACCATTTTAATTTGATGTAGGATTCCCCTCTGTATGCTGTGATTGTGTTTTATTGCCATTGGTTAATAAAGAATCTGTTTTGGCCAATGGCTAACAGATTAAAGCCAAGCAGGAAATCAGAACAGAGATGTAGAGAGAGAGTAGGTAGAGTCAGGGAGATGCCATGTAGCCATCAGAAAAGAAAGACACCCTTGCGCAACAGTAAAAGTAGCTGGTACATCATCTCATGATGTAAATGGATAAATTCAGAGGCTGAAAACATTCCAATAATCTTAAGCAATTAGGGTAAGGGATATTCAGTTTGCATTTCAGAACACACCAGTGCATGGGCTATCTTGCTAACACAGTGGTTAAGAGTCCACTGTAGCAAGAGCCTGGGATGGGAGCTGTAGGTGCAGACAGTAAGCAGTGGGGAGCCTGTTGACAAGTAAATATTGACCGATTAACTGAGCCAGCAAAGCATGATCTCCTTCCCTCTCCCTCTCTGTCCAAGCCTAGTGGTAGAATTTACTACATATCTTCCCCACTACAGCTCATGAGGTCGAGACCTTGGTATCCTTGAGGATTGGGGGAGTCGTGCACAAAGCTGACTGAACAGGACTGAGTCTTTCTTTTTATTTAATTACATTTTTTATTTTATGTGTGTGCTCACACATGCGCATTTACTTGAGTGTACATGCCACAGCTCATGTGTGAAGGTCAGAGAACAACTTTTGGGAACAAGTTCTCTCACCATGTAGGTCGTGTCAAGTCAAAAGGAAACTAACTTCATTTCTTCAAATACCAAAAGGCAGAAGGGACAAAGGGCTGTGTGTAGAGCCTATTAGCCTACTAAAGCTCACACTGGCCTCCAGACTCCCTCAGAATCACAAATACCTGCTAGACCTTTCAAAGTTCATCCCAGCTCTCTCTTCTCATCTCTTCTACCCTCACTCCCCAGCTTCTCATTCTCCTTGTAACTCTGCTATCTCAGCTGTGGTCTCTCCGTGTCTCCTGCTTCACCTTCTCTGTTGGCTCATGCTTTGTCCCTCTGCCTCCATCTTCTGTCTCTGTCTCCCCGTCTCCCCAAGCCTGTTTGTTCTGTCTGTCTCTGTCTCTGCTTCTCTACCCCTCACCTGCCCCCCCCCCACTCATTTGTTCCACTATCTCTCTTTTGCACTCTTTTCCTGCTTCTGTCCTGGCCATATTCAGTCTGCTCCATTTTCTTTCTGTTCTGGATGTTTCCAGACGCTTCTGTCTGTTCTCTCATATCTACAGTAGAAATCCTCCCTTTAAGCAGACCACAGAGCAGTCATGCCGTCAGCTTATATGAGTCTCAGGGATCAAATTCAGGTTATCAGGCTTAACAACGATGCTGTTTATTTGTTGAGTTAGCTCAACAGTACTAGGGTTTTTTTTATTTATTTATTTGTTTGTTTAATAGCATATAGACTGCTTTCAAGTGATGTGACTAGGATATAAAATAAAAGGGAAGTCACAGCTCTGGTTCTTTTACAACATGCCCTTCAGGGCAAGAAAGGCAGGGATCTATTGTTCATTTGCGGGTTTGCGACGGAATAAAATAGACAAGTTTCTTGTTATACTCTTCAGATTTCAAGTTACTGGATGACTTGGCTATGAGGGTCACAGCCAGGGACAGCCTACTGTGATGCTGGCTAACTCAGAGCAAAGCTTTCAGGAGGGTTAGATTCAGCTTGGTGGCTTCTGTCTCAGCATGAGCTGTTCTGTTTTGGTATCTGCAAGAAAATTAAAAATAAATGAGAAGCAGGTTGATCTGAAACATGCCTTTTCAGAAGATTCTTTTGCCTTTCAATATGTGCAACCCCGAGCCAGCACCAACTAACTGGACCTCATCGACCCTTTCCACAGCATTGTTTTGCACCGTATTTAAGGCAGCCGACCTAAACACTTGAAATCATATTTCTTCCTTTTGGATCCTTTCAAATATAGAATGCACATTTGCATTTGCCCCTCCCTGACAAGAACTTAAAAAGAGAAAGAAAGAAAGAGCCGAGCCCAGTTGCTTGTTACTATAGAAATAGCATCTCTAGCAAGGTAAATTACATAGATGAGCCTCATTATGGGTGGCGGGGAGAAATATGTATTCAGTGTCCACAGCGGGACTCCCAGGCTGCCTCAGTGACTTGTACCATCCTCAGAGGTATAATCAATTGCTTCCCTGTGAGGAGAAGCTTCTGTTTTCTCAACAGTCTCAGGCAGGTGATGGTTCCCCCACCCTCACCCCTCCTTCCCACTCTGTTTCAGGTGAGGCAGACAGGAGCCCTGTTTTACTGGCTCAAGCTAAAGATAGCTCTGTACGTCGTGTTGCCATTACTTATTCCTTTAAGAAGCAGGGAAACTAGAATTACCATTGCTGGCAGTGAGGTGGCACAGGTAGGGGCAGGCAGGTGTGGAGCAGTGGATTCTCCTTCACCACAGGGCACCATTCTTCTGAGGGAATAGCTGGAGTGGCAAAAATATCACCTTTGCCACTCACTAGCTGGCAACGGGGTGACACAGACTGTGTGCCCTGCCCCATCTCTCCCTTTGAAGTCGTAAGGACAGAGGAGAGAAAGCAAAACTACTGGTGTAAAATCTATTCTAGCTGGTAAACTGGAGCAACTTTGTTCAGACTTTTATGTCTAAAGGATGCTAATGAGGAGAATACGACCAGGTAGGTGGAGCAGTTAGAGCCCTGGAGGCCAGCATGGTGAGGCACTAGCTTACAACCTCCAGGTAGTCTATTGTGATAAGCAGGGGTTCTAGCAGCGGGAGGCCAGTTATCCAGGAGCTTTCCCACTCTAGCCCAAGATGTGCTGCATTCCGGGAAACCCTTTGTTTTCATCGCAAACCTACATAGCCTGTCCACATTGTCCTACATTAGCACTGGGGCACTCAGAAACCAGGGTCACAAGGCCCAGCAGTGGTGGCCACTTCTAGTGGAGCTACAGCCACCAGGTAGACTCAGCAGCTGCTACAGAATCTTTGTGCAGTGAAGAAGCCTGGGAGGAAGGAGGGAGGGAGGTGGCCATCAGTTCAACAGTCTTTCACATGGATAAGTGCAGAAACTATACTTCTTGGCCTGCTTGCCACCCACAGGACACCACAGCCTGAAGGGAGGGGTGGTTTCCATGGCAGCTTGCTCTGTAAAAGAGTCAAATTGTGTGATTTTGTGCTTTGGTTAAAGGGAATTATCTATATGAAGAGGTTTTTTTTTTTTTTTTTCAACAATCTTTTCTCATTTTACATTCCAATTCCAGTTCCCCTTTCCTCCCCTCCTTCCACTCTCTGGATCTTTCTCCCCCCCCCCCACAATCCACTTCTCAGAGAGGGTAAGGTTTCCCATGTGGAGTCAAAAACTTCTGAAACATCATTTTGAGGTAGGACCAAGCCCCTCCCCCCATATCTAGGCTGAGCAAGGTATCTATCTTTCCAAAAAGAATGGGCTCCTCCAAAAAGTCAGTTCAAGCATTAAGGATAAATCCTGGTACCACTGCTAATGACCCCACAGATAGCTCCAGCCACACAACTGTCACCCACATGCAGAGGGCCTAGTTCAGACCTAAGAAGGGACCCTGTTGTCAGTCCAGAGTCAGTGAGCTCCCACTAGCTCAGGTCAGCTGTTTCTGTGGGTTTCCCCATTACGGTCTTCATCCCTTTGTTCATATTATCACTCTTTCCTCTCTAACTGGACTCTGGGAGCTCAGTTCAGTGTTAGCTATGGATCTCTGCAACTGCTTCCATTAGTTGTTGTATGAAGTTTCTGTGACGACAATTAAGGTAGTCATCAATCTGATTACAGGGGAAGGCCAGTTCAGGTATCCTCTCCACTATCGCTTAGGGTCTCAGCTGGGGTCATCCTTGTGGATTCCTGGGAATTTCCCTAGTTCCAGGTTTCTCTCTAGCCTCATAATGGCTTCCTCAATCAAGATATCTCATTCCTTGCTCTCCCTCTCTGTCCTTCCCCCATCTTGGCCTTCCTGTGCCTTCATGTTCTCCTCTCCCTTCCCTTCTCCCCTCCCCCTCTGCCAACCCCTCCCCCACCCATGAAACTAATTTTCTTAGGAGATCTTGTCTATATTCCCTTCCCAGGGGATCCTTGTATGTCTCTCTTAGGGTTCTCCTGGGTTTTCGGCTGAGTAATTTTCAGGTTCTGATGGATCCTATGTGGTCCCTGCTCCTCCTGATCCAGGCACCTAAACAGTATGGCCTGATGAAACAATGGGGCCACTTGGAGTTCAGAACCAGAGTGTAGCTTTCCAGGGCTAACAGTTCTTGACTATCACCTAAGTGCAATTGCCTCATAGAGGAAAAGCAGGTCCACCGAGCTTGCGTGGTATTCTAGCAGAACCTCTTTGCCATGACAGGATCTGTGGATAGAGCACTGACGAATAATACAGCTGTTAACAAGACATCAACAGGGCTGAAACTTACCTTGAAAGCTGAGTGTGTACCCCCAAACATGCCCAGGATTGCCATTGAGGAGAGTTTGAATGACTCTCTTCTGGAGAAACTTACGGTTCTAACTCCGACATGGAAAACTAAGAATCTATTCTTATTTGTCCTGAAGTGCTAGAACTCTGACAAAAAAAAAATGCCCTCTGAGAAGTTCATTAACAGTGCTAATGAAATTAGCAATGCTTTTCAAGTTGAAAGCTTCTGGGCTGACTTTTTTGACCCACCATCTGTTTTGGCATTTTATTGAGGCCAATATCCAAACAATATTCTTCTTTTAAATTGATAAATTTACTGACATTTATGTTTCCCTGTTGATGGTCTTGCCTGGCATGGTATGTGGGGCTGTAGTTGGGGCAAATGCGGCCACTCATGCAGTATCCGAAAGCCATACTTTGAAGAAATCAAGGGGAAATAGCCATAATGTCATTAAATCTGCTGGACTCTTGTATGTAATAGATTGCATTATAAAACAGTGTAAAAGACTCCATCTTTTAAAGTGTACTTATTTACAGAGATTTTTTTAGACTTTTATGGATTTATAACATTGGTAGGTAATATGGGGTTTGAAAATTACAACTGTTTATTATTCATATCATGGAATACGTGTTGAACACAGCCCCCTTTGTAGAACATGGTAGCTGACATGAAGCCAGGGCATGATTCCTTCTTGCTAGCTTTCCCATCTATTGTACAATACTTGGTTTGTCTGTTTTTCCCAGTTACTTACAATTTTAAAAATAAGTGAAAGGAGGGGGTGCTCAGGCTTTTTTATTGAAGTTGAAGGCTTTCTCTCCTATTGGCCAAATCAGTTGTCAATCAGCTGTTGTGGGCATCTTAGGGGGCATCTGATTTCCTTCAGAGTGAAACTGAGAGTCTAAAAATAGATTTGAAGGTTAGCAATCTTGTGCCTGGCCCATGGCAGTGCATCAGCTCTCCTACTTCTCTGAGATCCCATTTCCTTGACTGGTGGTGATGATGCTGTAGGCAGCTGTGAAAAACTTAAGAGACTAGAAAGTGCTTGTTCTGTATCTGGGCACATGGGAAGAATTCAGTGAGATGGGAGACTGATAAAAATATTTCTGACCATTGATTTCATACAGTTATTTCCTTTCTTCTCTTTACTCTTTAAACCTAGAAATGTGATAGGGTATGGGAATACTCTTGCATTCCTTTTTAGTTTTTACCTTTGAAAAAAATGTAGGCCTTTGGGGAATGGGAAGGTGAGTCAAAGTGTCTGAGAGAAGTGTGAGGAGGAGAGGGGTATTTTGCTGGTCTTCTCCCCAAATTCTGATACTTGAGAAAATTCTTCAACAAAGGACCAGGGGAAGAGAGTGGTGTAGAAACATTATTTCCTCTGGCTGTGGTACCCACAACTTTGTGATCTAATCCTTTCATAGTGATGCCCAAGCCCAAGAATGATTCTAAGATCACAGTGGAGGATGGAACCTGCATTATGCTCCTCAAGGAGAGATAAAGAGAGATGCTAATGCTCAGGGAAGAGAAGAGTCTATGTGTAGACCGAGAGACTCCTCCTGTATGTTCTCAAGAGCCTGTAGGGTCGTCACACAGCAGAGAGTACAGGGACCCGAAGAGGCAAGTAGACAGGACAAGAGACCTCAGTTGCAGCCTTAGTGAAAATAACACTAGGTTTTTCTCCCTGTATTCTAGGGGGAAGCTTTTAAACTAGGGAATATGTGAAAAAAGCCCAGCACCGCTCATGAACTGAAAAACAAAAACAAAAACAAAACAATGATGTACTTACAAATCATGTTATTTATAGGGAGTCATGCCAGGCTGAGTTTGTTTTGCGCTGGACATCTGTTAGCTTTGGCTCTTAGCTGAGCCAGTCAGTATTTTACAAACCCTGCACAATTGCTACAGTAGTAGACCCATAGTCTTGGAGTGAAAACTTTGGCTCTTTAGCTGTTGGAAAGTGGCTTGATTTCCCGAGTGATTGTCCCTGTAAAGACAGAGAGTAGAACCAACAGAATTATTTAAAAGATACATGAGCAAAGTCAAGTCCTGGTATGAGGATATTTGGAGTCTTGACTCAAACCGAAGCTAAACCAGTCATTTCTCTGGGCTTTTTGGTTATTTGAGCTAACATATCCTCTTTCCATTGAAGCCTGTTGCCATTGGACAGTCAGTTAAATCTGAAAGAGTCCAAACTTATATACTGTTCAATTTACTGTTCCTCTTAACAGTGAATGAATGACTCAAAGGCCAAAATTTATTTCCTTAGAAGATGAAATAAGATCTTTTAGTAAATGTTGCATCCTTGATTACAGTGTATTTGCCAATGCTATCATTTTATATAAAATTGCCTGGTGTTCAAAGAGCTTACTTTCAGGAGCTGAACACCAAGGTTCTAATCCTGTCATTTTCTAGCTGGGTAGTCTGGTGAAAACTGCTTATTCTCTGTAGGGCTTTGTTGTTTCATATATAAAATTGGGAAGGCATTAACACATTTTATCAGTTTGTTCTGGGGGTGACAGAGTTCATTCTTGTTAATTGCTATGTATGGTACCAGGCATATATGGTTAGAATTAAAAATTACATTAGTTTGAATATGCATCTAATATTGACACAATAAATTTGTTTTATAAATAAAATAAAATCTAAACATTGTACTAATCAAACGATGAAGGACTTAATGGCAGAGTAAATATGACACTGGACTTGAAGTCAGAAGAAGTTGGTTCTTGTCTTCTGTTCTCAGGAGTCCAAAAGTTCAAAGACCTAGGGATGTGGCTATTATTGCTACTTTTTGGTTTGTTTATTTGTTTTGAGACAGAGTCCCTCTTTGTAGCTTGGTTGATCTTGAACTTGCTCTGTAGACCAGGCTGGGTTGTGCTGTCTGAGTATTGGGATTAAAGGGGTGTGCCACCACCGCCACACTATTGTAACCACTTTTAACAATGAAATGCAGCCTGTCATCCTTGTCAGGTTTCTATCTCTTGCTGTGAATCTCAGGTTCTATGGTGATGGTGAAATGCAACACTGTTGCAATCATTGTTAAAGTGACAGTACTTGGCAGAAAGTATAAGAATAAATAGACATTTTATTATAAACCAGTTTCTGAGGCCTCTGAGTCAGTGATTTTGACTATTTCTTACGTGATAGAATCACTTAAGCTTAAGAATCACTACACCGTTAGTTGTGAATTCAGCAACTACTTCTTTCTCATTAAAAATGTATGTGTGTGTGTGTGAGAGAGAGAGGGGGGGGGCATGTCTGTGGGACACATGCAATACCATGCAATACCCACAGAGACCAGAAGAGGGTTCTGGATTGGATCTCCTCGGACTTGAGTTACAGGCATTTGTGAGCTACCATATGAGTGCTGGGAATTGACCCCCTGTCCTCTGGAAGAGCAGCCAGTGCTCTTAATTTCTGAGCCATCTCTCTGGCCCTGGCAGTTAGTTCTTACACTAAAATGCATTAAGGGTCTGAGGTGATGATTTGGTTAGGAGGTGTTTGTTGTACAGGCAGGAGGACTGGATCATAGCATCCTTTAAAACCCTGTCATGGTGGGACACATCTGTTAGCCCAATACCGTGATGGAAGAAGACAGGGTGAAGTGAGTCCCTTGATCTCATAACCAGTCGGTCTAATTCAATTAATATTAGAGCCTGTTTTAAATAAAATGGGAGACATTGAAGAATAAACCTGATACAAATCCCTGGCCTTCACACTCATGTATGTGTACAAAAATTCACATAAACTTGTTTGCACACATATGAACATGCACACACACATCACACAAACAAATAAAAGATCATAAACACTGCTAAGTGTTATAGACAATATGTAATAAAACAATAATGTTGGAATGCTGTAGATAATTTTGAGTTTGATCCATGTATTCACACAGACACACACAAAACCCTTATTTTCCATAGTCTTGATGTTTCTGGATCTTGGAGATTTTCTTAAGGCCATTTTCTCCATGAAAAAAATTAAAAGTTGTTTTAAAAATTGATTCTTAATTCCTGTGATGCTTAGTGTTACTTGCCAGCTTGACAGAATCAAAAATGTCCTAGGAGATGGACTTCTAAGTTTGCCTGTCAGGGATTATCTTAATTATACTTATTGTTGTAGGAAAGCCTGACAACTATGGGTGGAGTCATTCCCTTATTAGGGTTCTGGATTGTATAAATGGAGAGGGAAACTGGGTAGAGGTGGGCATTTGTTGTCCCTTTTCCTCAACTATGGGTGTGATGTGACTAGCTTCATTCAGGGCTCTGCCACCATGACTTCCCTGCTATGCTGGACTAGAACTAGAACTGTGAGCAGATATAAACCTTCATTTGCTTTTGTTGGAGTATTTTATCACAGATCTGGGAAAAGAAATGAAGACCATTGCTTCTCCTTTTCTCTTCCAGAGTTTCAACAGGACATTGATTGATGTGGGATTCCCCTCTGTGTGCTGTGAATACGTTTTATTACCATTGGTTAATAAAGAAGCTGCTTTGGCCTATGGCAGGGCAGTATAGAGCGAGACAGGAAATCCAAGCAGAGATACAAGAGAAAAGAAGGTGGAGTCAAGAATACGTCATATAACTGCCAAAGGAGATAGATAGACACCAGAACCTTTAGTGGTAAGTCTGGCGATACATAGATTAATAGAAATGGGTTAATTTAAGATGTAAGAGATAGCTAGAAATATGCCTGAGCTGCTGGCCAAGCAATCTTGTAATTAACATACCTTTTGTGTGATTATTTGGGTCTGGATGGCTGGGAAACACAAAGCACCGTCTTCATTTACAGTTGATACAATGCATCAGGATTTGAGATGTGTGCCTGAGGTTGGATTTTAGCCACATAAAAAGGTGTTAGGTATGAAAGAGCTGATCAAAGGGTGTGCTATTCCAGGCTACATGGGGATGCATAAGAAGGACCAAAGCTATACTGGAGGCAAGGAGTAGAAAAAAAAATCATGATCAGAAGCTCCTGTTATGACTTGCATTGAAAGACAAGTCAGAATGGAGAGACTGGTCAAGGATGGATATTTTGCATCATTTTGGTGGTATCTAGGACATGGAGGTAACCTCTAGTTGTCCAATACTTTCACTGGGAGGATTCAGGTCTGGAAAACATGGCTTGCTGGGCATGCTAAGGGCAATGCTGAGGCTGTCTGGTGTATTTCTACATGGTTCTGAGGGAATTCCTTGCTATCCCCACTCCTGGGAGTGTGGTGACTGGGTAGCATCTCCAGATACCACAACTCTCTAAGGTGTCAAAGCATCCTAAAGCACAGCAAATAAAACATGCAATTAGAACAGGGGCACAATCTATTTGCTTGAAGAAACAAAAGCTATTCTTTTAGCAAAGATAGCAGGGAGGGCATTGCTTGTCTCCTTGCTGAGTTCTTCTCTGAATCAGTGGATAAGCTGTCAGCTGGGAAATGAAGGAGTCCGAGATTTACTGACTGTTCATTCTATAATCTAATTTGTAAATATGAGGAGGACAAAAAGCATTAAGGCACTCACCCTGTCAGGGTGATCCCGTTAGAGCCAAAGTTTTTGTCCTCAGCAGGGGGTATGGGAATATTTGTCTTTTTCTTACCAGACTTCAGAAAAGTCCACGGCTGAGGCAGTTCCTATACACGTTTCATTCTCTTTGGGTATAGGATCTAGATGAATAATCTACTTTTTAGGGTCTAGATGAATAATCAACTTTTTAGTGTTAGTAAGCAAAATAAACCTCTGAGCCCGGTTCTTATTCATTTAAAACAAAGATGTTTTCTAATTTTTTAAAAAAGACGTCATAATAAAAAATAACATTGCAAAGTACTTTTCCTAATATATACCAGTTTCTAAGCTTTGTACTATTTTCATTTTCATCAAGAATAACACTCTTAATAACCCTATTTTTAAGAATTAACAAATCATCAAGCAAACTTGTGCCTGAAAGGCAAGTGGTGAGTCACACGACCTGCCTGAAAAAAAAATTCCAATTCCATTTGCATATAATTTATCTATGTCTTCACATTTGGATTTAATTGTAATCATTAAAGATACCATTTAATTCCACATATTATTTTTGTTTCTATAATGAGAAAACCTATTTAACTAGCAGAATGGCAAAAAAATGCTCTTTAAAGTTGTTAATAATTACTGTGGGAAATATTAATCAGCATACCACACAAGTGGATCTGAATAAATCTTTTAATAATTTTCAAGGATCATTTAGTTTTCTGAAAGGATTATGTGTCCGAGGGGTGCTTTTGTCTCACACAAATAACAAAGTAGTAAATGCCATGCTTTTAATGCACCTTTTTTTTTTTTCTGCAGTAGTCTTCTTGAGATGGAGTATTGGAAAAAGAAAATGAGTCAGATGACCTCAGCTAATGCCTTGTAACCAGCTGAGCTGTCTTAAGCAGATTAAATTCTTTGGAAGTTGGTTTCCTCTTTAAAAAAAAAAAAGTATGCATATCTTAATGTTGGTATGAGGATTAAGTAGCCTTGTTATGTAAAGCTGCCCTGTTACTCTTCACAAATGTGGAAGATGTAATTACTATGCGAAAACTCAAAAGACTTTTTAGTATCCAAATGATAAGAGACTATTTTTATGTGGAATCATTGTTATCCTGCAGTGTCCGGCCTTATGCATTATTGATTTTATCTTTTGTTTTTCAATCTGTCTGTCATGGCTTTGGAACTTCTCATATTTTATGATATACCAAAAGAATCTTTTAATGAAGTAGTAGGCTTACCATCTCAATTATAGTCCATATTAAGACTCCAAGATGGGGACTTCCACCTACCAAGGTCGTGTTCTTTTTTCAAGGTCGCCGTTGAGAAGGTCTTTCTTATATCCCCTGTTCCCTTCCAAAAGATTTCCCAGTACAGGGCTAAGAAAAAGAGAAAGTCTGAAAATGGGGTCGTCTGGGTATGAGAAAATGTTTGTTCTGGAGTACAGGGTTGCTTGAGGCAAAAAGGCGGGTACTTCTTGGCCCAGATGTTTGTGTCTTTCCCTAGTAGGTCTAGGAGATCTCTCGTGCACTGAGATCTTGTATTGGGTAACATGATCATGCATGGCCTTCCAAACTATAATACAGGGCAAGTTGGAAAGCAGTGCCTGCAGGTTCCATCTAAATCCTTTCTGGGCAATTGTGTCATTACTGCAGTGGTGCACCCTTATCAGGCACTTTGAGTAGGATCTCAAACAAAGGACTGCACAAAGCATTCTCGAGTTTAGTTTTCATGGATGCTACCGCAGAGTTACAAAAGGCAAGGGCTTAAGAACCATGTCATCAGAGTAGTTGAGTTTGGGCTCTAGGTCAGTACTAAATATAAAGAGGGGGAATCCCAGTGCTCCAGAAAGTAGGGCTATATTGGTGCAGGTATGGAAGGGGGGCGTCTGCGTAAGACAGGAGGGACAGAAAAGGTGAAACTGGAGATTTCTCAGTATGAGTGTGAGTATGATGGGAAAGATTGAATGTCACCTTAAGAAAGCGCCTTCATCTACTGCTTCCCTTTCCAACATAACTATCAAGGATAGAATCACTCTGTAAATTTCTAGTCACTTTTCCCCCCTTGCAAGATGATAATAAATAAGTGAAATTTCTTCACAGTTCCTTTGGAAATGTTGGTTATGTCTTCTTCCTCGGTGGGTCAGTGGAAGGAAGCATTGTTCCAAAGAAAGCCAAGTTACCCACAGGTGCCTTCATGGCCACATTCCCCGACAGAAGAGGTAGAATGGTCTCTTCCATTTCATCATGTGCCAGGGGGACTTGCTTGGGAAGAACTGAATATGTCACCAATACCTAACATAGACTCATTTCTATTTCTGTTAAGTTTTTCATTATTTGTTGGTTTGTTTTTCTTGTGTCTTCAATCATATCAGCTTGTTTGTCTGTGTTTGGCTTGCAAGGGATGCTAGCTGAACAAATGGCCTCATTAATAGTTCTGTAATGGAAGTGCTTGCCAGTGCCGCCTGTCTCATGAAAGTGCTAAGATGCCTTTTTTTTGTCCTAGCACTGATGTAAACCAGATATTAAAAAGTGTGTCCTTTGTTTTTTATGTGAGATGAGACTGAAAGGGAACAGCTTCTCATGACGTCGCTAGGTAACAAATTAATAACTAGAATTGCTCACTCTATAGGTGGGCTCTCTCTTTTTTATTTATATTCAATGGCTTCAATTATGCATGCTGATGAGCGCAATGGGTGTGGATCTTGGACACCAGAGGTCCAGTGTCTGTCATACAATGAGTGTGCCGTTTGGGCAGGTAAAACTTTAGTGGCTTAAATTATAAGTACAACGAAGAATCTTAAAAGAATTCAGGGTGGAAATGTTCTTCATTTACTCAGTCTGCAAACATTTCTCCAGCATTGTGTATAAAGCACAGAGGCATGAAGTTGGGGAGTGTGGAAGGTGGGAGGTGGGTCTAGGAGGAGTTAAGGAGAGGAGAATATGATTGTCTCAGTTAGGTTTCTGTTGCTATGAAGAGACACCATGACCACGACAACTCTTATAAAGAAAACATTTATTTCGGGTGGCTTACTTACAGTTTCAGAGGTTCAGTCCATTATTATGATAATGGGGACCATGGCAGCATCTTAGATGAATAGCTGAGAGTCTTACATCTTGCAGGCAGGAGGAAATTGACAGTCACACTGAGGGAAGCTTAAGAAAAAGAGACCTCAAAGCTGGTCCCACAATGATACACTTCCTCCAGCGAGGCCACTCTTCCTATAGTGCCTCTCCCTTTGGAAAGCATTTTCTTTCAAACCACCACAATGGTCAAATTACATTGTATGAAATTCTCCAAAAATTAATAAAATATTGTATTAAAAAATAAAATAAGTCTGATTTCTGCTTTACTCAACTCTGGAAAGGCCCCTCGCAGCTTACTTTTACAGCTAATGGTTTGCTGGACGTTCTGGATGGATGATGAAAGTTTGGTGTTCTATAGCTATTAATATTCTTTATTTCCTTTTTTAACTTACAAGACTCCAACACCTCTGTTGGTTCTCAGAAAAAGGGACACATTTAAAGTTTAAAGGGACGATTTTCAAATTTAAAATGAGCTTAATTTTAAATTCAGCTGTCTTGAATACATATTGCTTTTAATTCTATACTATTCCTTTGCTTAGCTGCAGGAATTCTGAGATGACAGAGAGCTGGCTATTGAGTGGTTATGTTAACTACACTGACAGTGATCTGAGGTCTGTAACTCTAAACTGATAGAAAAGAGGTGGGGAGACAGTTAAGCCCTTAGTCAGATAGCAGAGCCAAGACCTGAACATAGTAAAATGATGGAGGAAGGTCATTGATTAAAAAATAAAGAAACTGCTTGGCCCTCATAGGTTAGAACATAGGTGGGTGGAATAAACAGAACAGAATGCTGGGAGGAAGAGGAAGTGAGCTCAGACTCGATAACTCTCCTCTCTGGGGCAGACGCGATGAAGCTCCGACCCAGGATGGACATAGGCTAGAATATTCCCTGTAAGTGCACCTTGGGGTGCTACACACATTAATAGAAATGGGCCAAGCAGTGTTTATATGAATACAATTTGTGTGCTGTTATTTCGAGGCATAAGCTAGCCAGGCAGCCAGGAGCCGGGCTGTGGGAAGAGGCCTGCAGCTCCCACAACAGTAAAATTACATTTGAAGTCAGTAATCCTTCCCTCTCCGGGCCATATAGGTCCAGTTGCTTCCCGGATTGTGTGTGTGGCCTTCTTACTCTGATGACACACATTTTGTCAGCTATGTAAGGCAAGGTAGTTATGACCTTTTGAGTGAAAAGAAATTTCAAAGACCAGTTGTACAAACCCAAAGATATTCAAAGATTCAATGCAACATGACAGGGCCTTCAAAAGCATCAGAGTTTATACTATAGCTGCTTCCTCGTCAGACTACCCAGCATGCTATAGGTGAGACACCTACATCTCAGTGGAGAAGTGATTCTCTGCAGATGCTTGGGATGTGAACTAAGGTGCCTGTCCTCTCCAGAGTTTCATCCATGGCCCCTGGTGCTGCAATTACCTACCCATAATGTCCTCTAAAATGAAAAACACAGTAGCAAGCTTTTCTCCTTCCTTTCCCACATCCTTGCTGCCTTTCCTAACTCAAAAGAGCAATATTTATAAACCAGTGAGTACGTTCATACCACCGATGAGAAGACCAAGAAAAGTGATTCCTGATGCCACTTCCCGCAGCTTCCAGCGCATTGCTTGACATTCTCTGTACTACGCCAAACTACCTAATTAGCTCAAAAGCTCCCACGAAGTCCATAGCTACTCTGAAATGTTTGCTCCTGTTAGTGATTTGGTCTAGAAAGTCAAAGTTCACACTAAAATCATTGGTAAAAAGTTAGCAGTATGACCAAAAATCGAGATTTTAATTGATTATTAGAGTGCAGAAATCTGGGCAGCATAGCCTTTAGTTCGAGGATGAGTGGATATGCAAATGGACTTGGCTAGGTCAACGTAAGCTTGGGTCTCTACTTCAAACAATGTATACAATCGAATTCCAAGTGAATAAAATGTGAAAAGTGAAAAAAAATTACAGGTGTTGGAAGATGTTTCTTTGACCTTGTACTGGAAAGGGGAATCTTTAAAAAAAAAAATCCAAGTGCAAAGATGAATAAAGTCAAACATTACAACTCAAAGTTTATACACAGATCAAGTATGGTAGCATACACCCACCTTTGAATCCAGAACTTGGGAGGCAGAGGCAGGTGGATCTCTGTGAGTTCAAGGCAGTCTGGTCTACATGAATAATTCCAGAACAGTCATGGCTATGTAGAGAGACCCTATCTCAAAAAAACAAAAGCAAACAAACAAATTACAACTAAAGGTTATATAAACACCCTAAACGCAAACAATGAATACAACGTTAAGTGAAAAAAAAATCAGTTGCAGAGTTCTTGTGGCATGACAGCATTTACAGAGTTTTCCATATATTAGCATTAAATGGTTAAACTGTAAAGTAAAGATGAAATACAGTCTCCAAATTTGATTAGCTTAGTAGCAAATGGATGGGATCTTAGTCCATGACACATGGTCTTTACAATGCTATTCCTTTTCTGTTTTCATTGGCTTGTTTGGTTTTTCAATCAGTGTCTTTCTATGTAGCACTGGCTGTTCTGGAACTAACTAACCAGGCTGACCTTGAACTCTCAGGAATTCTCCTGTCTCTGCCTCCTAAGTGCTGGAATTAAAGGCATACACTACCACAACTGACACTACACTTTATTTCTTGAACAGAATTACGAGCATGTCTGAACTCCATCATGATGGCTTTGGTAATTAGAGAGCAGGCTCACGAATGTGAAGAACTTTCACTGGGAACTTTGTAAATGCTGGATAATGTGCTGTCTTAGCTGCCTTGTCCATTCAGTCCTCAAGCTAGTCCTCTTATAAACTCACGCCTCACAGAGAAACCATTCTACTTACATTCTGCAATGCCGCCCACATCAGCAGCTTTCTGATAAAATATTAATGTAGCAGGCAACCAGAGTCATCGCTTCTAGTCCAGCCGGTGGCGTTGACTGAACATGTCACATAAACGCTGTGGGTCTCCGATTCCTAACATAAGATTGAGTTAAATATGTGCATAAACTCCTTTTATAACCGTTTTGTGAGTCATATTATTGATCTTAACAGCTGCTTTATCTCCCTGAGTTGTTTTATTTTAAAGACTAAACAAAATGGGAAATAATAATTCATGTGAATTTGTCGTAAGGAAGGAGTGACTTGGAGGGAGGTGGTGACTGGGATGAGCGATGGACTGAGAGTCTACTCTTATAAAATATGCCTGTTGAACAGATGTGAGAGAGAGACTTATTAAATAGAGCAAAAAGTCCATCCTGACACGAACTCACCAAGATTCTAATTAGGCAGATTTTGTCCTGCCAGGTGCTTTTGTTGAGCTCCATTTTTGCACTGTAAAACTGAATTAGCTGCTGCCTGTACCTAGAGACTTACAACGTCTAGCCCATCTATTCTAAATGGAAATGAAATTGAAAGGACTTTATTAGCATGCCCATATCTCCACAAAGCAAGAAATCACTTTATAATATTCTTTAAAATAGCCGACTAAGCTCTCCCTGAAGTTATTTCTTGTTTTATTATTCAACTTCTGCTCCTTTTACTTGAGCTTGATTTTGTGGCACATTTGAGAGGTACACGAATGCGTTATTCTACAGAAATGTCAGGAGGGAAACATCTGTATGTCCAAATCTTACTAATCATTTAGAGACAAAACACGCTGCTGTACACCAAGGGGAAAATTCTGGCAAATTCTTGCTCAAATGGCTCTTCTTTTAGAATTCTCATATGTCACAGAAATACCTATTAACCTATTATCCAACCCCTCCCCCAAATAGGTAGTTGCAGGACAACCTAGTAAATTATAGCTTTCTGACTGAATTTTAGCCCAGTCCACTTGATGGAATTTGAAAGGAGAAACAGGGAATTAATGTGGGAAAGAACCATTCACAGAAAGCTGCATCCTCTGCAGAGCAGGAAGCGCTGCTTCCTTCTCTTGTGTCTCATCCTCTGCAGAGCACAAAGCACTGCTTCCTTCTCTTGTGTCTCATCGAGACACTTCACCTGGGCTGCGAGATGGCTGAGCAGTGGAAAGCACCTGCTGCTCCTGCAGAAAACCAGAGTCTGGTTCCCAGCACCCACATTATATGGCTCACAGTCACCCATACCTTCAACATTAAGGGATCCAGTATTCTCTTCTGCTCCCCTCCATCACCTATATGAATGCATGTGTGTGAACCTGTGTGCATGTCCACACACACCATTTTTTTTCATTTATTTTTAAAAGCCCAATGGTTAAGGAAGTAATTTATTTTCATTACATTAAATCTTACATGAAATAGCAAGAAATAAACAAAGATATGGGCTTTAAAATCAGGTACAAGAAAACTAAAGCAGGAGAAAGTAATAATATTAATATTAATTAAAATATAGTTTAAGGCCACATTCACTAAACGATTCATAAGAATACAAGCACAGAATTTAGTTTACTGAGGCAGGATGGGTAAGGGAAAACTGGCACATTTCACACTTTGATTGATGTTTTTTAATAGGAGTGTTGTCTTTTCAGTTGTTAGGTCTTATTTGGTTTGGTCTTCCTCTTTATTCTTCTGTAAATTAATTATTAAAAGATCCCTCATTTCTGTGTTTTTAGTTTTTTATATATAAATATTTATCAGAGAATGTTCTTGTGAAATCTCATACTATCAGTTAGTGCTCAATTGATTTTTTTTTTTTTTGGTAAAGGATTCATGGGTATCTGAGAATCATGAGGGTTTTTTTTTTTTTTGGTAGAATGTAAAACTCTAAGAATGCCATTGGAAAAGTCATGGTTTCTTAGTGTATTTGCTCAAATCCTCTGCAACCAAGCTTTTATTACACAATTTTTGTTATAACAGTTCAACAAAATGAAAAATCAGATGTCTTCATCACCCAAGCAGAGAAGTGACAGTGTGAACTACATGTCGATAGAGAAGAGTGGGTAATTGGAGGGGCTGGGCCAGGCTTAAAACGTAACCAACAAGGGAAGGAAAGAAGGGAGGGAAAAAGGAAGAAGAAGGAGACAATGATGATGATGACAAGAAGAAGAACAAGGACGAGGAGGAGAAGGAGGAAGAGGAGGAGGAGGAGGAGGAGAAGAAGAAGAAGAAGAAGAAGAAGAACAACAACAACAACAACAACAACAACAACAAAAACAACAAGAACAAGAACAAGAAGAACAAGTACAAGAACAAGATCGAGGAGGAGAAGGAGGAGAAGGAGGAGGAGGAGGATAAGGAGGAGGAGGAGGAGGAGGAGGAGGAGGAGAAGGAGAAGGAGGAGAAGAAGAAGAAGAAGAAGAAGAAGAAGAAGAAGAAGAAGACCAAGAAAACAAAGACAACAATGGAAAAAAAGAAGATGACAATGATGATGATGAAGGAGGAGGGGGAGAGAGAAAAGCAAAAATAGAAAAGTAGACACTTGTGAGATATATTTATTGTTGCTCCGTTTTTGACACTTCTACTAAATACAAATGGAGAATAAAAAGAAACCAAAAAAAGGAGAAACAAGGTAGGTAATAAACATCAAAATAATGTGAGAAAGAACAAAACTAGAGCCCTGTTTTACTCCCTATTTGAAGAAATTTCCACATGGATTAAAAACCAAACATTTAGTAAATTGAAATATTCACAGAGAAGATGGGCTCGAGACTATTTATCACCCCAGGGTTAACATAATTTTCTAAGGCAGGAAATTCTCTGACTAAAAGATAAACAGATTCATAGATATTTTTATATGTAGAAATTTAGAATTCATAAATTAAAACATAATTAAAATGGAATTTGTACATAAAGGAGCATTTTTTATTTCTAAAATTAAGAGAAAGCCGGGCGGTGGTGGCGCATGCCTTTAATCCCAGCACTCAGGAGGCAGAGGCAGGTGGATCTCTGTGAGTTCAAGGCCAGCCTGGTCTACAAGAGCTAGTGCCAGGACAGGCGCCAAAGCTACAGAGAAAATAGCTGTAAATAAAAAACAAATCAATTAATGATGCTTGTCATGCTAATATAATTTTACATTTTAAATTTTAAAATGCAGTATCATTATTAATCCATAATATTGACAAAAGATTAAAAATATTGATAACATATAATACTAGTAGGGGTGTTGGGAAAATAAGTACTCTTATGAAAAGTCTTACAAAAATTGTTGCTGCATAGTATCCCTTTCAGAAGGCAGTTTTTATTCATTTATTAAAGTTAACATGTGAATAAATTCTAACCACTTCTAGAAATAAGTGGAGATAATAAGAAATAAGAACATGGTCATCTAATAATGCACATGCAAAAATATTTCATGATGCATTGCTTATGATGTTAATAGAATGTCCACTAAGTCATAAATTATTTAAAATGTGTCAAATTTTGTAATCCTCGGTCGAAACAAACAGAATGAAGTAAAACAGAATACATCTGAACATTGAACGATATCTATTAGTGTAAGTTCCTCTGTAGAGATTGCATTGGGATGCTGAGAAACTGGGCTTTGTTGTTCGTTTTTGTTTGTCTGAGACATGGTCTCATGTAGCTCAGGTTGGCCAGGCACTTGCTACATAAGAAGGGTGACCTTGAAGTTGCCATCCTCCTGCTTCCACCTCCCGAATGAAAGGGTTCTAGGTGTGCACTACCATAGCCAGTTTTATGTAATAGTTTGAACATGTTAGGTGAATACTCTGCTAACAGTATCCCACCTTTAACATCTGCCTGCTCTATTATGAAGGTATATAACGTTCATGTCTTTGATAGTTAATTTTAAATGCTAGTTGATAACTTTTGGCTCTGCGCATTGCATCTCCAGGGGTATCCCTTCTGTGTTAGTTGGCTGGAGCTGTCTTTAACTTCATGGTTACTCACGTAGACTCTAAAGCAAAACTTTCCAAAGTTAATGGCCAGCCTACCATGCCACATTCAAGTGTGTCTTAGAATTACACCAAGATGTCAGTCCCCAGGCTCTGTCAAATGGTTTACTACTTTTTCTCCTGTGTTTCCTCCTCAGAATCACAGCAAGTTGTTGCTGGAATGTTCTCGTCTGAAGAATCTTTGGGATAAGGCTGGAAAGAAATATGGTCTTAAAAGACTCTGGCTTATCCTACTAGGAAGGTCTCGAAAAAGAACTCAATAGATTGGAGGAAACAGTAGACAGAAAATGACATCACTTTAAGCCTACATCAAGGCAGAGAATGAGTTCACAGAGCAGAAAAATGAGACATAGATAGAGATAGAGGTAGAGACATACCTCAAACTGGTTCAAGCTGGTATGTGCCTGAGCTGTAGGGTGGAATGCATGACAAACAGCTAAGCAATGGAAGCTGCACGAGGGGCCTGCTGGGACCCGAAGGTCTAGCATCCTGGTTACCATGCTCTTGTGGGAAGCATAGCACAGGTGCCATAGATGCGGAATGCAGAGACAGGGTTAACATCCTCTGGACACAGTGGTATTGCTTTGCATGCTCACAATCTAGAACTGCACACACACACACACACACACACACACACACACACACGCATGTGTGCATACACGCATGCACGCACACACGTACTTGAAGAAAAAGTGAGATGAAAGTCATAAAAATGCTTGATAAAAATCATCTGTATCCTGCCAGCCAGAAACAGTAGGCCTGAATCTCCCAGGAAATGGATGGATAGACGACAGGGAAAGCAAAGTGGTATTTCCTACATTCCTAGGCTTGAGATTTATAACCACCATACTCTTTATGTCTCCTTGCCAGATGGCAGTAGATGCAGAAGAAAATTTACTTCCTTTGTGATACTGAAAGCATCTTTTCTCCTTTGGACAGGTAAAACTTAAGACTAGATGTGAAATTCAGCCAGGGAGTGGCTTCTTTCTCTCTTGTCCCTACAGGGAAAAAATAAAATGAAGAGTTCCCAGTCTGCTTCTAAGTGAATCTTTTTTTAATGGAAAAATTCAAAGTGGGGAAAAAGTGCCCGACTCTGAAGTGAACAGTGATTTTGCAATGTGAGACTATAGGTAATAATAAGCGAGCTCTCGATTCCAATTTTAAGTAGTTTTTAGAGCAATTTCAAAGATAGAAGAAACCACAGAGGACCACTAATCATGTTTTCCATTCCAAGGAAAATTCATCTCCTCAGATTGCCTATCAGGTGATCAAAGAACATGGCCAAAGCAAAGAATTTCATTCCTGCCCAGGCACCCGAAGCTAACCGAGCACATAAGCCTTGCTGGACCAGATCCCCCTTGCTCTATTGTTTCTGTGAATTTCTTGTACTTAGGAAGCCTGATGTGCCACTCTAAGGAATTTTGCGTGATTGATTTAAACATTCAGCATACCGTTGTTGAGCACGATCCTAGATATTCAAACAAGTATTTTGAGAATCAATATTACTTCATGAAAGTTTTAAAGTAGAGTAATTAGAAGTTTGTAAAATAAGAATTGTAGCAACAGCTACCCAAGAGCTGTGTGCTAGTTAGATCTTATCGTCAACTTGGTACAACCTTGAGACCCATGGGAAGGGGGAAACTCGGTTGAAGAATTGCCCATCCCTGAGAAGGTGTATACAAGAACGCAGGCCAGGTTTGTCACAGAACAAGCCAGTGAGCGGCATTCCTCCATGGTTTCTGTTTGTTCCTCTGCCCCGACTTCCCTCAGTAAAGAACCAAGACCTGAAAGTGTATGCTGGAAGAAGCCCTTTCTTTCCCAAGTTGCTTTTGGTCATGTCATTTATCACAGCCACGGATGGCAAACTGGACAAGTTTTATGAAAGAAAATTCTTTCTGTGGATGTTGCCTGCACAACACCTGAAATGTAGCAAATGCTAAATAATAATTAGTTGCAAGTTCTATTACCATTGTGTTTTGCTAACTTGCATTTATTATGATTATAAGAGATTATTTGCTTTTCAATTGGTTTTTATTTCTTCAGCACAGCTGCCTAGAATATAGTATAGTAAATAGACACATCTACTACTACTTTTTTCTTCAAGAAGGTCATATCATTTTAACACCCACAAATTTTTCTTCCCATAGATTGCTGAAGTATGATTGACCTGTAGGTAATATTCTTGATAAATTGGTCTATTTATATATTTTTAACTTTCTATGTTTGGTTCTCAAAAGATTTTACAATATTTAAGCAATCACAGTTGTAAATTGTTTTATTTCATCAGAGTTCAAACATTTAAATAGTTTAGTCTAATGCTTAAAGAAAAGAGTCATCTGGGCGTCTTGACAGACTGCAAATCCAAATAAGAAGTCTAGGGCCCTGCCCAAGACCCGTGTCTCTGTAAGCCTGCAAATGTGTCTATGTTCTTAATCTACAGGTCATAGGAAATTATCTGGAACCTTGCTAAATTCTTTTTAATTAAAATTCAGACTTAACTTCATCTTATGTTTTCTTTGTCAGTTTTAAAGAAATTATAGTTCTTATAATTATTATTGTTATTAAATTATATTATTATTAATTGAGACAGACTTATTATGTAGCCCAGGCTGGCCTTGAGGTTATGATCTTCCTGTGTTAGTCTCTGTTCCTAGCATTATAGGCATGTACCTTCACACTTAGCTGAGAACTAGTCTTCTTGATAGAAAAGCTCTAAGCAGAGACATGAATAAATTCAAAAAGAATTAAGACATGCTGCTTTCTGGCTATCCCATGGTAAAATTTTATCACATCTTTCAAAAGGCTACCCTCTCTGTCCTTGCTTGGCAGTTCTTACTCCTTAGGCATGTGACAGACTTCAACTAATTTTAGAGCAAATTTGCTAACTTTGTTCTTATTTGTTCTTTCATTCTTATCCTTGCGTTTGTTTCTCCTCCTGCCATAAAATTCTCTCTACAGGGTCAGATAGGCAGTTCAGCAAGTTCAGCAGTGCAGCCCTGCCAAGCACATAACTCACAGTGGAAGAAGAGGACTGACTCCCAAACATTATCCTTTGATCTCCACAGCACATTGTTGTGTGTGCGCACGCATACATACACACATACACACAAACACACACCAATAAAAATCAAATTTAAATTTAAAACATCTAAATAGTCACAGCAAGCAGTCATGCAAAACCACTTTTAAAAAAGACATTTTAGAACTCTCCAAACTCCTGAGCTGTCCCATCCCTCCCTGCCCAATCTCCCCTACTCTCCTCATGTCTTCTCACCTGCTGATCCACACTGTGTTCTAGAAATCACGTTTACAAAGGCTGGCAGAAGATGCCATTTATACCCAGACTTCTTCCTTCCTTACTCTGATCCACAAATGGCACATTTATACACTCCCAGGAGTACTGTCTATTGCAAATCTTAAATTATGCTCTGCTGCTGAGACTGGGCAACGTGGAGATGAAACACTGACATGCTGGAGATTGCAGTGTAAAGTGTAAGCTCCTTATTTGACTGCATCATGCTATGCTCTAATAGTTGGTCATCTTCTGTTCCTTTATTAGTCTTGAGATTCTCCACACAGTGAAAACTTTGTAGCTGGTTTCAGCTGAACCAGTTCTTCAGACATTTGTAGCTGAACTCTTTCTGCGCTGTCTGTCTGTCTCCCTTCTTTAGTAACACTGTGGGTGTCATTGAGAAGAAACAGGTCTTTGCTGTGGTAGTTCTTAGTTTTCTTTCATTTTCTTTTTTCAAACCTTTTCTTTAGTTACAATATTGAATTTAACAAATCATATGCATTGCACATATATTTTGTTAACATCTTTTATGTTGCATTGTGTTCCATGGTTTGTAAAGGTTTCACTATTGTGGAAAAGATGACTTTATTCAAACCATTTCTTGATAAGTAACAATAATTTATGTTATTACTCTTATAGTATTCTCATATAAATCTTATCTTATAGATTTATAGATGTGGTTTTTTGACAATAAATTGCTGTAACTTTGTAAAGATTAAGATAAGACTCTGACTCAGGAATCTTAATTTTAGGAATACGTTTTCTAAGGTAGATTTTAGTACAGTAAACTGTCAAATAAATTATACATATATTTGGAAACAGAATGAGTATTATTTATTGCTCTACAAACAATACCCATCTGTTTGCTAAAAGAATTAATAATACCTTAAAGATTTATGTAATCTAGGAGAAAAATATGATTCTTTTTTAAATTACTAGTAAAATATATTCTACTTTATTAGATACAAAATAAACAACCACCACCACCATCAACAACAATAAAAAATCCCTTGGTTTAATCTTTCAAAGTTTGTAGACTCATTATGTTTCTTGGCCTTTTTCTTTTTATACCAGGACAATAATTAAAGGACAGAATCAGTCAATATGCATAATGACCTATGTATTCATTATAATCATTTCTGCTGTTTCTAGCATTATGCTTACAGGTATACATATTAAGAGAATGTGATTATCAGTTTATACAAGCCATTACATATTTGTTACGTATTTATCCTTTTAACAGATGTTCTTCCTTTGACAGGTTTCACAATCATCTTGTCATATTGTGGTGTGATCATCAGTCCGCAGGTTCATCTTTCCTTCTGCTTTGATTGTGTCGGGGTTGTCAGCTCACTTGGTTATTCACGTACAGAACTAAGATACATCCACAAACTCAGCCTTACAGACGGGGCTTGAATGCATCTTGTATACATCAGACAGCTATTTCAGAGTCAAGAGCTACCGAGTCAGTCTAAGGAGAGATGTAAAAATCACATTAAGTTAAATTATAGATCAACATTTTTTTGAAAGAAAGCCTAAAAATAGACAATATAAGAACAACATTCAGACTTGAGTGAAAACCACAGCAATCAACTTACTTTGAGAAAGTAAGTCAATTACTGCTACAGGGTCAGGAAAAACATTTCATTCATGTTTAAATTCTTCATTTCAGATCCAAAACATCTGGATAATATTCCACTTGTAAAGAATGAGCACAGAGCTCTATATGAACAACTTGTGCATTTAAACGCTAGCAATGCCGAAGTTTTACAGAAATCAAGAGGCTCTTGAAATATGTGTTGAGGAAACTGGAGAAATCACATTGCTTATTTAAACACAGTATCAATGAGATTCTAGTCATTATGAAGATTTAGGTCATTATCTAAATGTGTTTCTAGGTACAGGACAGAAAGCCATCATCTGATAATAGATTTTAGTGCTTTTGCTGAGTATTGGGCCATCTTTCTGTTTCTCAGTGTCTGTTTGAGGGTGATTGATTGATAACATGGTCCGCAGTACCTAGTTAATATCTTATAGTGAGTATTATTTCAGCATAGAAGAGAAAAAAACAAAAAGGCTGTAGAGGCTAGATCTGCTTAGACAAATACATAAATAGTGTCTGTCACATTGATTATAAAGGCTGAAGGCTGAAAAACATTCCAATATCCTGAAAAACTCAGTGGCTAGTTCTCAATAATAGTTACCCCAGCTCACTTCCCTAGAAGAAATTTGGCATTTGTAGAATCCTTTAATAATTTATTTTATGTGTGTGTGTGTGTGTGTTGTATGTGCATGGAAGGATGTTTCTATGTGTGCAACTGCACGTGTGTGTATGTGTGTGTGTGTGCGTGCGTGCATAAAGGTTGCAGTGAGGCCAGAAGTCATCCTTGATTTTGCTCCTCAGAGGCCACCGACTTCATTTTTGAGAGTGAGCCTCTTTGGGAACTGTAGCTCACTCACTTGGGATGGCTGGCTGGCCAGCAAGCCTGGAGGTCCTCCTGTCTTTGCTTCCCCAGTGCCAGTGAAGATCCATTTTGTTTGGAAGTCATTTTGAGTCTGTAGTCTAGTCAAGTTTCTGTTTACTTGAAAACTTGAGTTTCTGTTCCTCAGCACTGGGCTGTACCCTACCTTAATAACTATAAGATGTTCCATAAACCAACCCCCTGGAGTCAACTGTTCTTGGAAATGTTCTAGACCCGTTGTTCCATGACCCACTTTCCTTAACTGCCTGGTCTTGCTTCTGTAATCATGTTTATATACAAAATTCCTCACCCTATGATTTTGCCTTATAAAAAGAGGCTTGGGAAATTGGCTTGGGACTGATCTCATGAACCCTGCCTTTGGGAGAGATAGTCACTGATTCAGAATTGATGTACAAGAATAAATCTTGCTTTAATTTGGGCATAATTTGGGTCAGTTATCTTTTTCCTCAAATCTGTGGGATTAACACTAGGATTACAAGGGCACTAGCATCCATTTTGTTTATCCTTATCCATGTGTGTGTGTGTGTGTGTGTGTGTGTGTGTGTGTGTGTGTAAGATTCTATTTACGTGTAGTGGGAAAAAAGCAGAGACATGGTTGAATAGATGACTAGCTTATTGAGTATCTGAACCCACAGCAAGGGATTACCTGGCCTGAAATGTCAATAGTTTTGATATTAAGAAACCCTGAGAAGAAGAAGGAATTTTAAAAACTGGTATGTAAAACTTGCCTCAATCTTTTAAACAAACAAAAACACAAAACTCAATTTGATTTCATTTTAGGCCATATGAAAATATCAGTGCCACATATCAAATTTGTTTCAGTTGATTACCAATCCCTAAGATGTAGGGCCCTAGGCAACAGGAGAGTATAATTGCATCTTGTCAAATTTGTTTCATGTGTTTACTGGTCCCTAAGATGTAGAGCCCGTATCGTAGGAAAATGTGTGTGTCTTACCACCTCTGTAAACACTTACCTTGTGCTGTGGATTGCAGACTAATTAGGTAAAAAATAAATGACAAGCTGTAATAATAAATGTTAAGATTGCCTCTATATCACAGAGGACAAATCAGAATTCGGTCATTATGTAGTTAATGTGATTAGCGGGGATAACAAGCAAGATGCTTCAGGGCCCCATTGGAACATTTGTCCTGAATTATCTGGGCCTGACTGTCCACTCTTATTATGGAAATTGAAAGAGAGCCAAATATCTTCATGCTACACAGCCGTGAACTGGAGGGTGCAATACAACAGAGTGTAAAGGGGAATGATAGTTACTAAGGATGCTATTGTTCTTAGCTCAGAATACAACTTCAAATAAGGAAAATGAGGAGATGAGGCAATCATGGCAGACTACTCCATCTGTCACTTCCTGGGCTTGTAGACAGTGATGTCCTGCAACCCTGACAGACAATTTCCTCCTGTGCAATTCCAGCACAATTCCTCTGAAAATACGGGGTGGGGCTGGAACGGGTGTGGAGCTGTTGGATGGATGACTTGCTGCTGCAGCCTGATTGTCTGTGCTGCTTGTTTACATGAACTAGGGTGGGCTTCTTTCCACCGCTGCCTTCGCTTTGAGTATTTATTGGCATTAACTGGTCTTAATTTACAACTTGACTGTGGTCAGGAGAAATGAAATGCTTTGTAGGTTTGGCAGATGGTTGTGAGTAATTTTGGTGAGCACATTAATCACATGGCTGCTTTAAATTTTATAACATAGTTAACATGTTTTTAAAAAGAGGTGCCCCTAAAATTACCTTTGTTAGAAAACACAGTTGTACAGGAAACTTTACCACATATACTGTATAATAAATAAACATATACAATATAATAAAATTATAATGCTAACTGCTACAAAATTTATATAATTAACTGAAATATTAAAACTAGAAATTTGACACAATGTCTTTAGCAAGTTATGATATGAATGTGATCTCTTTCATTTATTTAGTGGGTATTTTTTGTCTAATAAGATCAATCACTGTTACTATTACTACAGATAAAATAGTTCGGTGGCTGTGTTTTTGGGGAAGATTCCAATTGACCTTCTGCATTTAGCTTCTGTTTCAAACTCAAGCAATGACAGATAAAATAGAAAATTTAAAATTATTTCCAGATCCATAAACTTAGAGAGGCATCTTTACCAACCAAGGACAAACATATCAAATGGGGTTGAAGCCTTTTGGCACCTGGTGCCTGGTTTCAGAAGAAAGCATTGGGGCCCTGGAGTTGTATTTCTGCCAGGCAAAATGAGGCAGAGTTTGCTATAAATATAAATAGGTACAGCTAAGCACACACACACACATATATATATATAATATTTATACAGCAAGTAAATAAATGGGAATTGGAAAAAGATTTGGCTTTATGAAGCCACAGACACAAACATTTTTTTTTCTGGTAGCCGACCCACACTACAAGAGAGGTTTAAGGAAATTACTTGAGAAGAAAGAAAATGATGCAGATCTGGTTACATGGAGGAATGAAGATTTGAAGTGATGTGTATATGTGAAGAAATATTGGAGAAGGACATTTGTTCACTTAGAAAAATTATCCCCCCAAATAGTTTTAGTAAAGGAAATTAAAAGTAACAACAACTTACTGTGTGGCTTATGACATCTATGACGGTAAGATCAGAAAGAGTGGTTGACAGGGGTGATATTTGGATGTTGGCTATGATAAATGTAGGATATACGTGTTAAACTTCTGGTGTCCTATACTTTTTCTCTTATTTTTTTATTTTTGAGACCATAAAAATATAAAAATTATCATTAGCTCCAGGCCACGCAAACACAGGACATAGGCAGAATTAACAGAAAAATCAGTAATAAACTTTAGTGCTGATTAAATAACATGAATCTTGTTCATTCAACACATGACACACAATGCGAACATCAGGACTATAAGGACAGAAGTTGATCCTAATAACACTAAAAATGGTACATAGGAGGATATTGTAAAGAAATGTATGGCAATATGTCCCCAAATTAAAACAAGTTAGACTCAGTTCTTTAAGTATGCAAGTTACCAACACTGACCCAAGAAGAAATAAAAATTTGGATTCAAAATTTAGAATCTTTCCAAAAAGAAATTTTTAAGACTAGATGGTTTCTGTGGTGAATTCTCTCAGGCTCTTAAGAGAAAAACAATACAATTTCTAAACTTTTTTTTTTTAAAGAAAAAAAAGGATGAGGGCAGTTTATTCTTATACCTAGATAAGATAAAGATGTTGTAACAAGAGAAACCCAAAGATCAAAATTCCCCATTAACCTTGTTCAAAACCCATAACAAATTGCTAACAAATTGAATTAGAAAACTATCAAGATGATACAATAGGGCCAAGTGGGTTTTTTGACTCTAAGATATAAGATGAGTTTAGCATTGTAATCAATCACTGTCAACTTATTGACAACATGGAAGGAAGCATGCTGGCTTAGATTCTGAAAAGTGCTTGACAAAACTCAACACTCATTTAAGATAAAAGTTTCTTTTATCCACTGGAACAAAAGATAATTCATCTGGTTTGATAATTACTGTGAAAACTTACAGCTAACATTGTACTTCATAATGAAAATCTCAATATTTTTCCCTTGTAAATTCTGGGAATAAGATCAGATCTTACCAGCTCTCTTTGATATTGTAATCTCAGTATCTTCATTATGGGAAGGAAGAGTAGCAAAGGACAATGAGTCCTCGACCACATGGTCATGTTGCAGAAAATCCCAATGAATCTATGAAAACAAAAACCCAGAATTGAACCAGTACAGCCATGGGATATGTGGTAAAAAACTGACTGCAGTTCTATATACAAACAATAGGCAAAGCTTTGGATTCTAACAGTACTGATTTTTGAGACAGATTCTCATGTGTCCCAAACTAGCCTGTAGCTTCTTTTTCTCATGCCTCTATCTTCTGAGCTCTCAGATGGCAGTCATGAAATACCATACTTAGTATATTTGGTTCTGGGAACTGAATTGTGCATACATGCCAGGCAAACATTCCACCAACTGACATAGGGTCCCAGCCCCTGAAAATATTCATATTCCATCAGTAGCATCAAACTATGAAATTATTGGACATAAATTTGATCAGTGCATCAAATGTACACTTCAAACAACAAAACTTTGCTGAGAAAGGCCAGGTCATACTCCAATTTATTGACATAGACTCAGTGGACATGGGTTAAATGACTCAATATTTATTCCTAAGATGTTGTTTTTCAGCAAATTGATCTCTTTGTTCAATATCATCTTAACATGAATTTACAGAAGGCTTTTAAATTTTTTTCTAGAAACTGGCAAGTGGTTTAAAAATTTGCATAGAAAATCAAAAAGCCAAGGTTGGCTAAGATAATTTTGAAAATGAAGAACAAAGTTGCAGGACCCATGCTATCTGATTTCAAATTCTATTGTAAACTATAGTAATTAATACAATGTAATATTGTCAGAAGGATAGACAATTGGGTTAGTAGAATGATAGCCTATGACAAGAAGCAGAACCATACATATGTAGTTAATTACTTTTCTATTAAAGTGCCAAGATAACTCAATGGGGGAGCTAGGTTTTCAACCAGTGATGCTATTACAACTGAATATCCATATGGAAGTAAATTAGTCACCATATGCAAACTTACCTCAAATGTATTATAGATTTAAACACTGAAAAACAAAAACTACCAACCGCCCCCCAGAGGGAAACTAGAGAAAATCTTTTTAGCCTCAAGATAGGCAGATCTTTCTAAAGTGGGACACAAAAATCACAATGTAAAACAATAAATAAAAAATAAACTTAAGTAATATACTAGATCTTATCCAAATCAAAACCACTGCTTTGCTAACATCAAGAAAATAAACAGATATTTTACAGATTGTGTGTGTGTGCCATAATACCTATTTCTGACAAAATTAAGGTAAAAAAAGAGAACAAGGACTTCTCAAAAGATAAACAATTAAATATTTCAGGAAAAGATGTGCTGCCTCATTGCTTGTGAGAAAAACTATCATGTTGGGGCATCCATCTTTGGTCCACAAGCCTAGCATATCAGATAGACCTTTCTGTGAAGCAGGACTTTCTGAAGGGCTGTCCCTCTTTGTTTAGACAATGTTTTGCAGTCACTTTCATTTATGTCATGCTTGTCCAATTAGGACAGCATACTGTCAGCAGTATGGGCATTTTCTTGCCCAGTGGCTTACTTTTGTCACAAAGAAAGTAAACTCTGTGTGGAGTTTCTTTGATGCCCATTATCTTCTTTGAAGTAGACTGGTGCTGCCAGAAACAGACATGTCTCATTGTCATAAAAAAGGAGAAGAAGTGCTATGGGACAATGGCCCCTACCCTGTCACTTGTATTTTAAATAAATGCTGATTGGACACTATCTGGTCAGGAAGTATAGGCAGGGCGACCAGGCAGGAAGTAGAGGCAGGGCGATGAGAACAGGAGAATTCTGGGAAGAGCAAAACTGTGTCTGTAGTCATCACCCAGATGCAAAGGAAACCAGACACAGAGCAAGTAAGATGTGACTGCTTTGCCAAAAAAGGTACCAAGTCACATGGCTAACACAGACAAGAATTATGGGCTAATATAAGTTATAAGAGTTAATAAAAAGCCTGAGTTAATAGGCCAATCAGTTTATGATTAATGTAGACCTCTGTTATTTCTTTGGGACATAATGACTGCGGGATCCAGGCAGGACAGTAACTTCAGACAACAAAGAACCTTGGTTATATATATTGCCACTATAATTGTACATTATTATCATGGTGCTGGTTTCACAATTTACACATAAATTTTAATGCTGTGTACTTAAAATACATGCATTATAATTGATAGAATCATCAGCTCAATTATTTTGATTTTTAAAAGTTTAGTTTGGTAACTGCTAAATACTTCAAGAGTTGGTTGGCTGAACTAATGGGATCAGAAATGAACCTGCTTTTGAATTATATGTGACTAAAAAGCATTTATCTTTTAGGTACAAATTATTTTGTATGATTTTTGATAAAGGGTTTGTCCATGTTTGTAGAATATAATTTGTGTACATCTAGGTTTAGAGAATATATATAGTTGTGCTTAAGATCAGTGCAACAATAGCATCCTAAAACTGTTGTAATATGATGTTTGCTTTGACTGGAATTATAATTGATGACTTATACCCTTTCCCTGGGGTAGGTAAATAACACTAATTAAAAGTTTTTTTAACCTATGTTCAGTTTGTATTTAAGAACTCTAATGATCTCAATACTTTATAACTTGTCACTGACCAATCCATTTTCTGTGTTACTGAAATAAATCTGAGAAATCTACTTTTCTATAACATGAATAATAAGGCTTTTCTGGCTACTAGATGTATTAAAAGGTAAACTTAAATAAGTCTGTTCATACAGCAAATAATATTACTTGTGGCGTCAACTTTAACATATTCTGGAATCGCAAGTCAGAGAAAGGGTAATGAGAAAGTAAAGGATGGAGTCACAGTTGTGTATAATTAGTAGAGTTCCCCAGAGTGGAGATATTTGGATGTGGTACACTGGTAGGCCTACAATGCCCTGGAGTCCCCAGTTGTCTGAGAGCAAGGAGATGACATCCAGATTCCCCCATCTGTGGGAGCAGAATTGACTGACAGACGCCATACAGTCTGACTGCTGGCTGGTGGATGCTCTTTAATATCCTAATGAGATCAAGCCAGGACTGATACCTGAAACATACCAACTTTGCTCTGATGTCTAGCTCATTTGAGTTTGAGACATGTTGAAAAGTGCTGTCTTCGGTGATACCCACAGGTTTGTCTGGCGGCATGAGGGCAGGCGGCATGATTTCTGAGTAGGAACCAGCCTATTCTTTCTTTCCCCCTTGCTGAAAGGGAAGAACTGAACACTTGCCATACTTCGCTTTTTTTTTTTTAACTCCCTGGATGCTTCCTTGTGCTTAATCATCCGATGTCCATACTGCTCACATTTTCATAACAGGAAAGCAAGAATCTGACTCAGAAAAAAAATGGCACCTGCAAGCTCATGCATTGTCATTTAGAATTTAGGAGTAAACTCATATCTCTCTCCTCCCAAACTGTCCTTTGCACATCTTTGGAGAACTAGAAGGTCACTTTTGTCAGTGCCTCAAGAATTGGAAAGACCTTTACAGACAGGTTCCTACTGATGAAATTCACAGGTGCCTGAGTCATTGAGTTCTAATTTATAAATGCACAACGGGAAATCAAATTGACAAGGAAGACTATAGAGCATGAACCAGCACTCTCTCACTAAATGAAGGGATACGTAGAAAGCAAGATGACATTTACAGTATCCCTTAGTGGATATAAACCAGAAAAAAAAATATGATGAAACCCTACCAAGAGCCATTAAGCTTGCCTTCCTCACTGTGGGTGGCCGACTATTGCTGTAGTATCTCTTATCACAGGGACCACCAAATCTCTGGAAAAAGACTACTTCAGATTATCTAAAATTTGATCAAAATGCTACTTGTATAAGAATTTATTCTGAGGCTGAGCATTTAGCTTAGTGACGTAGCACATGCCTAATTTATATAATACCTCCAAGTTGACTCCTAGTGCTACACACATGCCCCCCACATATATACACATGCACATACATGCACATGCACACATGTGACATGCACACACATGCTCACATGCATAATACACACACAATAGTTTTTCCTAAACTCAGAAGCATCCCATGTCCTGTGAATCCAATTTCAAATCTTGTTTTTAAAAAGAGACGTTCCCTGCCTCTACTAGTGATTAGATGACTTCCAGAGAAGGATTTCTGTCTAAGAGCAGGTTTTATTCAAAGCTGACTGGTATGTGGTTGACACGTGTGCTCCTCAATGTTTCAGACTTCTAGAGAGGATGGACCAAACCGTGTATCTTCTGCTAACCATTTATGGCTGGCTCTTCGGCTACAGGCAGGGGAGCAGAGGGCAAGATGCAGTTCCTTGAAGCAGATGGCAGCGCTAAGCCCATCGTGGCTCCTCCTGGATGAGTGATTATAAGCAGAGGCTTAACCTCTGCATCTCAGAGTCTCTAGTTTATAAACCGAGGATAATTGAAGTACATTTATTACCGTGTGTGTATGAGGGTTAAAAAGACTGATGACATACAGTCCTGGACAGTGCCCAGTGAAGAAGACTTGGCACACATTAGCTTGCTCTCCGTGAAGGCCTGTGGCCTCTCACTCTCCTAACATTTGTTCTCCCCAACTTTTGCTGTCCTTGGATGGTGCTCCCTTACTCTCACATAGCACACACCACTGCCTGCTCAGAGAGGATGATCTCTAAGCATGCTTGGCCTAACGGGCTGAACTTTGTTTCTGTTCTTCTGAAACACACAAGCTCTCTCTCTCTCTCTCTCTCTCTCTCTCTCTCTCTCTCTCTCTCTCTCTCTCTCTCTCCCCCCCCCCCCCCCCCCACCCGCCAACCTGGGGCGAGATATATGAGACAAGCCAGTGAGAAAAGACAAGAGCACTTAGTATCTGCTCTACAAGTTAGCTGCCATCTCCTCCAGGCCCCATTGGCCTCAGCTAAGATACGCATACTCTATGGGACAGGGAAGGAGGGCCATTAGCATCACTGCATGGCCATGATGTTTTAAAGCAGACTTGAAAGTGAGGGGGTGGTCAGCAATGAGCAAAGCAGTCAGCTTCTGAGCCAATTCTACACTCACTGGACGCCCCAGCTTCTAACAGGATCCTGAGATGGGCATGGACACCCCTAAAAGAGACTTCACTTTTACCCCTTTACTGATGCCAGCTTTTCAAAAAAAAAAGAAAAGAAAATTCCAAAGAGCCAATTTACAAACATATTCCATTCGAAAATAAAACAAGAGGGAAAACTCCACTGAGAGAGCCAGATGTAAAAACTTTGAACAAGAAACAGATCCTATCTCGCTGGACCTTATTTTCATGGCAAGCCATCTGGCCACGATCCAGTTCTACCTCTGCTCTGTTCAGAGTGCAGGGCGCTCTGCTCAGCAGCGTCTTTACCACAGGCAGTGGGCGTTGGCTTATTTAATATGGGTTTTCACTGCCAGCAACAATGGTTCTAAAAATAGCCAAGACAACTGTATACTTCACGGACTATCTGTGGGATGGAAAAGGTATCTGAAGCACCACAGAGAAGACAGAGATCAGCATACCCTTGCTGTTTCCGGCTCATCACAGAATGGCTGTCACTTTCCTGGAGCCTGTTTCACTCTCAGACTCAAGGGGGTGGGGAGCAAAGCAGGCAGCAGATATTTCTTGAAATGTAAACTTTATGTATCCTGAGATTTGTCTTATGATCTTCTTTCAGCTTAGCTAAGAACAGTATTTCCATAATCCTCTCTTGGAATAGCTCCACCCTAACGTGGGCCATGAGATTTGTTTAAAATTCCTGTCTTTTTTGTCTTTCTCCCTTCCTCCTTCTCTCCCTCCCACCTCTGTGTGTGTGTAACATGAAGAAGTGAGTGGGTGCAGGTGTGCATATGCCAGGGTGGGTGTGTAGAGATCGGAGGACAGCCTTGGGTATCAGTCCTCACCTTCTACCTTGGTTGAGAACAAGTGCTGGGCTCCCAGACCTACACCAGGCTTGCTGGCCTGCGTGTTCTTCTTGCCTCTCATCTGGCCACTGAGTCCAATCACATTTACTCATGATGCTAGAATGGGAAGCCCAAGATGGAGACCGCAGAACGTTCTTAGGACTCACACATGCTATGCAGGGAAGCCTTTCCTGCAATAACCAAGCAGCTTTCATTGGAAGTTCAGGTGTGTATATTAATTGCATATCTGCTGGAAAAAAATAAAGATTGGGAGACTGTCATAGGTCAAGAATAAAATGAACCTGAACCACGAAAGTACAGAAGAAATGAGCAAACAGTCACAAAGTCCTGCGATATCTAAGCTAAAAATAGCTGGAGCTTGAAGGCTGAGGTTTGTGAAGAAAAAAGGAGGGGGGTGTTTCTAGAAAATTCCTAAGCAGTGGATAAAAAGTAAGATGGTAGAGGTACTGGGTTGTGGATCAGAGAGAGAGAGGTACACAGGGCACAGGGACGGAAAGCAAGAGCTGGGGGTTCTATTCTGGAAATGGGTGTTATGAGGAGAGGGAGAGAGGGAGAGAAGGAGAGAGAGATAGAGAGAGGGAAGGGGAGAGAGAGATTTATAATTCTAACTGCTCAGGAGGCTGAGGCAGGAGCCTTATAAGAAGGTTATCAGTGTTACACAATTGATCCCGCAAAGCATGAAATGTTTATTGGATTGGAGAAATTAGAAGGGAAAGCTAGTATAACTTAATTAAAATCATATTTGTAATGAGTTAATTGTGCTGCAGGTACTAGATGGCCCTGCTGTCACAGATATCATCAGAAGCTTTGGCTTCTCCCTCTGAGCATTCTGGCAGCTCAAATACAATTATAATGTGTCAACAAAGGAGCCATCTTGCCAGAATTGTCGCCTCTTACATATGGTTTCTTTAGAAAGTTAAATATAGCTTAGCTCTTTAGTATATTTGCCACACACATGAATCTCATAAAAGCCTTTTGTAGCCGCAGCATTCACTTAAACTTGGACTTCACACACTTGGTCCATTCTCGTAATCCCCAGTGAAATAAACTAAAATCATCACTGCGCTTTTTTATTCAAAGTCAAATTCCTATTCCATTGTTCTGAGGAAAACCGCCCTGACTTTTATTCCAAGGAAGCAAGGAGGAAAAATGTTTCCCTGGACTGAAAGTGGGGGAGTCCCCTGCTGAATGAAACACAGATTTGCAGCCTTCACAGCTTTCCAGAAATTTCCATGCCATGCATCCATCACTGGAAGGGCTAATGATGTGCTTCCAAGATCAGGGTCTTCAGTGTGGGATCATTCTCCCCCAGTTTCCTCTTTACCAGGGCCACAACCTCACTCTGGTCCTCATTCGATCTCATCTGGGCCATCCTAATAGCTGCACTGCTTTTAGACAAATCGGTCTCATTATGCAGCTGGGCATTGAAACATCCCTGCCAGGTCCCATTCCTTGTCAGCTGTCTTCCCCCTGCCACTCAGAAGCCTGGATGTTCATGCTGTTCATCAAATTGCTTCCCAGCTGTTCCCTGTGTGGCTTTGGGGACCCAGTTGAAACCTCCAGAGGACTTCTACTTCTCTTTTACCTCCTCTCCGTATCACCAGCCTACCCCCCCCATATAACAAACCACCCCCATTTCTTCCCTGCCTTCATCAGTGTGGTTTCCTTCCATGGCACTGTGCTCCTCTGGGTTTTTTCCCATCAGGAAAACGCTACCAGCTGCAAGACGTCTCTTTCCACTGTAATCTCTCTTCCTAAGGTATTTTCCCTAGCCACCACCCTGCCTTTCTCAAGTCAGCTGAGACCTCTCAATTAGACATATTTTGCGGTATTTATCTTATTAGTCTTTGTATCACCGCTATGTGTGTACTTGCTTTTGTGTGTTTTTTTTTCTTTTCTTCAAAAATGCTGCTTTTTCAAAATTCTTTAAAATGTGCTTCTGAAGGAGGATCCAACATCTATTTTTTAAAAAAGTAAATTATCCTGACTAGTAAAGACTCAAGGTAATGATGGTATTAATTATGCTTTTAAAAACAATAATGGTTCTAGAAGAACTCACTGATAATTACCACCCTGGAAGACGGTGCTGAAGAAAGATGTAAGGTGTTTTGCCCAGCACCTGCCTCAGGAAGTGCTCTCCAATGTTAGTTCTCAATCAATAGCCGAGCCCGTGGCCACTGATTACAATATTCACAACTGGGTAGGCCGGTAGATGACACAGTTCTACTGTGTGACAAATTTATAACTGTGTGTTCTCAATCACGATAATCCACACTGACAGTGCACTTCGCTGTTTTAATAACACAGTTTACGAGCTTACAGTAGGACAGAGGCCAAGACAAACAGTGTAAGGTAGGGAGCATTGTGTGGCAAAGGAACAGCTTGCAATCGGCAGGACAGATGAAGTGAATGGACTTTCAGCAGCCCAACAGGAGGAAGGAGAGTGTTTTATGAAAGTACACTGGGCATCATAAAAAGGAGAGCATGGATTAACTCAGTGTGGGCAGATGCTGTGAGGCCCTGCCTCCTACTGAAATAGGTGAGGAGAACCTGGGTGATCTGGAGGGGTTGTATAAGCTTTAGAGGAAATCGGATAGGCCCAATGCTCGAACAGTAGTTTCCAAGTGATTCTCTTGGCAAACAGGTGGGTATAGACATGTGATGGCCTGTGCACAGACAATGGGAAGGCAGGAGGCGGGGCTGCCCTGCGTAGGTAATCTCTCAGAGCTGCCCTCAGAAGAAAGCACCAGTGTCTTCTCTTTCCTAGACATTACTCCCTCCTGTAAATAGAAGTTCCTAGAGGTGCAGAGAGGAGATTTAAGATGATTGTTTTCCCTTTCTTTGTTAGAAAGCTGGACTGGGCTTCTCACTTCTCTCTCCTGCTTCCTAAATACTTTGCCACCAAGCAGCGCTCCCAGAGAGCTTCTCCCTGAACTTGGGTGAGAGAAAGGAAACTGAGGTTAGAAATATCTGGTTCTGAGGACATTTCTAAATTCTTTTATTTCCTTTTAAATGCAACCATATAGAATATGCCTTCCCTCCCCTGACTCAAAAACAAGTTTGGGGTATTGGTTTTTGAGCCCTAACAATAGGTAGCAAAGGGTTATTGGCTCATCTTACCCTGGGCTTCTCTGAGCACTGTGGTGGCTGAACTACCACAATGAAGGAGAGAGAGACAAAACCCTTCTGCATCTCTTCGCAAATTAGATAAATAGCTATTTTATCATTTGAAGCTGTTTGGCCACAATCACCAATGGGCCATCCCACACCCACATGAACAGTTTCATCATATGATTCAAAGGATCCACTCAACCTACACAGGAGAGCATATTCAGTGTTTTTAAATTATATGATCTTACAGGTAGTTCATTGGTGATGTCAAATGTGTTCTTAAAAAAAATCTATGATAAAAGGTTTATGATCCTAAAATTACATGCAATCAAGACTTTTCTGAGGTCTTCGGTTCTAAATATGAAAAAGGCTCAGAAATTGGGGCCCTACCAAAAAAAACATAGAAACTAAACTGAACTCCCTGTGTTTTAGAAACAGTTGTGAGCATGTCCTTGTGGTATGCCTTACAAAATATGAAGCAAAAATTTGTGGACACATTATACAGAAACCATCAAATGTTGATGGAAACACTACCAGACTTTTAGGAGAGATTACAATGTCCTTGAAAATTAGAGGCTTTTTTCTAATTAAAAATTACCCTCTACAAATAAAGGGAGCACTAACATGTCTCTGATTTTATTTCAACCATTGAAAGAATAACCGTAAAAAAATATGTGAATACTTTATAAGAAAATGTGGCAGGAAAAATTTTATTTCCTTACCTATTGAACATTGAAATGGTCTGTGGAATTATTACTTATGCATATTTTAGGAAATAGTTAGGACTGAAATGCTAGCAAAGTATTTTCTTGGAAAAATTCTGCATTGTTTAAATGATAGGATTAATGTAATAAAATTTGCAGTTTTTCTCATATTTAAAAAAAATTACCCTCTAGATGAAATGAGGGATACCATCTATGAGTACTATATAACTTACACATACTTGGCATGGAACTTAAGGGTCTAGGGTAGGAAGCAACTTACTGGCCTAACATACATAAAGTGTCATTCAATCCTACCTAGCAAAATTAAAATAAAATTTAAATAAAAAAGAAGATGGAGTTCAATGCTGTCCCTTAACTTTGTGTTGTATGGAATCTTATAAAGATAATAATGAAAACTGAATACGTAACTGTACATGATGGTATATCTCTGGGCCACATAGAAAAAAAGAAACTAGAAAGGGAAAAAGAGAAGTCCTCAATGTTGGGTATTCTTGTTGGGTAAAAGGGCCAGTGGATGAACACCCTGACCCTGAGACTAGAGCCAAGGAAACACACCTTTCCCTTAACCAACTCAAGACTTAAAATCTATCCATTCTCTGATCATAAAGAACAACCAATCCCTGAGCATGAAAACCAACCAAACACTGAGCACGAAATACAACCAACCTCTGAGCTTGTCACAAGCTCAGGAACTGAGATCATACCAATACCCACCCTGAAAGTCTCCACCCTGGAAAGCTCCACCCATAAGAAGTCCTTTATAAGCCCTATACCTGTTCAGTTTGGGGCTGCCCTTTCCCACCCTGGCAGAGGCAGCCACTCTCCTGGATTTCTCCCTCCCAATAAGTCTCTTGAGTGAGGTTTGTTGGAAAGACTTTATTTAGCTAGAGTGGAACAGAGCAGAGATGTAACAGCTTTCACCAGAGCAGAACAGAGCTGTAATGGCTCTTGCCAGAGCACAGGTGAACTACTATATTTCCATGGGGAAACTCCCTTAGTGGAGCAGAGCCATAACAGCTTTTACCTGAGTACATCAGAGCTGTAACTGTTCTTGCCAGAGTGGAGTAGAGGCAGAGCAAAGCAGAACTGTAACACTTTGGCTGGGGAATCTTTACCTTGCTGGAGACAAATTGTGGTGTAAGAAGTCCTTTTGTTTAGGTGTTGCTTTCGTTGGTTGAATAAAGAAACTGCCTTGGCCTAGTTGATAGGCCAGAACTTATGTAGGCACAGTAGATAAAACCGAATGCTGGGAAGAAGGGCACAGTGAGACATCATGGATCTCCTTTCTGAGATGGATGCTGGTTAGAATCTTGCCAATAAGCCACAGTCACGTGGCGATACACAGATTAATGGAAATGGGTTAAATTAAAATGTAAGAATTAGCCAACGTAAGAAGTTAGAACTAATGGCCAAGCAGTGTTTTTAATTAATACAGTTTCTGTGTGATTATTTCTGGTGTAAGCTAGCCAGGCAGCCAGGATGACAAGCAGCCTGCTCCTCCTGTTGCAGAATTGTTAACACTCCAGAGAAGCTGATCAGAGCTACAAAACTTCTTCTGAATAGGGCAGAACAGAGCTGTAACAACCTCGCTGGGAAACCCTGTCCTACTGGAGCAAGGTTGTTACACTTGCTTTAGGGAGACTTTCCTGGAGCAAAGACTATAACACTTTGCTGGGGAAACCATCCCCCAGCAGAGCCGAGCTGTAACACTTCTGTTGGGATACCTCTTCCTTCCAGCTGTAGTTAGTTGTTCCTTGGTTTCAGACTACCGTGATATTTTTCTCTTCTGAGCTGGAGATAATCCTTGACTTCTGACTGCCAAGATACCTTTTCCTTTAGAGCTGTAATACTTATAGGTATTCATTGACTTCCAACTACCAGGAAACCTTTTCCTTCAGAGCTGTAACACGATTTCTAAGAACCACCAAAAGTCCTCTACCTGCATTCTGGAATCAGATTCCTTGAAGTTCCCCATCACCCACCCAGCCTTCACTGACTCAGCACCAATTGCCTAGACATCACTAACAACTAACTTGACACATCCCACCATCACTGTGCTTTCTCTATGCTCCTGGTCTGTAGCCCCTCTAAAGCTTGTCATCATGGCCTGCCATGTCACTGTCTCCATTCATGCTCAGAAGTAACCATTTCACACACCCTCCAAATCTCTTGCATGAGGTCTATTGCATGGTGTGATTTTTGAGGTGTTCTTTGGCCGCCATTCAATGATACACTCTTTCACTCTACACCAAAATTTACTCCAAATTTATAAAAGTTGTAACAAGTATTTTTTACTAACTGGCTAAGATTTTAAAACAAACACCAGAGTAGGCTTCTATGAGTCTTACTATGTTTCCTGTGTATGAGCTTCACCTTTCAGTGTCTAGGAGTAGAGGGCATCTTGTGAAAACTGGCTGAATGTGAGATAAAGCATTTCTGTCCTGTTTTTTGCTGATAAAGGAGATAGTTAGAAACATTCTGCCTGAGGTTTGTGGGGATGAGGAAGGCTCCAGAGGGATGTTGGAAAGGCACTTTCCTGTGAACTGAATGCCAGGTGATAAGAGATGCTATGGTAGTGGGTGGTGAAGAATGCCCCCTCTGAACAGTAGAGCAGAGATCAGGGGACCTGAAAGGAGGTTGTCTTGGAGGTTAGGGAGTGGCAAACATTGTTTCTTGACCAAACTTTAATGAACTTTTTGATGAGACAATCTAACTGGTCCCCTTTTCTTGTTGGCCTCCCTGGCCTAGTGTTAGCAAGAATCCTTGAAAAAATCCCTATCCTTGGTGTTTGACCACCCTGACCTACCATGAGTAAGAATTCCTGTCCATAGTGTCTGAACTTAGTGCTACCTTCCTGCCCCCAGACTTTGTTAGCTGTAAGTCTTCACTTGTCTTTTGAAGTATTTGGGGTGGAGCTCAATCTTCTTCTTGGTCCTGCATCTGCTACAAGAACCCTGAATACCAGTCTGTAGCTCTAACCAGGGCCACAGCCTGGAGAGGACAGTAGGAGTAGGAAGCAGGGGAAGGAGGCCAGGAGACAGATGGGACCTGATCAGGGAGAGGCTCCCATATCACATCAAAGATTTGGGCCTCTGTTAAAAGAGGATGGAAAGTCATTGAAGTGTTTCAAGCCACACAGTGATCTGATCAGATTTGCATTTTTGAAAGATCATACTGTCTTTTACAAGGAGCAAAACTATCTTTAAAATTCCTTACATTATGTAAAAGGACATGAAAGAAAATTGAGCCTACTTAACCATATGCTAATCTGCACCAAGAGGGTGAGTATCTGAGTGGGGATTTGGAACCTTAGTCCAGTCATAGCTATCCGTGAGCGCGTCTGTAGTCCAAGATCCTCAACCTCAGTGTCCTTGTGACCACTGCAGCTATAGAAGACTCCCGATTAGTGTGGGTGGAGAGTGGGTATTTGTATGGGTGGCAATACGTGTAAGTCATTGCAACAGTTCCACCTGAGACCACTTTCTGCTTACAGAACAACTGTGTCTGTTTACTAGGAAGCTTATACCTTAGCCTCTGGTTGGAGATATGATAGCTTAGTTAGGGTTTCTATTGTTGTGAAGAGATACCATGACCATGACAATGATTATTAAGGAAAACATTTAATTGGGTGGCCCACAGTTCAGAAGTTCAGTCCATTATAATCATGATGGGTCATGGCAGTGTGCAAGTATACATGGTGCTGGAGGAGCTAAGAATTCTACAACTTTGATCTGCAGGTAACAGGAAGTGAACTGAGACTCTGGACATGGCTTGAACATATATGAGACATTAAAGCCCACCCCCACAGTGACACACTTCCTCCAACAATGCTACACCCACTCTAACAAAGTCACACCTCATCATAGTACCACTCTCTAGGAGTTTATGGGGGCCAATTACATTCAAACTATCACGTATGTGATGTTCTCTTGATGAATGGAAAAGAAAATACTGCTTATATAGACAAAGGAGTTTTATTAAGCCGTAGAGGACAAAAATCATGTTCTTTGTAGGAACCAAAGATCTCTGCATTACATAAAATAAGTCAGACTCAGAAATTAAAGGAAATCACGTTTCTTTCATATGTGTAACCTAAGTTTAAATATGAAAGCATAAGGGAGGCTGTTGGGAAGGGGTAATGGAATTAAAAGACCATTAACCACAGGAAGAAAATGTTTAAGACAGAAGAGTAGGAATTGGAAAGGGTAATGGGTATAAATTATGTTATGTTCATGTAGGAAAATATTATAATGAAACCTCTTATTCTAAAAAAATTAGTATGTTCTAAAGAGAAAGAATATTGTCTCATCAAAGCTCCTTCTCAACTTTGCAAAGGCCATGAGCATAAAGTAATGGGATGAGTGTTGGTGCCATGGTGATTTATGGGTTGTGACAATGGCAGGGAGGATTGGGGAAAGTAGGTTGGAACTTAGAATGCAGGAGGTAAGGATTTTGTAATGAGGAGAGAGTTTTGACATATGGATGTGGGTTTATCACGGGAGTAAGAATTTTGTCATTGGGCGAAGGTTGTGGACATGAGGATGAGTAAGGACATGGGAGGGTTGGGGAGGAACAACAAAGTTATATTATAGAAACCTGTTTGCTTTGGGTACAATACTTTCATATTAGGATGTAAGACCTTTGTTGAGGGAAATGAAACAGAAGTCAGTCTTAGGGAAAGAAGGACTGAGCGATCCATATTGTGAAGCCAGGAACAGGGTCTAGGATGAGAAAAGCCAGGCCCTTTTACATGTGAGGCTCTTAACATTCACAATGGACCCTAGCAGGAGAGGAAACAAGGGTCCTAAGAGAATCAGAGAAGTTACATACAATCTGTTTATTGTTGTGTGACCAACAGATTGGTGTTTCAGTATGACAGTGCCTGCCCACACCTTCACCTGCCCAGCCACCCCTTAGTTTTAAACACCTTTTCTTTTGATGTTTGGATCTTGTCTCAGATAATAATTATTCCATCTCTTGACTAAATTTGTCACCCCGATATTACTTCCTCCGATAACAACAACAACAATATAGTTCCTTCCATTTTGTGCCTTAAGATTGCCCTACCTTCTCTGGGGTTTAGGGGTTGCTTCTGAATTCCTGGCCATCTAAGCAGTAGAGCAGACACAGTCTTAAGCGTGCAGATCAGATTAGCATTCAGAAAGAACATTTGCTCCGTGATTTGGCTGTGGGTTCCTTTGAGATATTTTCTTCTTTCATTTGGCGTATGGTATGTTACCTTGTTCCACCACTATTTGAAGATAGGATTGAGTATGTGACAGGTGGGGGCATGAATTAATTGTGTCTGATGATGTTTTCCTGATGAGTAATAGGGCATTTTAAGAAGCTGAGCAGGCCACGCGCTTCCGTATTCCATGACTAACTGTGATGATAATGACAACAAACGGGACTGGCTGTCCTGCAGGCACAAGCCAATACAGTATTCTCACATTGGAAAAGACAAGGCTTTCCAATCCATTATCAGCAAGCAAGCTGCAATCAGGACCGCATGGTGTACTCATCATCTGAGAGGGCCACAGTGAAAAGCCGGAAACTCACAGTACCGCGTTCTCCTCCCACCACGTTTTCTGTGGGTGGCAATCAGCAGCTCATAGGATGGGGCAATTGACCTTTATATAAAGGAGTGAGCATTACAGGTGAGCCTGGATTGCCAAGAGTTTACTGATCATTAAGCAGTAGGAATTGTGGCTTGCTATTTGGGCCAGAATAGCTTGATGCCATTAGAGTTTTAATTGGAAACATGCAAGTCATAATTACCTGCTTGTCACTCTTGCTTGCTGTCAGTGAGAACGGTCCTATTTTTAATTTCCTTAGTCCTAAGCTAGGCTCCCTACCTACCCCCTATGGCCAGTTAAATTGTTTGGACTAAATTTAGGGCATTTGGTACTGGAAAATCATCTTAATTTTGGCAAGAGTGTCACAGACTAGGAGCGTAGCTAATTACAATATGGACTTCAGAAATCCATACCCTCCTGGGGTCAGTGGCCACTTCTGAGCATCTAAATAGACTCATCTGGTTGCACACGCGGTAGAGGATAATGTTGATTTGGCACAAAACAGAGCCAGTTATGTTCCTACTTTCTGGTCCCCGAGTAAAGGAGTCTGTGCTCTCAGGGGTCTTATTGCAGCTCAGAGAGCCTGCCCATAACCCCCCTTGTAAATGTTCAGCCCCACCCCAAGGACTATGTGAATATCTGAAGGAAGATTAGAGATGCTTGAGACACAATGAAATCCCAGATGGAGGAAACCATTCCTTATCTGTTGCCACCCATCCCTAGCATCACCTCCCCCATATCATACCCATAGACCTTGCTCCCTTCCTCTTTCTGTCTCGATCTATAACACACACACACCACAGGCACACACGTCACTTATATATATTCTTCTCTTATAATCCCCCCCCATAACAAACATCACCTCCACATTCCCTCCCCTGCCCCATGGCTGACTTTGTAATATGAAGGGTCAATGAAGGTCTTCCTTATCCAGTGCCCCCCAAACTGATACATTAAAATGCAATTGTGAGAAAGTCCTTTTTAAGCTCTAGATGACTGGACGACACAAGAACGTGCCACTGGCATTCATCGTCTATGCTAATTATTATTATGTACCTGCACTGAACATTTTTACAAACAAAAAAAAAAAATCAATCCCTTCCCTAGAAGGCATTTGCTACCATTCCTTTTTTTGAAATGAGGAAACTAAGTTGTTTTGTATAAGGCCACAGGGACAGTAAGTAGCTGAGTCTTGGCAGGCCAGCTCCAAATTCTGTGAACATTCCTTTGTATTGACAAGTTCATTTCTAAACTAGAGTGTACAAGAGGCAGCACATGCTTCATAGGAAACAGGACAGGAAATCTTATCAGCAGGGACAGAATGAGAGGCCTGGGCATGGATTGGTGAGAGAATGGGCAGGAGGTCCAGGCACTTAGTGGGAACATGCAGGAGTGATTGTGGTTATCCCCAAACAGAGATTGGTGTTAGCATCTTGGTGTGGTCTCCACCTAGTCTTCTGTACCATCCCTTTTCAGCATGCAAAGTGTCACATTCACTAGTTCTGAGAATTAAGCTGTGGAAATCTCTAGGGGCCATTCTTCAGCTCACCGTAATGAAAATGACAGTGTTGACTGGACCCTGTGCTGTTGAGATTGTGGAGAAACGAAGGCTGTCCACATCACTAATGAGCAGGTCACAGTAGAGCAGATGCAGAGCATATACAATGACAAACGCTTTAAAGCCTTGCACATGTGCATGTGCACGCGTGAGAGAGCGCTCACAAGTGAGTGTGCATACCCATGGAGTTTAGAAGAGGCTATTAGACCCCAAGAAGCCAGAGGTAAGGCAGTTGTGAGTTACTCAATGTGCATGCTGGGAATAAAGGGATGAACTCAAGTCCTCTGCAAGAACAGTCTGGGAACGTAACCTCTGAGCCATCCCTCTGGATCTATGTATTTATTTTAGCCAGCTACTTAAATAACACACACCTCTTCTCATTGCCCTGGATCTTCTAGTCCAGTTCATGCAGAAGGGAAGTGGGGGTTCCAATTGCTGCTTCTCCACTTCCCCTCAGTCTCACCATATTCTCCCTCTGGCTTTGGACTTTGCTTCTGTCTATGTGTTACTTTTACTGGTTAATGAATAAAGGAATAGCTTTGGGCCTATAGCAGAGCTATAGGGGAACAGAGCTAGGTGGGGGAAACTAAACAAAATGCTGGGAGAAAGAAGGGCAGACTGAGAGTGAAGCCATGGAGCCTCCAGAGATAGACACTGGGAACTTTACCCAGTAAGCCATATCCACATGGCGATATACAGATTAACAGAAATGGGTTAAATTAATGCAAGAGTTAGCCAATAATAAGCTAGAGCTAATGGGCCAAGCAGTGATTTAATTAATATAGTTTCTGTATGATTATTTTGGGTCTAAGCTAGCCGGGTGGCCGGGAACCAACAAGCGGCCTCCACCAACACTTTGCTGCTGCATTTACACAAACATTCTTACACTGAGGCATAGTGATTAATTTTCTGTCTCCAGTCCTACTTTCAGCATGCAAGTGAGATCTCTATTTTAACATGCTCACAGATTCACATGTAATAGTTTAGACTGAGTTCGGCTAACAATACTAGAAGCTGCAAAGCTTAAATCAGTAGGGCCTTTGCCTTACAGGGGGAGACTAAGTCGTGGTTAACTGTGCAGGGAATCAGAGATGTTGTCAAGGCCCAGTTTCTTCTGAATTCTCCCTTTCTTTGGTGTACAGCGCTGGCCTTCTGGTGTCAGGGGCACCACTGTGGGTCTCAACTTTGAGTGAATGACTCAAAGGGAGGACAGGTGAGCCAGACACCATGGTGATGTCAGCTGGCATGGGATGTTTCCAAGGAGATGTCAGATCATGTGCTGTTCATTCGATATGTTTCCAAAGAGGCCTTTCTCCATGAAAACTGGTGGGGAACCACTCTGGCTATCCCAGCCATGGTGCCTTGCCCATTGTGCTCCAGGATGAGACTGCAGGAAGCTCACACATGAGCTGATAAAATGCTTCATTTTCTGAGCTACCTTGTAGAAAAAGATTCCCTCAAAGCGAATTATAACTACACCATAGGCTCAACCAAAGTTAAGTTAACTAGAGATTGCCACACCATCTAGAATTTTTTTCTGAGTCTAAACCCACTGAGCTAGGGAAAGTAGAGTATATGTGTGACAGCCAGATCTCCTTAGCAAAACCACTTGTACCATTATCTGCTTTTTTTTTTCTTTAAGAGGAGGACATAGGAGCTGAGAGATGGTTCAGCAGTTAAGAGCACACTGTCTTGATGGGGGAGAGTCTTCTGTTTTGTATTGATTTCATTGGTTAAAGAGACTGCCTTAGCCCTTTAATAGGACAGAAAATTAGGTAGACAGAGTAGACTGAACAGAATTCTGGGAGAAAGAAAGCCGAGTCAGTGAGTCGCCATAATTCTCCCACTCCAGACAGACACAGGTTAAGATCTTTCCTGGTAAGCCAGCTCGTGGTGCTACACAGAATATTAGAAATGGGTTAGATAAATATGTAAGAACTAGCCAATAAGAGGCTAGAGCTAATGGGTCAAGCAGTGTATAAAAGAATATGGTTTCCATGTAATTATTTCAGGTAAAGCTAGCCAGGTGGCAGGACACAGCCCGCTGCCACTCATATTACAACACTGTCTTCCAGAGAATCCAGGTTCAATTCCCAGCACCCTCTCAGAGGTTAACTACTGTCTATAACTCCAGTTTCAGGGGATCCAATCCAATGCTATCTGCTGGCTTCCGTGGACACTACACAAATTCTTACCAATGACCTGGGGTTGATTCCAATTGTCTGTAACTTCAGATCCAAGAGGATCCATCAACCTCTTTTGACCTCTCTAGGTACAGCCTATACATAGGGTACACAGACATGCACATACACAGACAAAGAAAGCAAACACATGAAATAAAAATAAAAAAAAACACTCAAAATATATTTTAAGACAAAGAGATGTAGCTCAGCCTAACCTTGAACTTTGGATCCTCCTGCCTCAGCCTCTTGAGTACTAGGTATATAGGCAGGCTTATTTTTATATTGCAGCCCTACAAAGAGAAAAGGAATTTCGGGACAGAATGTATTTCAGAAGCGATCCAGATTCACTCTTACTCATAGATGAGGAGCAGACCTGAGAAAGGGTGACACGATTTACTCAGGGTGGCAGTAAGGAATGACAAAGGGGTTGGTATTCAGAGTACATTTCCATACTATGAGCCACCCTGGGCCAGTCCCAAGAACATGTACTAAGCCCACTGGGCTCCATATTGTCCCTGGGCCTTGCTCAGGAGTTATGTAAACAGGGCTCAGCACTATCTCAATCGTTTTTTTTTTTTCTTTCACACCCAGAAAACAATTTCAGGCAACTACTGCTGTTTTGATCAACACAGATTCTATTTATATTTTTGTAAATGCAAATTCGAGTTAAGAAGGAAAACTTCTAAGCTAGAAGTGAGGAAACTCCAGTGTTTGCACACCCATCTTAATGACAACTGAAACATACTCTGTCGTCTGCATATCCACTTGTTAAAAATATAAATAGGAACATCTTGAAACTAGTGTTTATTTTTAAAATATCAAAGATGCTGATATTTTCAGGGAACCACATGACTAATAACATGACTTTGGTAGTAATGTTACCATAGTAACCTCAGATCCAGAAGTGACTTCGAGATCCTTTATGCTTTAAGTATTTTTAATTCTAATAACTTTCACTATTTTTTTTTAGGAATTAAAACTCAGAGCCCACTTTCATGACTAAACTTCACAACTCACTCTCTGTCAGACATTAAACAAAATAATCATAACAGTCCTCTGTCTTTTAAGACTAGCTCCAATCAAGGTCAAAGTACTAATTACTGCTTTGACTTTTTTTTTATTAACTCAGGGATGTAAACATGGCTGATATTTGATTGACATCCCAGGGAGGCCTGCCTTTCTCTAAAGGGAAATGGATGAGAAGTGGATGGGTGTGGGGAGGTGGGGGTGGGACTTAGAGGAGAGGAGGGAGGGGGAAAAGTGGTCTGGATGTAATATATGAGAGAAAACTAAGAAATAAAGATAAAATATGGCTGGGGTCACTGTTAAATAAAATGCTGAATACCATGCAAATCTGTAAGTTGGATCGAGTCCCCAGGCCTGCTAATATCACTAAGTGACCTTCGGGTAGCCTGCCCATTTAGTACCTGCATCCAGTGCTCTAACACCAACTCTAGGGCTCTGCCTTTCAGTTTCATCATTTGTAGACCATGATGAGCAGAGTTGTTCCTATGCGGCTTCCAGTGGAGGCTTCAAAGAGAAGGTCTTCCTTGCACCATCCGGCTGCTCCTGAGTATAACATGAGGGCCTGCTGCTTGGGGTTTATGTCCATCCCAGTTCCTACAGCAAGTAAGCACCAAAGAAAATCACACAGAGAGTCTACATTAGATATAAACTGATTGGCCCATTAGCTCAGGCTTTGTATTAGCTCTTATAACTTATGTTAACCCATTATTCTTATCTATGTTAGCCTCATGGCTCAGTACCTTTTTCAGCAGGGCAGTTCACATGCTGCTTCTTCAGTGGTCTGGCAGGGATGGGAGAAATGGGCTTCCTCCTTCCAGAATTTTCCTGTTCTCATTGCCCTGCCTCTACTTCCTGTCTGGTTGACCTGCCTATACTTCCTGCCTGGCCAATCAGCATTTATTCAAAACATGATTGACAGAATACAGGCAATTCTCCTGCACCACCTGAGCACTGTGGTCATCTCATTAGTCTAGAATTCTGAACTGGAAACTTAGTGGACAGATTTCTTACAGAAGTCGGTCCTCTCCCAGTGGTGGAGAGGAGGAAAATGTAGGGAATAACAGAAGAGCTAGAAGATAAAAGAAGCCAATGGCCAGTCAACAAGAGAAGCTAAGCATCAGCAGCAGTTGTGGAGGGTATATGGTGGTCAAGTCTGTGGATCCACAGCCATGGATCTGAGGAAGGGTTTGAGGCACTTGCTGGTTGGCGGGAGTGTGAAGTAGGGAACAATCAGAAAAGAAGCAGAAGTTAGAGCTGGAAGCTTCTGGCACCTGCGGTCATCTGACCTTCAGAGAAAGAGGCTAGAGCTGAATTCTGCCTCAAGAAATGCCCCTTTCTTACTATTCAAAGATAATTATTCCAGGACATGGCATTCCAGTTTAATTAAATTGATGCTGGAGAGATGGCTCCATGGATAAAGCACTGTGGGAACCTGAGTTTGGATCCCTAGAACATAAGTAAAGCTGGACAAGATAGCATACATCTTTAATCCTAGTTCTCTGAGATGGGTAGTGGGGTGGGTTAAGATCATGCTGTATGCCGCAGTGAACAAGAGATCCTGTCTCACACATGGTGGAAGGCATGGATTAATACCTAAGATTGTTCTCTGACCTCCACACAGGCACCCTAAGACATGTGAGCCCACATGTGGTACACATGATTGTATCCACATCTTGCTCAGTCTTTCCAATATCTCTACTCCTTTGCAAATAGCTTAAATCATTGGTGCCATCTCCTGAGTGACAGACCCTTTTAAAGCATGTGTTTGAATGCAATTGAGGATTTAGGGACCATGAAGACAATCTTAAAGTGAAAGCATGGGATAGAATTAACCGGACTACACCAGCGCCTCCCTCCACACAGATGGCCGGGCTGTGGGAGGGAGAAGTGGGAAGCTTTACAGAAATGGGACACTGAGCCAGAAGGGAAGGGGAGGCAGTGGGAGGAAGTGGCAGGTGGGGGAGGAGAGAGAAAGAGAGAGAGAGAGAGAGAGAGAGAGAGAGAGAGAGAGAGAGAGAGAGAGAACAGATGAATAAGAATGAAAATACAGAGAAATGGACATTTGAAATTAGCAGGAAGAAACAATAAGGAGATGTAATGCATACAGTCCTCCTGAGGAGATTAACTACCTAGGGGAATTTTCCCATTTCTCTGGTTGTTGTGCTGTTTTGTTTGCAAAGGGTCTTGCTATGCAATGGTGGTTGGTCTTGAACTTTTGGCAATTCTGTCTTTGCCTCCTGAAGGCTGAGAGGGTGCTTCCACACCCACACTCCATTTCACTTTGCTAAAACATTGTATACAACTTATAGACTCTGTGCAGCACATACTCAAAGGTTAATGAATTATAATCCATCAAACACCATAGTCTCACCACACAACTTTAAACATTTGACATCGTCCACTTTTGAAGGCCCCTGGGTACCCCTCTCAGTTTGCCCCTCTTTTCACTCCTGTTTAATAGTGATCTTACCCTGAATGCAGAGCCAAAAGATATGACATTACTTTTTTTTCTACAAAGAATGTAAAGGAGACAAAAATGGTAAATCGTAATGGTATGAGTGAAAGGGGAAGTGAATTTAGTTTTATTGAACAATTTCATATCTTCATAAAAAGTCTTTCAAAAGATTCTATGAAATCTGATTATAATCCAGTGTCTTCAGGTTACAGAAGCTATTTGGGTGGTCTCTGAGTATGGTGGGATCTTCTGTAGAGTGGGCTGGTAGGAACAGCTGTTACTTCTGAGATGATTTTTTATTGTCTTGCAATTTGAATAACTGAGTTCTGTGCTTTTATGCCTAAGCTAGCCGAGAGACCTTGTCTACCAGTGGGCACATTCTGTAAAATTAGAGTCATTAACAGAGACCATTCTTGCATGTAGATGCAGAATTCATTGGCCCCTCTGAAGTTTACTACTTTGTAAATGATAAGTTACCAGAATCTTCCCAAGAGAAGAGACTGTTCTACTGCATTTATGGAGCTCCTAGATTGGTCTCTTTGGGTCTTTTTAGCTCTGCGGGTCCTAAGCAGCCAATCACTAGAAGTAATTCAAAAAGAAGGGCATGGAAGAAGAAGGCAGGCAACAGAGAGAGCAGGGGAACGGAGGTTCGCCTCCTTGAGAACTGGCCTGTCTTGGCCAATGCCAAGTCCTTCACTATGCCTCCCCTTTCTCAGCCTGGCACCAATGTGTTTGTTGACTTTAGTTGAAGTCGGACAGACATAACTGGTCAGCAAGCTCTCCAGGGCTTTCCAGACTACTTATGCTTTTCCATCATCTACAATTCCAGAGCCACTCCGTCCGAATTCCTAGCCAAATATAAGGCCACAGAGAACCCTCTCCAGCTTCTGTCTGTTTGCCAAAAGAAGGGTAACTTAGGAGTACCCTTCCCCCTACCAGTTATTTCAGTAGAAGCTTCCAAAAGCTCAGAGACGAGCCAACCATTTCCAACCTCAGTCTTTGAACCAACATGGTCAGATACTCCATAGTAACTCTTGGGACTAAGCAAAAGGAGTTGGAATAGTGGCCAATAGGTATCACCCTCAAACTACATGATGGAGAAGTAACAGGCCAATGACAAAATATACTAAGTTATGGGACCACATCCAACTAGAGCTGTGTGGCCATTTGAGTCTTTGTTCACTTCAGCACCACTGACATTCGAATCAGCTGTGTTGTGGGGAACAGTACACCATAGTGTGTCTAGCTTCATCTTTGTCCTTTTTATATTAGATGACAGGAGCAGCCCTCTGATGTGGGATGTCCTTCTGTATATGTATTGCTTTTATTGGTTGATGAATAAAACTATTTCAGCCAATGGCTTAGCAGAGTAAAGCCAGGCAGGAAATCTGAACAGAGATGTATAGAGACAGTAAGTGGAGTCAAGAGACACCACATAGCTGCCAAAGGAAAAGAACATGCCAGAAACTTACCAGTAGGCCACAGCTTCATGGTGATACACAGAATAATAGAAATGGGTTAATTTAGGATGTAAGAGCTAGTTAATAAGAACCCTGAGCTAATAGGTCAAACATTATTGTAACTGATATAGTTTCTGCATAATTATTTGTGTCTGGGTAGCCAGGAAATGAATAAACAACCTCTGCTTACAGTACTCTATCTCCTCAATTTAGGACAATGCAAAACATCTGCACACACTGACTGATTCTCTTCTGGCAGATTATTATTCATTATTATATTATAACAAATAGTTGAGAGTAAGTGGGAAGTAGCTGCTAGAAACAATGTGTCTATGGTGGATTTTCTCAAAACGTTCATCTTAAACTGTCTGTGAGAAATAGGAACTCTACTAAAAAAATACAGAATACTGGGGGCCAGTCCAGAATAATTGGGCTCCCAGCACTTATATTTTTAATGCATATACTAAGGTCATTTTTTGCAGTCCTGGGATAGAATTCTACACTTCATACATGTCCAGCATACACTTTGCCCTTGAGCTACAACCTCGTTCACTTAAATTCACAAATGCAACCCACTGTCTTTCCTGATAGTTGGGTTAGAGAATGTAGTGTTTGATAATATGTAGTCAACACATCACCAGGGGTAGGAAGACAGTTTTCCTGCACCGATCCATGTTCCCTCCACCCTGTATGGCCAGCACAACTTGTTGGCTCTATCACTTATCGTTCCTCGAATTTTAGTCAAGGAAAGTTATTATTATTGGGCAAAAATGACTTACCTGGTAGAGGAAACCCTTTATAGCTTGGTGCTTCTTAGTTTTAAGTGGAGTCCAAATACAGTGCATGGAAAAATGCTATGTAGAGAACTTGGTTTAGAAAAAGTATGAAGTGAATTTTGAGTTTTCAATAGAACACATTTATTTTCAATTGCTTGTCTCTGCTAGAATCCCCTTAAGATGCTTCTGTAGACATAGTTTCACATACTCAACATTCTTTGATGTGTGGTGCACATGATTTATGGGCACTATGTTCTTAGTGAATGAATTCAGATGTTATCAAAGTGCAGGGAGGTGGTGGGTGCACGGAGGTGGTGGGTGCAGGGAGGTGGTGGGTGCAGGGAGCAGATGCATGAATCCCTGAGGGGTGGAGGATAGGAAGCACTCTATTGAGAAGTGGAGAACTGAACGAGCAAAAGACCCTAAAATTTAACAAAGTCTGCCTTAAATTTTATTTTAAGGCTGCCTCTGCTAATCACAATAGTTTAAATTTATGGTGTACGTACTCCGTGTTCACTTAATCTTCTCAACAGATTAGGGAAAAAGTCACCTTTATTATTCTCTATGGCTGCTGGAAAACTCAAGGTGCCAGAGAGACAAAATGTAGTTCTTTCCCCTCAGACCCAGGCTCTTATCAAGAACATTATGGTATGCCTGGATTCCACGCAATTCTACTTGCAGAACACTGGCGACCTTGTTCAGATTCACAAGGAAAAGCCCTGTCTGAGAAAAGGTGGGATAAAGATTCCAGCAGACTTGTGAAGATACGACAGTCAATCTCGTCTGTGAAAACAGAGTTTAATTCAGTTCATCATTCAGGCTTCTCCAAGATCACTGATCTGTCTGCTGTCATTTGGCAGGGTGGTCCTAAGTAAAATAAGACTGTGTATGGAGTCTGTCGGGCCACCCCAGTCTCCAGAAGTCCAGTAGGGGAGCCTGGGTCTGAACCCCCACGACTCAGAAAGAGGAGGACATGAGCTTAACTGCTAAAAGCAACTGGGGCTCTTTAAGCAGTTCTCAGTCACCTTGATTTCTCTCTGTGCACTGTCTTTTGCATGTAAATTACCTTTTCTGCCTTCTTTTTCTCCCCCAAGACATTGGCTTTCATCTGAAGTCATTCATATAAAAATAAAAGGGAACATGAAGACCATTCAAAGAGAGCCTTTTTGCCCTGGGACTGGTAAGAGAAGGCCTAAGCTCCTGGGGTCCTGGAGCCCATCTGGGAGTTGTTAGTCACTGAGAGAGATGTCCAGGCTGAAAGGAAGGTGGCCTTAAGGGTCTAAAGCAAGGATGGCTTTGTTCAAAGATAAGTGGGAAGACAGAGGAAGAGAATGGAAAGGAGAGTAGGGAGGGGGGAGATCTGGCAGAGAAGAAACACAGAGTACTCTGACTGGACCACTTGATATTAAATGCCCCCAAATTATACTAAATTAGAATTGTTTTATATGATTTACTCTCTCAAGTTTGATTTTTTTTTCTTTCCTTTTTTTTTCCTGTTTTCCTGGCTCATTTAACCTGGAGAACATAGCACATAGGGAAGGCGAGATCTAAGAGCACAGCAAGCTGATCTTTATGGTTGCCAGCATCCCAACCTGTGTTATAGGGCAACCTGATTGCTTCCTGTCTCTCAAAGGTTAAGTTCTATAATCAACACAGAAAATATTTATCAGAACATAAAAGTACACTGCAGCTAGTTTTCAAAAAATGCCATGGCCTTTAGCTGGAACATTTTCCCCAAAGAGTCAAACTAGGGACTCATGCTGACTATGTCTAGAATAACAACAAAAAACTAGGGTCTCCCAGAGGGCTCTTCCTCATGTGTAGCTGATCAAGGTCACACCTAAGACACCTGCAAAGCCCAGTACCCTGTGGGCACTTCCCATATTTCTTCAGCATCTCTTATTCTTCAGGTTGAAGCACTTACACACATCCTAGTGTGGAATTTAGGGCCCTAAGTGAGCCACTTAACCTGGTGCAGAAGGTTTGATAGGTCAGCTCAGCAGGAAGGCTTTCATCCAGCTCAAGGTCAGACTTTATAAGCATGCTTTTTAAGCACTCTGCTCCAACAACAGTTAAATGTCTTTGTTGTGACCGTCTGTGTTTGCAAAGGAGATAGCTACTATGTAATATGAAAAAAACCCTCAAAGATGAGAGGAAAGCAAGCAGAACAGTCCTTTGCTTCCACTCAGGGGGACTCCCTCAAGTTCCAAGAAAGAAAGAGAGAAAGACAAAAAGCTCAAAAAAATTGAAAGAAGGAAACCCGGAGAACAGTCACCACCAAGAACTCTGCTACTGACTGGCACAAAATAATTTGGTTTTAAAGCATTGCATCCTTTTTGTCTATTTTAAAGTCTTCCCTGTAGGAGTTTCTACGCTATGAACTGCTACCACCACCAAGACAAAGTGCTCTCTTTCAGAGAATGGAGCTAATTACATTCATGTCTTATTCAAGTCATCCCTTTTATCATGATGCCAGTGGACTTTGAAATCAGTCTGAGTTTCTACAATGGGGCTATGGGAATTTTCCTAGATAGGAGCCTGAGACCATGGCAGGAAATCTAACCTAATTCCCATGTCCTCCTCTCTCTCTTGATATTAGAAGCACTGAAAAACAAACAAACGAAATCCAGAATGACTTCACTGTAGTGTTCTGAATGTTGGGGGAAGTAGCAAAAAATTGTCCCGAGCACTGGCCAGAAGCACGGACATATGTGCTGTGACTTTCCATAATGTCAGGATTTATTGAAAAGCAATAAATTCACAAGGTTCAGTGGGTTCATTGACAGCAATTTGCCATAAAAGTCTTCCTACCTTGGAAGTTTGGTGGAGGTGAGTGAAAGTTCTTTAGTACTTAATTACAAATATTTTCTTATACACAGCACACAGTATGTAGCTGAAGATGGAAATTTCTGTCCCATCCAGGCCCACAGCCATTCAGTCCCAAATAAACACACAGGGATTATATTAATTATAAACTAGTTGACGTATCACTCACACTTATTAACAACTAGCTCTTGCTACTTAAATTAACCCATTTCTATTAATCTGTGTATTGCCACAAGACTGTGGCTTACTAGTGTGGCATATTACTCCTTTAGCAGCTACATGGCATCTCCTTGACTCCTCTCTCTCTCTCTCTCTCTCTCTCTCTCTCTCTCTCTCTCTGGATTTCCCACCTGGCTTTACTCTGCTAAATCATTGGCCAAAACAGTTTTATTCAAAAACCAATAAAAGCAATCAATATAGAAACAGAAGGACATTCCACATCATCTCCCCTGTTCTGTCTAATTAAAAAGGAAGGTTTTTAACTTTAACATAGTAAAATTACATATACAAAATAGATATCAAGCAAAAATTATAGTTTCAATATGTAGTCCTTTTACATTTAGCAAATTAGGGAAAAAATCTATTGTCTATTCTCTCTTTGTGAGTTTGAAATTTTATATTTAATCTAATACCTATCCATCTGAAATATATCTCTGTTCATCTAGAAAACCTAACATGAAAAAAAATCAAACTTGTAGTACAAGTTTGACTATTGTAGATGACTATCTATTAGTCCATGCTTTCTATTTCTATATTACGTTTTTCAATGAGTTGTACAAGCATAATACCTTAAACAGTATAGTGTGACAGGGCCTGCTTTTGGTCCTGTCTGCCTGGCAAGCTTAGCCCCAAAATAACCACATAGAAACTGTATTCATTCAAATACTGCCTGACTTATCATCTCCAGCCCCTTATTGGCTAACTCTCACATATTAGTTTAACCCATCTCCATTAATGTATATCACCACTTCACTGTGGCTTACTGGCATGAGTCTAACCAGTGTCTGTCTTGGGCAGGAGAACCATGGCATCTGCCACACTACCCTTCTTCCCAGCATCCAGTTCTCTCTACTCTGCCTACCTAATTTCTCCAAGGCAGTTTCTTTATTCAACCAATGAAAGCAAGACATAAATAAAAGGACCTCTTACACCATTTCCCTTTTTCTGTTTAAACAAAAAGGTAGGCTTTAACTTTAACATAGTAAAATTACATATAATAAAACAGTTATCAAGCAAGAATTACAGTTATAATATTTATATCTATTTTATCTTTTATCATAACAAAGGAAAACTATAACTATCCATTCTTCAACTCCATCAAAGACTCTAGAAGAATATAATATTACCTAAGTAAACAAGAAATAATCAAATTTCAAAACTCTAGAAATGACAGCAACATCTCGCTGCCTGTACAGTCACCCAAAGTTCTTCTGTACTGTTGGGGCATCCATCCTAAGCCTACAGGCCCGTAGTATCCAGCAGACATTTCCATGAAGCAGGAAAATTCAAAGACAGTTCAGTCACTTTTTTCTGTGTCCCGCAGAATGTCTCACAAACTCTTTCATAAAACAGGAACCCCAAAGGATCATCTCATCTTTAGGCAAGTTTATCTGTCCTCTCTCTGTGGGTTTTTTTATGGCCAGTTTATGTCCAGGCAAGAGCAGTTTCTTGCCCAAATGGCTATCAAACTCCATAAGGATTTTCTTTGGGACTAAACAGCTGGGGGACCAGGCGGGACAAAAACCCCAATAAGCAGGCCCTCATGTTACAAAACAGGAATAGAAATAGACATATAAAAAACTGACCTTAAATTTGTATCAAAAAGCCAAAGCCCATACCAATGTAAAACATTCATTTCTTTATCATATCCCCTTTTGTTTCTTTAGAAAGACCTTGACTCTGACCATTAAACATTTATAATCAACCCCCTTTAAATATGAACAAACATTTATAAATAATATTTGGGATTTAGAGTATACATTTTTAGACTATTTTCTGATGGTTGAGGGTGCTGTTAATCAAGCCTTTCATGGGGTATCCTATGTGGTTGGTTCATCTCAGCCAGCAGTCCTGAAGCTGTTGTGAATGTTGGACCACCTGGGTCATTGCTTCAGAGGGGGTCTTGTTTGATCAAATCATATCAGCCAGTAAGAAATCCACTGCTTTCCATCCTCTGTGGAAACAAAAGCAGAACCTCTTTTCTAAAGTAACAAATAACTATGTATATCTCTATACGTAATCATAGGTTACAAAATGAATATAAATTAGACACTACAACATAATTCAATACATTTCATAAATGGTTGAGGGCCATATGGGAGACATGGTAGGTGGCAGATAGGTGACATATGGTCTGCTTGGCCGAATCAACAGCAGGGAATAGATCCAAGCTGGAGTCCTTGGTTCTTGGTGTACATAGAATGGTGTGGGTCCATGTCATGGAAATGCTAGATGTCCATCGGTTTCTTGAGTCCAGACAAGGAATTGCACTCTTTATTAGATATGGAAAGCCCAAATTTTCCCATAATAATTTAATATGCCCACGTGTCCTCAAAGTTTCACTGTTTTCCAGTAAACTGATGAGGAGGCTCCTCTTTCACCCTCAGGAATAAGCTATTTATCTGTCTTGCTGCAGTGGTAGCCTCTGATAAATGATACAGGTTCTAGGTCTACCCAGGGACTACAGTCATCCTTCTTCCTCAAAATGGAGTCAAAGGCCACTTGTCAAAGGAGCTTGCATAGCCTAGAGCCATGCATAGCTTGAAAAACCAAGACTTTATATAATATAGAGTAACTTAAAGTAGGGCATACTCTGATCTGAGCAGGATTATTCTATTTAGTAATACAATATTACTCTATTAATATTATTCTATTGAGCAATATTTTCACATCTGGTGATATTTGTGCTTCTGAATTAAGAAAGGGATTTTTTAGTAAAAAATCTCAAATATTTGATATGTGGAATTCAAGAGATTTCTATTTTAAATATTGTGCCTTTGGTGGGTATATAGTAATGTATTACTTATTTCTCTCCTCATCTTCTTGTTGTGTTTACTCTGAGAACCCCATAGGTAAATCATCCTCTGGGACCCAGGGAGGTGGCTCAGGTGTTATGGGTGTATATCGTTCTCACTGAAAACTCAAGTTTGGGTCACAGAATCTACATTGTGGCTACCTCACAACTGCCTATAATTTCAGCTTCAGGGGATCCCACTCCCTTCTAACTTCATGGGTTCCTCCACTCTTATGCACTTCCTTAACACATATACATAATTAAAACTAAAATCTTAAAACCTCTTCTGTATGCTCAGTTTCTGCAAACTTCTAATCCTTCACAAGTACCCATGAATAGTGATAAATTCAGTGTGGGCAACTCTCCTAAGGATCTGATTAGCATTCCTATAGTATCCACAGCTTATGATCACATAAAGTGACCAGTTCCGCATTTATGATCTCACCTCTCTGATGCCCTAGTCATTTTGGGTTCTAAGAACATATTTCCAAGGGAATCACATGTTATTGTATAGTATAAGTCTAATTGTTGTCCAGAGGAAAATATGAGAGAAAATTTATACATGGGCAAATTGAAAAATGTCTACATTGTATGTTTGTTTAAAACCCGAAAAGAGCTAGCATTTAAAAATCTTGTTAGTCCAAATTTAGGAGTCACAACCTGTGCCCAAACTAAGTTTGGCTGTTCATTCTCAACAAGCTGTTTAAAGGGGCCAAATTAATAGTAGAAAGCAGACAATGGAGATTTATTCAACTTGACCACATTAAGAGAAAAAAGACTCTTCCCCAACTTCATTCTCAAGGTCCTGAAGTGAGATTTAAGATGAGCTCTATGCCATCCTGGTCAAGGTGTGGTCCCACCAACTGCTGACTCTTTATCTGGCCATTAGTTTCATCCAGTGAAATGGTCTTACAAGTTGTTAGAGCTCTATGAAATCTCTTTCATGGCTGGTGTCTTTTCTTCTTTCTAGAAGGAGTTCCAATAGTTAGACAGATTGAAACACAATTGTCTCCTCAGAATATCTTTATTTCTGTTGGACTTAATAACATTATTATTATTGACTTAATTAAATGACTTCCTCAGTTTAAGATTCACAGGATCAGAAGGATTTGAAGAAACATAAGAGGGATAGAAACAAGGTAATATTAGAAGACAACAGCCTCAAATTTCCCAGAGCCCATCTTTTCCAAATGACTTTAACCTCTCCATCCACTGCGATGCTGTCTGCCCTCTTCCATTGTTTTAGCGATTTTCTAGGAAAGTTTTTATGTTCACTGAGATATTTATTACTTCCAGTGAAGACAGGAAAAATCAGAGACTTACCTCATTTGCAATTCACTCTTGAATTTTATTTATTTTAATGAAATTCAGAAGCTTTAACTTATTGTCAGTTGCAGTTGATTGATACCTTTGGCTTAAAGAATGTATGATTTTTCAGTTAGTATTTATTTCTTTTCCTTGGAGCAGTTATACCTATGGTTATTTCCATATAAATATGATGGTGATGCATTATTCATGTTTGAAGTTATGACAATTTAGATAAAACACCAAGAGTTTCTTTAGCCAGTGAAAGCCTTGTGAAATTTAAGGCATGATTTCTTGGAATCAGAAAGGAGTGTTAGCTTAGAACACCTTGTCATCCAAACATCAGAAGACAGGGTAGTCATCATGCTGAGAACTGACTAAATGTGATTCTAATGTCAGTGATATGGAAGACTTATGTCTGCACCTTAGCATTGCAGGATTGCCTTCCCATGTTAGCCATCACAGGCCAGACCAGTGCTGTCACACAAAAATAAACATGACAGTTGCCAAGGAAACAGAATCACCTTGGAGATGATTAACACCACCAGGACTAACAGTGATGGCTGCAATCAATCATGACCAAACAAAGAGCGGCAAACATTTTTCTAGGGCATAAGAGACAGAGGTTTCTTTCTGAGACCACTTAGAATCATAGCGATGTGTTTCTCTGGGAATGTGGGACTACCCTAGAAAATGGCTACACTTCTAACCACTGAGCAACTTTTTGCAAGGCCTGAAAGTGTTTTTGAGGTTTGGTAGAGAAGGTTCCATTTTGCAAACACTTTGGATTAGTATCTATTATGTTTCTTGTCTTTGAGAATCTTTTGACTCCAAATGATCCTATTTGAAGTTCTTAATGCTTGTGGATTTTACAAAACTGGTCTAGCCTAAGAGGACTTTGCCAAAACATCAAAGACACAATACTTTCACCAAGAAAGGTTGGCAGTGGATAAGAAAGCATTGTTAGTCTTGAACAAAAGACTTTATACTTGAATTTAGGTAGGGTAACATATTTTTGTTGTTGTTACATGGTGTGCCTTGTTGAGATCAGGCTGTTCTGGCTTCAAAGGACAAGACAATCATTATCAACAAAAAGACTGTCCCAATAATATACTTACCTCTAATTTTAGTATTAGAGTGAGAGATAAAAATTTAAGTCATTATGCTTTTGCATGTAGAGAGGATTATAAAACTGTTATTCAAGTTAAATAATGTCAAAGATTGTTCCAATGCATGCAATTTACTTTTTGATACTCCCAATTGAACAAAAAGATGTGAGTATAGGCTGATTATTAATGATGAGTAAATTGAGGTCTGTCACAGAAAACCCTGAACATCTTTGTTTCATTTAATAAGGAGATTTTCTTTTTACTTCCATCATCTTCCAATTTGGTATCCCGCTTATCAGTTTTTACACCACAACAAGATACCGTGGCTATCATGTATCTTAAGTAGATCAAATGAAGCGCATAATACCATCTATACAGTATTCTTGCTAAACAACTTAGCAGATCAAATGACCACACGCAGGATACATGGAAGCAGAGAGGGCATCTCCAGGGGGATTCATAATCAGCTGTGTTCAGATTATGAAAAGGGATACTGGACAAATTATTTGTTTTCTCCAACAAAGAAATTGAAGAGGATAAAACAAAAAAGGAAAATGAAAGAATCCAAATGAGATTTAGGAGACATATTAACTAACTGTAAAATGTGAACATTATTTGAATTGTGATATGAAGAAATCAACTGGGACTACTAAGTAATATTTGATAATATTAAATGATTGATGTTAAGTTTTTGCTGAGACAAATATGATGAAATTAAAAAAAGAGGAAGAGTCTGTGAGATGGCTTGCTGGATAAAGGTATTGCTGCCGAGCCTAATGACCTGAGTTTGATACCTGAGACCACATGGTAGTAGGCGTTGTCATCTGAACCCCCTCACATATCATGGCACATGCTCTCTAAATAAATGGATATAATTTGAAAACATGTAAATAAAAAATAATGGAAATGAAAGGAGACACCTTGAAGGACAAATGATGAAATTATTTACAAATGAAATGATTTGCTTTGGATTAGTTTCAAAAATACACCAGTGTCCAGTAACAGTGAAGGTGAAGCCTTTGCTTCATAAAATCAACAGAAGAGACTTTGTTAATTAGCAAAACTGACATTAAAGATGGGTTTCAATATTTAGAATTAAAAATTTAGTTTTTTCTAATAGTGAGCTGGACGTGGAAGAAACGTGTTGAATGAGAAGTGGACTCACCAGAAGCAATGGCTTTAATTCTCCATTTGCGTGAACAGACTTGCAGGGCCTCTTCATGCTCATCTTTCACTCTGAGAAACAGGACCTGAGGTTTTATTCCAAACTCTACATTCAGATATTGGCTTGGAGGACCCTGGTACCCAGGGCTCATGCTCAAATAAGCACATGCTGACTACAGGTTAGTCATTCTCCCAGGATGAGCTAGAGGCATCGTGGGACTTACAGGGAGGACTTTAGACTCATTCTCCCCATGAACCAGGTTCTATGTTCCTCTGCTGTATCTTTCTGTTTTGAGCAAACTGAAGGGGTTTCCAGATTTGTCCTGAAATGTGAAAATGCTACTCCTCTGGCTGCTGGAGGTCAGTGATGGGAAACCTGTTTGCTTTCTTCTTTTTTCCTTTATGTTCTTTTTTTTAATTGAATAATCTTCTATTTATTTATTTATTTATTTAAGATTTCTGCTTCCTCCCCGCCACTGCCTCCCATTTCCCTTCCCCTCCCCCAATCAAGTCCCCCTCTCTCATCAGCCCAAAGAGCAATCAGGGTTCCCTGCCCCATGGGCAGTCCAAGGACCCACCTCCATCCAGGTCTAGTAAGATGAGCATCCAAACTGCCTAGGCTCCCACAAAGGCAGTACATGCAGTAGGATCAAAAACCCATTGCCATTTTTCTTGAGTTCTCAGTAGTCCTCATTGTCCGCTATGTTCAGCGAGACTGGTTTTATCCCATGCTTTTTCAGACCCAGGCCAGTTCCCTATAGAACATCCCCATTGTCTCAGTGTGTGGGTGTACCCCTCGCGGTCCTGAGTTCCTTGCTCGTGCTCTCTCTCCTTCTGCTCCTGATTTGGACCTTGAGATTTCTGTCCGGTCTTTATTTTCTAATACAGTAAATGTACATAGATAGAAAACATAAATTTATGACTTTGAGTCTTCCATGCATTTATTAAAAATATAAGAGGTTCTTGGGGCTGAAGATTTGAAAGCTATGATTTTATTTGTTGTCATGCTTGCTTTGAGGGGCACTGCAATGCAAAATATTATAGAAGCACATATGTTTTGGAAAATTTGGATTTTTATCAAGCTTATGTAGCAAACTACTTCATCTACTTATTTACAGCTTGTCTACACTGCTAATTAGATGTTTATTGCCATAGGGCTCTAAGGCAGTGTCTTAGTTAGGGTTTGTATTGCTGTGAAGAAACATCTTGACCTCGAAAACTCTTATGAAGGAAATGTTTAATTGAGGTGGTGGTACTTAGTTTCAGAAGTCTAGATCATTATCGTCAAGTTGGGGAGCATAGTGGCAAGCAGACAGACATGGTGCTGGAAAGGTAACTAAGAGTTCTTACATCTTGACTCATGGGCAACAGGAAGTAGTCTGTCTCAATGGGTATAGCTGGAGCACATATGAGACCTCAAAGCTTTCCTCCTCAGCTACTTACTTCCTCCAACAAGACCACACCTACTCCAACAAGGCCACACCTCCTAGTAGTGCCACTCCCTTTGGAGGCCATTTTCTTTCAAACCACCACAGGCTGGAACCTTGGCTTCATTATATATGTCAAAAATCCAAATTTAATTAAATGATCAAATTGGCTTTTTATCTGAGATTGATAAATTGGAGGAGTACCTCACAAAAAGCTTAGAAAGCTTCTCCCACAAGGGAGGGAAGCGAGTTTTTATAGGCAGAGAAAGGACAGAGAAATCAGGGACAGACTACAAAGGCATAATGATCACTTTGACACAGGATTAAAACAGAATTGCCTAAAGTGGACTAATTCTAGCCCAGAGCAAATCTGACTCTGATTTCTCAGGAAGTCTGATAACGCACTTCCAGTTATTGGTACGGAACCTCAGCCTGAGTGATTCTGCCCTGCTTTGGTTTATTGAGTCCAATTGGCCTCCTGTACCATTTTGTTTTAGACATTTTATTTAACATAACCTAGAAGCATGACACTAGTTACACCCACCTGTAACTATTGGTGCTTTAATCAATCAATAAAAAATTTTAAGGTTACATGTGAACAGATAAGCTTAACTAATAAAGTTATGCTTATTAGGTTTATGCTAATAAAGGACACCATAAACCTATGCTCAGGAGCTGTAGAACAGAAGGTTAGAAGGCAGCAGGGGGCCAAGGGCCGGAAGAGATAGTGGAATCCAGGGAAGGAGGATTGATATGCAGAGAATGAAAGCAGTCTGGAGATGTGGGCCTTGGGCACCTCTGCTCCCAGCAGTTCCTGAAAACAGTTCTCTGGCTGCTGTCCTAGGCCACCCTGCTTTCTGGTCTGAAGAAAAGGGTGCTCTGAGGGGAAGTAGAGCCTGCAGGGTGCAGTTCCCCTTATCCCAGCTCACCAAGCCTCTGCTGGTTCACTGGAGAACAAAGACATTCATTTCACAGGTAGAGATTAGAGGACTAGAGTGAACATGTAAGCAATCGAATAACGTGCATGAGTAATTGTCTTACATTTTTCTTTTGGGAGCTGAGGGGATAGAGGATGGAGGATGACAAAGATTCACCATGGAGACGTGGAGGAGGCAGCAGCAAAGGCTCTGGGCAAAGGGACGCATACTGAATCCTTCCCTGCAGTTGTCTCCAGGTTGGGTCTTCAACTTCCTCCCCTGCATGGTTTTTGCAAGTGTGGTTGAGAATAAATGCTACTCTGCACTCCAGAGGTTGAGGATGTCCTTTCTACTGGTCTTCTTTTAAATAAAGAATGATTTTAGTTTTCAGATATTCCACCGTGAAAACAAAAAACTTTTTGGATATGCACAGATCTACCCATTAGTAATGCCATGACCTAATATTTTTTGAGGGTTTGCACCATTTCAGAGTTTTCAAAACTGTTTGCCTTTGTTTTTCCTGGCCCTATCTAGCTTCTGTATTTGGAGTCCAGTATTGGGGCCCTAATCATTTGTGTTATCAGAGGGGTTCTCTGCACCCACACTGCTGGAGTAGGTCACAAAAGCAGGAGGAGGACCCAGGCTAGAGTGAAAGGGATAGTGTCCAGAGTGGAGCAGGTGCTGAAGACCACCACATTGCAGCGGCCATGCCATGTGGCACAAGGGAATATGAGTTTTTAAGTCTGGCAAGATCCTTGAAGGGTAGGACATTCTCTGACTTCGTTTTGTTTCTGCAATATCTTACATAGTACCTTGTGTGCAAAGAGAGCTCAAAGGTGACCGAGACAGTTGTTATTCGATTGTAAATTCTGAGGGAATCTTACTTTTTAATTTGCACAGTTCTGTTGTGTGACAGAGTCAAACCCAGCCTGTTTTTTTTCTACTATGACATTGGTCCAGGCTGCAATGACATCTTATATTCTCTTCGTTCTTGCAGTATTTACCCAGTCACCATGCGGATCACCTCCGAGTTTGATTCCTAACAGCCCTCCCTCCATCCATTTCTTTGATGCTCAGGAAGTTTTACCACCACCTTGGAGCTGAGTTCCTCGGCCTGATTTTTGAGTCATTACTGGTCTCCATACCTTTCCAACCTCATCTTCTGCTCTTCCCTGGGTCAGACTTGACACTGTGGCCACCAGTCCATCCTGAGATGGGTGTGACTGCCTCCAGACTGCAGGCCTGAATCTTGACTGCATTTTCTCTGTATGAGGTTGACTTTGAAACACTGTCTTAATTCACTTAAGCCCTTCAAAGGCTACCTCAAATTGTTCTATTAAAGAACATTCTCTCCTTTTAACATTCCTTCAGGGTGTCAAAAGTACGAGTCTCAAGTAAAATAAACAAAAATTGTCTGCATGTGCACAAGAAACTCAGTCTTTTTTTCTGCTCTGCTTATGAGAGTGAATGTTTGCCTTTGAAATTTCTATTTTCCTACTTTTCTGGTACCTGGTGTTAGTTCAAATGTGTAAAACTTTAATTAAGACCAGATTTCTATTTTAGGTTTACATCCAAGAAATGAAGATAATTTGTATGCACAGGTAATACTGACATTCCAGCAAGACTAGAGAATGGAGATTATGTCCCCTACTAAACCTAGAACCATGGAAAATGCAACCTGAAACTCTCTAAATACTACCCAATGAAATGCAAATCTGTCTTTTTATTTCAGAGAGTAGAGGCCCTAAGATTAAAGTGAAAGTATATGGGGCTATAAGGTAATATAAAACTTCAAAGATTCTTGTCTATTCTTTACATATTAAATCCGTGTTTCACTTCAGAAGGATCTTTTATATTTTGTTTTGAAAATGATATTCATAGTATCTGAAATTCTTTTCCTCTTTGGTTACAAACTGAAATGAACAAGAACACCCATGCGTTGTTGCCTTCTCTAAATCCCAGAACTGGTTTACACCCCAGTGAGATGCCGATAGCCCAGTCATCCCAGAAACTGCAGAACCAGCCACACATCTCTCCGCTTATTGGCAGATACTCGGTGGCAAACTGACTCATAAGTATGTGATAATTAAATTTAGCTGGTGTTTTTCACTATAGACTGAAATTCTATCATTACTCACTGACACCCAGCATGTACCAGCACTGTGTAAGACCGTGATATATTAAAATTAATTCAGAAGTTTTAGGCTCTCTTCGTATAATTCAATGACGTGGATGGATTGACAGTGGCTCTCATTCCAATAGACTCTTGGTTGGCTGTGGGAACGGAAGTAAGAGACCAAAGAGAGCTCATATCGAGAGTGCTGTGAGACACACTCCTTTTCTTTCCCCTATCCTCTCTTGCCTTTCTTTGTAATTCTACACTTGCCATCTCATTGCAGAATGGTCAGTATAGAATGTTACCTCTCCTCCCACTTGCCAGTCAGCAAGCATTGGCATTTAACTGGCTTAACAGAAGCAAACACGCAAATGAGGATCGGAAGGGAAGAGTTCTGATGACTCACAGATGAAGAGCTAACTCCGAAGTGTTTGGAAGTGGACTATATTTTTAGAACTAGACCAGACCATTTTGACAGAATGTTGTAAGTATACAGCCATTTTGTGTCATAATTTCTGAGTGTATATCTTTGCCAGGAAAAGTGTACAGTAAGAAAAGAATGGCTTATATTAAATCCGCGTTGAAAGTTGCTAAACATCTTTTTGGCAAATATAAAACAACATACAGTATTTACTTTCCAAAGAGCATATAATTTACTTACATTAACTTTTAAGAGTATGTGGTCATGTTTTTACGATGATAATGGACAAGGGAAATGTATAGTCTATGTTGAATACAATCTATATCTAATTTGATCTTAGATTTTCATGTCCTCTGCATTTTTGCTTTTTGTTTTATCTGACCCTCTTGATATTTTATAACAAACAAAATATAATAAAGCATGTTTGAAAGAGTCTTCCTTCACTCTTTGAGAACTGATGGAAAGTCAATTTGCCTTCCCAGATTAACAGTATAAATTACAGCACACAGTTACATATTTAAAATCTGGAAAAGCTTTAGGGAAAATATACCCAATGGCTGCAGAAAAAGTTTAGAAAAAGAAGCGATTTTATTGTTGCTATAAAATTCTCCCAAGAGATTTCAGTTGCTGACTTACAGTTACTGATCAACTTACAGTTGGTTGAGAACTTCAAATGAATGACCCAGTCTCTAGCCCTTAGGGTGACTGACTCAATGAGCTGGCTAATAAACACTGCTAAAATGTGATTTTAAACCAACTAAGAATATTTTCTCACACTTCAGTAATTAAAAATTATGAGCTTGATTTTATTCCAAAATAAAGTATAAATGGAATACCTTTTTGCCATGCATGGGTTTTCAATAAGCAAGAGAAACATATGGTGTTCTCTCCTCCTCTCCCATCTCCCAGATTGCACACCCCTTCTTGATCCTGCCTCCTTCTATACAAGTGATTTATTGAGTATGGATTGAAATGTCTATCAGTTCTAAGGTTCACACCGAAAAAGTATCATGGTGTGACAGGGTTTACAGGCATAATCTTCATGGTAGTATTAGAAAGTTAATATATTAAAACTCAAGAAATCAAACGTTAATACAAACGCTAGAGAGTTTTTCGTTGCAGGTTATGTGCCTTCTCTAAGATCAGTCTCTTCTCTACTCCTTTAAGATTCTTACTATCTAAGATGTGTTACTTTCCTCCCAAAATTCTAGATATTTTTCTTTGTCCTGTGTATGGAACTCCAAAGCTAATCATTACTGCATTTTGGAGACATGGTTTAAAAAACCACAGAAATTTTTTCATTGATGTAAGTATGGGGAATCAAAGACTGGAAGTTTGGCTCATACTAGGGGTGCTTGCCTAGCATGTACCAGCCTCTACTGTTAGTCTACACTCAGTCCTGAGTTTTACAAAAACCAAACAAACCTCAAGTCCTAAAAATCTAAGGTCATAGATGCAGGTCCTAATAGTCCTATTAACTTACATATTCCTCTAAATTCCAAATGCTTCTATTAGCAAATGATTCTGTACCTTGTACTGGAAATGCTGTAGTTTTGACTACAATAGAATACAATAAGCAATTGTGCTGCAAGCAAAGTTTGTAAATTTTTGTGCTACACATGCTCCTTGCGCCAAGGGATAAAATATACACTGGTAATGAGAAGGAACTAAAAGATTACACATTTATTTCAAAACTATTAAATAATTTATAAGGCAAGAAAGAGATTAAATAAATAAAAGCATCTTTAATCATTTCTATAGTAAAACGACCAATGGACCAACCACTTTTCTCATTGCAAAAGGAAGCAATGAGAAGAGAAAAAAAATATTCTAAGCTGAAGATGGGGCAGTCTGCAGCTTTCTATAAACCACCTCAGGGGTGTAAGAACAAGAAGACTCTGTCTGGAGAGGCTTCCAATAAATGGTAAACATTTATGTACAAATGCAAATGAGCACTTCCAGAAGAGGGACTCCTCCCCTTGGTTGACCTAGTTCTGTCACTTTAAGATGTGTTCTTAAACACACCTGGTATGTAAATCACCATCATCATGGGCTGAATCGTGCTTCTACCTCCAGTTCCTGTACTGTATACTCATTGCCCCCGTATAACTAAGAATCCAGCTGCATTTGGGGACAGTTATGTTAGTTAATGACATGGTTGCACTAGGGGGCAGCTGTTATGGTGGCCCCTAATGCAACTTAACTGTTATTCTTTTGAGAAGGAGGGGATTTGAGTGTGTACAGTGACACCAAGACTGCCCAAGTCCTTTAAGGACAAAGTGTGTTCTCACGCAAGTGTGGCCTTCTGAAAGCACAAAGGAGGATCTAAGAGGAAAAGCAAAATGATTGACATGCGATCTCGGGCTTCCAACCTCTAGAACTGTCAGTATTCAGACCTCTTGGTAGCTAATAAAGGACTATGCTGTTATTACAGCTTTAGAAAGCTAACACCCTATCTTAAAACCACAATAATGATTATGAACTTTTCTGTGAAGCAGAGTTTTTGTCTTGTGCAGCTCTGTGGGAAAGACAGCAGAGGGAAACCAATGATTTACTTCAATTTGAATGCAAACCACAAAGAACGTTGATCTTCTAATGTGAGATTAGAAGCAAGGTTCTTTAATAATTCAAGATCACAGTTACGTGCTCTGAAGCCTTGCTATGAGGTATAAAATGTGGTAGCAGAAGTGAGGCGGGGAGGGACGACAGGGTGACTCACTGTAAGAGACAGGGTAACCTTGTTATTCTCCCAGTCCCTAGAGAATAAGAGGGACAGTTCTCTGACCAACTTAAGTACTATAGTCAGTGGACCTCTAGCTCTGGGCTGGCAAGGACACTGTGGGAGTCCCCTCTGTGTACTGTGATTACCATTAATGAATAAAGAAACTGCTTTGGGCCTGTTGGTAGGACAGAACTTAGGTTGGCAAGGAAAACTAAACAGAATGCTGGGAGGAAGAAGGCAGAGTCAGGGAGAGATGCCATGGAGATGCTATGGAGCAGCTGCCAGAGTCAGACATGCTGGAACTTTGCTGGTAGACCACGACCTCGTGGTGATATACAGATTAATAGAAATGAGTTAAATTAAGATGTAAACGTTAGCCAATAAGAACCTAGAGCTAATGGGCCAAGCAGTGATTTAATTAATACAGTTTCTGTGTGGTTATTTCGGTTCTGGGAGGCTGGGATGAACAAGGGACCTTCCTTGCAACAGACCACTAACATTTAAGATGTTATAGAAAAAGTATTACCAAACTGGTCAATATTTTCTTTTCAAGGTGTATTATTTTTTTTTATTCATGGTATGTTTTTGTGGTATATTTGTGTTAAATTAGAATTGTTTAAGAAAGTAATATAAAACACATGTTTCTCAAGTAAATTTATATGAAAATTCTTTCTTCTGACTTAATTTTAGCTTTATTTCTCCAAATAGTTTAAATATCTGAGCTTGAGAGCTTTTACAATTGATGACTGCACTGTACTGTATGATGTATTACCTCAAAAAAGTAATACTGCCTACCTTACAAAAGCTTTTGCCTTTTTCTAGAGATTATTATATTTACACTAAAATTATTGGTGCTGAACTAAAAAAAAGTTACTATCAGTGCAAAAATAAATGTAGTGTTGGTCAGATATTTTTTTAAAGACCTTGTTCTATAGCCATTTCCTCCAGGATGAAAATCATCCAGCTTGAAGGGAAGCTCCTTAAGATGTGGGATGTTAGGAAGGTTAGACAATAGAACATTCTAAGGGGAGATGAAAAAATCCATTCTGCAGGGAAGCTTCTTAAGCTTAAGAAATAAGGAACTCAAAGGTTTCAGGAAATCCTTGAAACTGACCAGATACATTAGGCTCCTCCTTCTCTAAGCCTATATAAACTGCGAGGTCTGTTGAGAGACTCTCAGACCTGCTGAGCTGTCTCAAAGTGACAGATCAGTCAAGCTGTCTGCAAAAAGCAGAGACCAGACAAACTGCCTAGAAGAAGCAGAGACTGGCTGAGCTGCCCCCAAGAGGCTTAGACCAACTGAGCTACCTGGAAAGGACAGCCTTCAACCTGCTGTAACAAATTAGAATGAAGAGAACAGAGTCAAACATCACACTCTTGTTCAGCTCTAGAAATCCAAGGTCTACACCCTTTTCACTGGTTAAAGTCAAAATGGCCAAGCTTGTTCGTCTGGCAACTGAGGGGAGAAACTGTTTGTTCTGTTCTTGCTTTCTCCAGTGCTTAGAGCTTACCATTCTAGCACAAGCACCCACTTTCCACTCTTAAATCTGGGACCCTAATGGCTTTGATCACATCAACACCTTTGCTATTTTCCTAAAGCTTCCCTTCCCTCTTAAAAGGACTTTTTTTTTTTTTTTATTGCACAATGCTCCTCCAAATGAACCAAGATAATCCACCCATTGCAAGACCTGTAACCTCTTCCTCTGCTTGCATCCATTTTGCTAAGTTCACATTCACGTTCTAGGCATTGGGCATGGACATGCCTTAGGACATGCCTGTTCTTCCTAGAGTGGGTGATATACTGGAGTGGGGCAGGAAAGGAATGAAGGCTGGAAAAGCTTTCAGATAACATTTCCACGTGGTAATAACACTTAGATATGTCTTCTTACTATGTATTTGCCATGGTGATTCTGAACCCTCTATAAAGGCTATCTCATATAATCTACAAAATCCTGGGACCAGGGCTAGTATTTGACACATATTGATGGGTTCATATCAGCAAGCCGGAGAGACCACTACCCATTCACAGTGAGAATGTGGTGGTGCCTGGGTTTATGCCCTTGGAGTCTGGCTGCACCACAGAGCCATTCTGCTTCTACTGCAGTGTCTGCCTTTTCCAGTGACTGGATAATCAATGTGCTTTATAAACACAATAAGAAGCAGTAGATCCTTGCCTAAGAATGCCAGAACTCTTAGAAAACACTTGATAGTTTACATTCTGACTCACCTGACATCATAGTTGAGGAATCCCAGTTCTGACTGGAAAGTAAGAAATAAGTTGACATTGAAAGATTAAGTGTCATGCTTGAGGCTACACATCTGGGGTGGCAAAGATACTGAGAGCATGTTCTGTTTTCTCCATCTACTTTTGACTAAGGATTTTTCATTCAACATTCTACGGGCTACGTTATGGCTGAATCATATCCCCAGTATCTTGCAGCTCAGATGACGACCATATTTACAGAGAGATAATTTAAAGAAAGAATTGAGGTTAAATGAGGCCTATGGGGTAGAGATCTCGTCCAATTTAGCCAGTGTCCTATAAAAAGAGTCAACAGGGATACGTATACCCAGAGGAAAGGACGCATAAGGACATGGTGATAAGGCCACCATCTGTGTGCCTTGGCTGACAGAGGCCCCAGGAGAAACCAACCCTGATGAGTCAATGAAATTTAACATGAAAAATGATCTCGAGATAAGAAAATGTGAAAATAACCCAATAATACAAGTGAAGGGACCTTCTTCTAACCTCACCTTGGTCTTGGACAAGTAGCTCTGAAAAGAATGTGAGGAAAGTCAATTTTTAGTGTTAGAATGGTCCAGTGTGTGATATTTTCTCATCACAGTGCTAGAAAACTTGTACACTGCAGTTAGGCTACAGGCCTAGCTAGAAACCATATAGGCTGGAAGCAGATAACCATGTCCAAGTTCCTGGGCCTTCTCATAGGCAGAAATCAAAATTTGATTTTTTTTCAGCATTCATAAGAGCATGGGAGTCCTATACAAAATATGAAATGAGCAGTCTTCCTGGTTGGAAAGATGCCAAGTTAATATAGCAGCTGAACTGTCTTGTGCTAATAGTGACATATGAGTCTGATTAATTTAAATGTGAAGACTATTTATCATTTAATAAGTTGATTTATTTGGTAAATAAAAACTTGATATTTTTTATGACAAGACCATTAGGCCTGAAGCGTTACATTCTCTTCTGAGTTGTTTTATTTAGATCTTCCAAGAGCCACGTTGCACGATCCTCTCCATATTTCTGTACCACTTTATGGGCTACAGAAATGCAAATGATGTCATGTGTCACGCTAGGCATGCTGGGAACCACTGTGCTGAAATCAGGGAGTCCTACTAACATTTGTATGCTGTATGTGGTTATTGATTATTGTTCTGGGAAGGTAATATAAGTGTGATGAAAACCATCTCCAGATAACAAAGTATGAAAATAACCTAATAAAAAGAGCACCTGGGTGTCTCTTTAACCCAATAAAAGCAATATTAAAACAGTCAGTGCACTCATGTACCACAATATTAAATGCCATCAACAGAGTATAGCAAAAAGTTTGCAATACATTTTTAAGCAGAAATTACATTTTATTTAAAAATAATAGCAAAGGTATGAAGAACACACACTTCTATGAATAACAGAAGTTTACTAAATGTTTTTATAGTAAAATATTGAGCTCAGTCTATTATAACACAAAGGCTTGAGGTTCTACGAAGCAGGGGTACCTCTCAAGAAAGAAGGTGTCTGTGTAAATACAGGGTGGGATTCTGGGGCACCACTCTTACAAATGTACCTCTTTTTGCTCTTCTTAGCAACAGTAATAGGAATGTTCAGAAATGTTTAGGCTTTGGGGAAAACCAGTAAAATTTCCTGAGTATTCCATTTGACATTTAGATTATTTTTAAATTTTATGTGTATAAGTGCCTATGTGTATATATGTTCACCATACACATGCCTGGTGCCCACTGAGGCCAGAAGAAGGTATTAGATTCCCCTGAAACTGGAGTTACAAATGACTGTGAGCCACCCATGTGGGTGCTAGGAATGAAATCAAGGTTCTCTGCAAGAGCAGCAGATGCTCTTAACTGCTGAGCCGCCCTGCTAGGACCCCACTAAACAATTCTTAACACTGTCTTACCTTCCTCAAAAATGTGAAAAATGTCTGATGGAAACACCCGCTTTAGTTTTACTAAATACTAAAGAATTTATTATACTTAGTAGAGATGATAAGTGAATATATTTGAGAACCACAACCCTAAAACTTTCATCAAGGTCTTTGGAGATAGCATAAGGTTTTCCATCACAAGGTTAATTACAAGGCAGTTTATCGAGTGATAGTGGTATGTAGAGATATGAAGACTGCCACAGTTATAATAATAAAAAAATTGGAGAAAATAAGGCTATGGGAATGAGTGAACCCTCGACAACTGCAGATGGCTAGAGAAAGTTAGATACTAGCAAATAGGATCTCTCTTCCTTAGGCAGCATTTTCACTGCATGTATCAAGACAGAAATTCTACAAACTACATTGATTCATTCAATTTTTAAATCGGTTTACAGAGAAATTTTGATTCCGAGGTTATAACATTACAACTAATAGCTTTTTGGCATCTATCCCTAAACCATGGCCTTCTTGGCCATCTTTTTTTTTTTTTCATTAGAATATCACTTTAACAGAACTGTTGTTGAAAAAGGATATACTGCCCACAGAGTTCAGAGAAAGGTTCACAACAGATGGAATATAAATTCATTCTCGTTTTAAGTAATGCAAGCAATCCCATATAAAACAATAATTCAAAAAACTCTCATCTTAAGATTGCACTCACCCTCATTTATAAATACATCTATTGAGTATTGGACCTGAATGGAACACTTCTTGCCCACGCTTTGGTACCCTACACTTTCTACCCTGGCCACTTCATTCTATGAAGATGATCATCATCGCTGGATTTAAAAGTAAAGCCAAGTTCTTAATATGAATGCAGGTATTTTGTCTTCACATCAACAAAAGAAACCATGCTTTCAAAGAGTGAGAAAACAGAATCCCACGTTATAATCTACAGTATCGCAGGGAAAAGGAACCCATACATACAGCCATCTGCATTACAGAATTAACCAGCCATTTTTAACACACTATCATTTGAATTTAAAAGGCTTACAACCAATGCTTTAAGAAGGAAAACACTGGTAAAAAATAGTATATATATCTCCTTGGAAGATGATCTATTATTAAACACTAAAACCTTGTTTCAGAAGTTCCCCGCTTCAAGTTGTTACTCAAAAACTCATCGTGTTCAAAGCTCAAGTTGTTATGGGATCTTGATATCATAAGAAGTTTCTCTTTGTTAGTGAAGTCCTTTTTGATGGCTGTTTGGGGAACCAGCAACCGATCCATTGGGTCCTCCTTGTTCTCCAGTTTCATATACCCTTTGCTGTTACTTCGATCCAGCCGAGGCCAACTCGGGTGTTTTCTTTGTTCTGCCTGCACTGTGAGTGTGGAGGGCCCCCGTTCTAAGTCCAGGGATTTGGAGTGAGAGGAGAGGAAATGTAAAGATGTATTGGATCCAAACTGTCTTCTAGCAGCTCCAGGAGATAAGAGCTGCCCAGTCCCGGGTCCCAGGGCCACAGAGGACTTGTATTGACTCGATAGGGACTCCCCAACTGAATTGTTCCTTGGGAGTAATGTGCTGGACGCTTGGAAGGACTCACCAGTGCCGGGCATTGGGACCATCAGAGAATCCATTGAAAGATTCCTGGACCTGCTTTTGAGGTTGTCTGCCACCTCCGTGATGCTATCTATGCTGGGTTCATCAATGACACAGTTATTAAGTTTAATCACAGGCAGCGTAAAAGCACTGATGGATGATGAGACAATCGATTTGGTGTCACACTTCTTGGCGCTGCTGGTCTTGTCATCGGTGGTTTTGGATGGAGGTGGATAAAGGCCAAAGACAGAGACTGCGCTGTCAGATAGCAGAGGCGGCATGAGGTGCCCCAGGGTCTTACTTTCACTCAACATCAGCTCGTCCTCCTCCACCGAGCTGTCCACACGAAAGCTGTTCTGCATCCCTGAGAAGGAGGCCAAGGTGGTGGCTGCCAGCCTGGATGCACAGGGGCTGCCGTTCTGCTTCACTTCCGTGTCTCCCAGCAAGCCCGCATACAGGCCGTTGGCCTGCTTCTGCTCCTTGAGTCTCAGTGTGTGGATGTCAATGACTGTTGAGTAGATATCCCTCATGTGGATGATTTTGGTTTCTTTGTCGCGGTTCTCGTGAAGGATGGCGTTGGCACAGATGAAAATGAAGATGCCGATGCCCATGGTGAACGGGCCAAGCATCTTCATCTTGTCAGAGTGTAGATGCCGCTCAAAGAAGCGCACCACCACACCGCCCTGGTTCCGAACCACCTGTGTCTCATTGGTGGACAGAGTGGTCTCCGCGTCGATGAAATGCTCCTTCTGGGGCCAATAGCCAAGGACTGCCATGGCGATCCCTATGATGGACACCAGCACTCCGAGAATGAGGAAAAAGCCGGATGGGGAATAAAGCCGGATTTTCCCACGAACCACCACGACGTCAGCTCGCGGGCGTCTGCGGACTGGTTTCTGGTCCTGAGCAGCAGGCGCTGGGCTGAGGTTGACATGTTGCTGGGACCTGGCAGAGTCCTGCCGCTTCAGGGCCGCCAGACCGGTGATGACTCCCCCAGTGGCTATCATGGCTTCCTCTTGTACTCTGAAAAGAAAGGAAACAGTGATCCACTGGTGTGTCTGGGGAGGCTTTGCAAGTCAGTTTGAATACCGTTTAGCCAGGACTTTGGCTGCTATTGTTCCACGTCATAAAGACAGAAGAATAACTTTTCATTTTTGCAGTTTGGGAAAGGGTTGTGTTGGCGGAGTAATGTGATTTTCCGGGGATTCTCATCTTTCTTCTTCTTGTAGTAACGCCATGTGAGCTCAAGAAATATTTTGTTTTTGTTTCAATAATTTTGTTACCTAATATGTTAAGCTGCCCCTTGGTCACAAGACACTCCCACTCCCAGGCACACACCTTTTCATCATTATTTAGGTCATTTTCAAGAAATGGGGTCTTGGGTAGGAAGACAGGTCAGTTGGTAGTGTCTGCCTTGCAAACATAAGGAACTAAATTCAGTTCCCCTCCCTGCCCCCTCAGATCTGGATATGGTGACACACACACACACACACACACACACACACACACACACAAACACAGAATAATGCGCAGGCCAAAAGCAATTCTCAGACTTACCAAAAGAACACATTCCAAGTAACCATGGTGAAAAGTAACCCACAAACCCTTCCTGACAAACAAGCAAACAACACCCCCCCACACACAAAAACCCATTTAGTTTTTCTTTAAATTTTTATCTTTCTTATCTCTCTGCTCCCCTGGATTTCTTTGGCCTCTTTTTCTGTCTAATCCCTCCCTTCCTAAGTCTCCCTGTCTCTACGTTGACCTTGCTATGTTCAATTTCAGCTTTTCTTCCACCACAGAGTAAATCATTACCCCTAGAGTCCTGCCCCTGGCTACTTGTCTTGACTCTCCCTTGGCATGCATATCCATCCCCACATCTTCCACAATGGCCTTGATGCTGATGAGGCCCCAGTCTGTCTTTCAGACCTTAGCATGAATTGGATTTCACATTTTCAGCTGCTCCCTGGGGAACACATTCCTAGCTACATGCCGCTGGCATAGCTGAACTCACACCTACCATGCACCGTGGCCCCGTTGGTTGTCACACCTGGCTTTTTAGTGGAACCATTCCTTAGGCTTGGCCCTGTATAATGACTCATTCCCTCCCCCCTTCCCACCCCACTTTCCAACTAGGCTCTAAATCATAGAAATTTCATGTATTATGATCCCATTTCTTTCCAGACACGCACAGCTATATTAACTATCATTGAGCAAGCTTTCAACTGCTCTCCAAGATTTGGGTTCTTTTTCCTGTACCCGCTAGTTTCCATGGATGTGGCCGATTATCCCATGGAATACCTCTGTAAGAGTACAGTAGTGGGAGAAACACACTTTACTGCCTTCAGATTAATCTGGAATTTCAGACCCTACGGGTTTAGTCTCTCGGTTCCTTTTAGCATACACACAACTGAAATCTGACCAATATTTCCTGTTTCTCATTTACACTCTATGTCTTTACACTCTATGTCATGTTATTTCTGTGACTGTTAAGAACGTTTTAGCCAAAGAATGTGGTAGTACATGCCTTTGATACCAGCATCTGGGAGGCAGAAACAGGTGAAATTCTGAGTTCAAGGGTCAACCTTGTCTATAGAACGAGTCCCAAGATGGCCAGGACTACACAAAGAGACCGTGCCTTGGAAACAACAGCAAAAGAATGTTTAGTAGGACCTTGTGGACCTAACTCCCATTGGCTCCTACCTTTGCATACTGACTTCTGCTTAATCATATGCTCCACCTCCTTTATGACCTCCTTCAGCCTTCAGACTTCATATCCCACACAAGGTTAATTCCTCGGAGCATTTATACAGCTTTCTAGGGCACTTGATATATAGATATATATTTAATGTCTGAATTCTCCATGCTTTGTGGCCAAATTTCGTTTTAATTGACACTCTTATTATTCACTATAGAACCTTACACAAAGTCACTGTTCAAGAAATAGTTGCCAACATGATGAAGAGTGAGCCTTTCCCCAGAATTTTTACAAAATTTTAAAGAAGAAACAACACACAAACAAAAAGCAGCGCTTTGTAAGTTGGTAAAATTTCTGTCTTGTTTTATAATAAAGAGTCATCATACGACCAACTTTAGTTGGGTATTTTGAGATTCTCTCGGTCTTGAGAAGTTTCTGAAAGGCATCCAATTTCATCTTCCAGGAGAGAGATGTCCTTTTGACTTACTTATGATTTCTGAGTTGTTCTTAAATAACAGGGTGGTGGACGGTGTGTACCATTTTAGTGAGCTGGCAAGGATACCCAGCTTGCAGAGAAATTATAACTGGGATTAAGGTAGTTTAATGTTGAGAGAACAAACAAGCGCATAACGCAGTACTCTAGTCTATGAGATTTACCAAAGTATACACACTAAGCTTAGACCCACTCCCAAACCTTGGCTAAAATAATTTACTGTCAACCTCTGTTTGCTGGAACCCAAGCCAGTTCCAAATGTTTGAAGGAAATGCTTAGTGTAGCTTTCAGACATCTAGCTTAGCTATTTCCATATGGCAATCTAAGGAAACAGTCAGAAATCTTTTTGAATAGATGGATTTAAGAGAGGAACAGAAATGAGTGTGCATGACTGTCTATGCAGCAACCATAGTGAGCTGCATTCCCAAGAGGTGTCCTGGTCTTTGCCACTTATGAAAAGAGTTCACTGGCACCATGGTCTTCCCCTTCCTGAGGTTGGTTTGGAAATGGGGCTGAAAGAGAGAAAATATTCTAAGAAGGAGATAGGAATACGGAAAGATGGGGGGACAAAGAAGAATGACTCGGCTTCCATGTGAGCAAGCAAGGTGAGTACTCTAGGTTAGGAGAAAGAAGAAAGGAAGCCAATGTATAGAAAGCCAAACCAAAAGCTTCTAGAGCAGGTTGGAAAGAGAGAAACTTGGTGGCTGTGGTAGGGATTGTAACATAACCAAAGTTAATCTACCTTGGTCAGGACTAAACAGGGACAAAAAGATCCCAAGGAACAGCAAATCAACGTTTGGTGACAGTCCCCCCTCCCCCGCCACTTAACTTGATTCAAAGCATTCCCACACTGCATGACCCCTGTCTCAACACTCAGAGATCCAAACTAGACCCCAGGGGAAAAGCATAGAAGCAAATTTAGTCACTGCTTTGCGGAGCTTGAAACCTAATGGAAGAGCTAATAGACCAGAGGCAACCAGCCGGAGGTCACTCTGGAATGGAAGTTTCAATTACAAAGCGCTTTGCATCGGGCTGCATACAGGAGACAGTGTCTCACATCTATCACTGTGAGAAATCAGGTTAGCTTCATTTCAGGTGGGATGGAGAAAAGCCAGCAGGCGGGACAACAGAAATACGGCCTTACCTTTGGTTCACAGCTCCCTGCTGCCAAGGCAGCCACTATGAAGACTAGAAGAGAAAGGAGAGTTGGGCCTCGGGACACGGCATAGGCCTTTGTTAATGTTTCACCCCCTTGGGCATCTACAAAGGAGGTGCTCTAAGACATGAATATCAGAGTCGTTCATTATTTTAGGAAAATCACTAGATGGATGGAGCTGTTGTTGGAGACGGGCAGACTGCAAGATGATGCTAGGGCTGTTCCACTACGTAAGCTGAGACCCCGGACGAATCTACAGGTAGCCCCATCTTTAAACTACAACGCCAACTGGCATTTGGTGTTCAGCAAATGTAAAAAAAAAAAAAAAGCCTTAAATCTTCAGTTTTTCTGTGCTACACTTATACACATTTGCTTGCTTGTTCTTGTTTTTTGAGACAGGGTTTCTCTGGGTAGCCCTGGCTGTCCCGAAACTTGCTCTGTCAACCCAGCTAGCCATGAACTCAGGGATGGATCAGCCTCTGCCTTCTGACTGCTAGGATTAAAGGTGTGTACCACCATGACCAGATTTAAATAAATGTTTGAAAATTTACATCACAGAGAGCTTAGGTAACTTGCCTAGGGTCTTAACAGAGCTGATACTTTCATACACTGGGGATTAGCATTCCAGGTTTGCTTTCATCTGAGTATGTTTCCCCGTATTTTTTTTTCTTACCCTAATTTGGTTTCCCATAATATTTAAGGGATGCTGTTTTCTCGTAACTATGACTGGAGCAAGTCATTGTACTTCTCAAATTACAACCTGAGAAAAGCTATAGAGGAGGTGCAAGACTGAATGGGTGAGTGTGGCTGAGCATCAGCCTCTCGCGCTTGTGCAGATCCCTCCAGTATCTCCAGCATCTCCAGCATCTCCAGCATCTCCAGCATCTTTAGCATCTTCAGAATCCAGTTATGGCCCCAAGAGACCACTCCCCTTTCCCACTCCTCATTTTTAGTATCAACCATTTTTGTCAGAGCCATGATGGGACTCATTTCCTTTGTGATGATTAATAATATTGGCAGGATCTCTTGTTTTAATATTAATATTATTAATATTGACAGGATCTATTTAGGAATCACCTAGAAGACAAACCTCCAGCCATGTTTGTGACAGAGTTAGCTGAGGTAGGAGGACTCACTGCAAATGGCGAGTAGCACTATTCCATGGTCTGGAGCCAAGAACTGAATAAAGAAGTGGGAGAAAGCTGAGAGTCAGCATTCATTGTCCTCTGCTTCCTGATGGCAGCTGTGCTGTGAACCAATTGCCTCTCTCTGCTGCCACTGTGACTGTGCCCTTGAACTGCAAGGCAAAATAAGCCTTCTTGAGCTTCAGTTTATTTTCTTGGATATTTTGCCGAAGTGACAAAAACCCCAACACATCATCAACGATCCAAACAGAGAATGTTGAGACATTGAATTTCATTTTAACCTGAGTATAGAGTTTGTGTGTAATTCTTCTAGACCTAGAGTGCATTTTCCAAAAGTCTGTTGTTCTTCCAAATTTATATGCACCTGCAAATCTTGTCCATCCAAGTTCCAAAAGCAGGCAACACAGGGAAGCTGAACACATGGAGCAAAACCTTGTGCTCTTCTACTGGGGGCCTCATATCTGTTGGGCCTTGTTGCTCAATTTAGCTACTACTCCTTGATGCAGTACAGAAATGCATACCTGGTATTGACTTGTGAGAGTAAGCATTCAAAAGAGACGACTTGGAAACATTATTATTCTGCTGATAACCAAAATTTGCAAAGCAGTATAAAGTTATGGCTACTTGTGGATCATTTATTTTTTCCATTCCCAGTGGTCATAAACCAGTCACAATTTTATTAGTACAGGCATCTAGATTACCAGTGTAAACTTTACAAATTAAGTCTTCATTTTCATTCTGCAACGAAGACAGTGATGGGCCACCTCTACGTCTTTACCGTCTTATGAGGGTCTGACAGTCACCACAGACATCAGAACTTACTCATTGAAAGGCAATCTCATTTGCTACTTTTCTCACCAAGGAGACTAGTGGACTCTCACTTCTCTTCAAGCCCTTGGGTTTTCCAATGTCTTAACTTGGCTTGCTTTCCTCTGAACCAGGTTCACACTACTGTTTCCAGGTAGAAGCTCATTTTGTCATTATGGAGATTTCTGTGTTAACTACCATGTGCAACACTGCACTACACAAAAGCCATTATAATCATCTTTGTGCTCATCTTCTTCTGGTCTTGTCTATAAAATTTTAAAACCTTTTTGTTTTCCTTCACACACATGCGCACACAGACACACAGACACACATAGACCACACACTTCCCCACCCCCACAGGCTAAGTATGTTTTGGAATATGCTTTCACAGCACTAATCCACACCAGAGTTCAGGATTCTCAGGCTTCTGAACATCTGTTTCTTCCTACGTTGGTTCTTTTAAGACCACATTAGTCTACCATTCTCAGCAGCCCATGCTACTATGTAACACATGTGGTTCTACAGGCGTGCATACACATTGAACTCGGATAGTCACAGCTAAACAGACCTGCAGAATTGAGAGACTTTAGAAGCTTTTCAATCGAAATATTCTTTATAAATAACTAAAGACGAGGAATGATGCCTAGGTCAAACACCAGGTTAGCAGTAAGAGCAGGGTTGGAATATAAGCTCTTAGAACCATGGTTCAATGCTGCTTCTTTCCTTTCTATGTGCCTTTCTGTGGTTTTGCATGCTAACTGAGTGCCTCACAGAGTGACAGGAACTCACTCAATGATTCTCATAGATGACTGAAAAGTGGGTAGCAACAGGGATACAAAATTAATAAAATCCAGTCTCTTGAGAAGGAATAGGAAGGCTTGTGGGACGAAGTGAACTGCCTCCTGAGGCAGCAATGTGGCAGTGTTCGTTCACAGCCTCTGGAGGAATCAGGGTGGCTTCCAGGAGGCAGTGGCAGTTAGTGGCGGCTTTGTCACACCAGCAAGACCTGTCCATGCAGACAGAATCTAATTCTTCCTTACACATGGGCCTTACCCTAAGATTTTCATCATCTCGCTTGAAGTATGCCTATTATTTCCAATATAATTGACACCATTCTAGTCATATATTTGGATTCATATTCTTGTTTAGGGCTTAAAAATTGCCAAAATGAAAGACTAGCTGCCCAAAGGAAGTAAAAATTAATCTATGCCCTCAGGACCAAAGACATTACATAAAACTCCATGTGGTACCACAAATGAGGCAGATGGAAATATTGTCTGTTAAAGCTACAACAGTTTTAGGACTTTCTTCCCAGTAGAGACATTTCAAATTTTGAGTCTCTCTCTCTTTATGAACCCATATTTTTACCAGAGTTGAAAGGGAAAGTTCCTATAGGTGACTAGCAGTTCATTCAGACTGAGTTCCAGACCTAATAGGCTAAAATGTAAGTCCTCTTTTCATGTACACACCAGTGGTTTTGGATGTGGATGCTAGACTCTGAGTGTCCTTCTTACATCACTGGTTAGTCATGAGCATCCTCAGAACCCACATAAAAGAGGAGAGAATTAACTCTTGCAAATTGTCCTCTGATGCCTATATGCACACACATGCACGTGTATGTACACACACACACACACACACACACACACGGTAAGTAAAGCAATGTAAAAGTAGTTCGGTTAATTATTCAAGTGTGGTTATTAGTAGTCTGTAGGGATTCAAGAAGCCTGGAGTCTTCTGCCTCCAGAAACAATCCATTGGTTGCAAAGAAGAGAAGAGTTTGTATGAGAGCTTGTTTTTCTTTTTAATTAATTTTCTTTCTTCAGATTTACAGATTTATCTTAAAAATACAATGTGAGGAATGATGAGGCAGGAGAGCTCAGCCTGTTCACCTAGTATTTGCAGATGGATCAAGTTTATAACGAATTCGTTACTTCTACAGTCACCATTCTGTTGCCTTTGGAACACTAGGGTACAAAACAGACAGAATAATGAGGAAGAGGAAGCTCGGGGACACCAGACTTAGAGAAGAAGCCATAGGGTGATGTCATATGACAATCTGAAAAATGTCAGTTGTGTGTTAACAAGTTTTGCACATACTGGAGAACTTTGCTGGTATTTGTGTTATTTGGCATAGAACACAGGAACTAGAAGAAAGTCCAAGGTGTTCAGAGGTTTGGCAGACTGACAATCAAGTCACTAAACGTAAAATGTAACACACTGGACCAAGTACATCTTGAGCTCCCAGACAATGCAGCACAGAGAGAAAGCACTTGAAAACCTATATGCATTCTTTGTCAGCAATGGCTCCTACAAAACCGGCCAGCCTGACAAAGCACGAAACGCAGGCCTGAACCAATTATGAGCTGTGTGACAATGGCCGGGAACAAATGCTCTCCAAGGACTAAATGCCATGAAGCCCTGGAACACAGAAATCTCCAGGAGGCCACAAAGCAGATCTATAATGAGCTCAGAAAACACCCTGCCAGGACCCAGTGGGAGACACAGTCTGCAGGAACAAAAGGCATTAGAAGCCTGTTTTCCCCAAAGTAGAAATAGGATCCCACCCCACATCTGAGCTCTTCTAATCTAGACACTCTCTCGAGGAACCCTGTCACATTCTCCACTCACTCTCTTTCTGGACAGGAAGGTGACTTGAACTGTTAGGAAGGAAGTCACTGCTAAGGACTTTACCAATTTACCAGCATGCAGGGTGTAGGCAAAGACGGTTCATCCAAAGAACTAAGGCAATAACAAACACAGACTTCACTTTTTATCCCTCATTACAGAGCAGATATGATATCTGCATGACCACCAAAATTTGTGGAGCAACAGTGTAAAGAAAGACACTAATGAGTCTTAAGTTCCCGTTGGAATTGGGCCTGAAAAATCCAGAACACACTGGTGATGGTTATAGTCCTGAAATAAAGTCTGGAGAAAATGGTCATCTGAGCATGAGTTGCTCCACTTACTGCCACACAACTGGAGAAGACACCAGATCAGCAAGCAACACAGACACATCCATCCTGCTGAGGATGTTGAAGGACTCACAGTCTACAGACAACCAATAAGCCGTCTTTCACCAGAGCAAATTCCCCATCCACAGTAGTATTAAAATGTACCATCCTGTATTAGGCACTAATCCTCTCATGAAATTTTCTAACCTATAGTTTTTAAAGCATCATTTTGGCTGGAGAATTTTATTCTCACCACCCCTGAGTAAGATCCAGTCAGAATTGCTCTGAAAGGAAGGAATGAAAAGGTGTGAAGGGAGGCCCTGTGGAGCAATGACAAGCTCCTCAATACTTATAAGAAGAAAATTCTCTAATCTTGGGTATGCAAACTCCTTTAGCACTGAAGGACATACTTCTTGGCTCTTTCAGAGAAGCCACGCAGTTCATGACTGAATAGAAAGCGTACAGAAAGAATGGGGATGTCATAGGGATATATACGACTATTTCTGCTTTTATCATCGCTTCTCCCCTTTGCAATCATGGGCTCAGTGGTAGCAATATGAACTGAAGAGAACACAGATTTTCTAACTTCCAGATTTCACAGTGGATCTCAGTCAGTTATTCCTCATCTATATTCTTTCTTTGTGAACTACTTGCTCTAGACTGAATATTTGTGTGACTATGCCATATATTAACCTCCCACTCCTAAGGCAATAGCTTCAGGAGGGAGAGCCTTAAGGAGGACTGTAGGCCATCAGGGTGGACCAACCATAACTGAAATTTTTGATCTTCTGTCTAAGCCTCTTTTGTATTATTCCAGTAAGGAGTCTAGATAATTGATACAGAAAAATGAGTTGCTTACATTTCCGGAGCTGAGAGGTTCAAGGCCTCATAGCCTGGCAGAGGTGTATGGCAAAAAAAGCAAGACCATGCCAGCTCAGTTCTTGTGGTTTAACTAGGAATGTTCCCCACAGGCTCAAGTATTTGAATGCCTGGCCATTAGTGAGTAGCATTACTTGAGAGAGATTCAGAGGTATAGCCTTACTGGAGTGGGTGTGGCTTTGCTGAAGGAAGTGTGTCACTGGAGATGGGTTTTGCAGTTTCTGAAGCCCTAGCCAGGCCTAATGGCTTGTTCTCTGGGCTCCACTTTTTATCCTGCACTCTGTCTGCTTACATGATGCCATGCTTCCTGTCATGATGATAACAAACTAAATCTCTGAAACCAGAAACAAACCCCTAAAATTAAATACTTTCTTTTATAAGAGTTGACATGGTCATGGTGTCCCTTTATTACAACATAACAGTGACTAAGACATCCTCAATTATACTTCTTCATAGAGTCAACCCTCAAGACTGCATTGAACCTTCAAATCCTCACCTCAGAATGCCATTAACATTGGCAACTGAGGAGTAAGTTCTCAACATATGAGCTTTGAGGGGACATATTCACAGCCTTGGAACCATCCTCTCATAGTTCATGAAGCAGCTTCCTTAAGATAGAAGTCTGATCTCTGGAGCTGCAATGGGGGCTCCTCTAGTCAACTCTTTTGTATTCATCTCATTGGAGCGATGGAGCCAAGTCTAATTCTTCCTTAACTTCATGCATTGAAAGCAAATCTGTTCTACTTCCTCTGCTTCTTTTGTGCTTTCCACCACAGCTTTTTACCGCAGGGACCCACAGACGAGTCACTGCTGTGAAGGAGGCTTTCTGTGAGGACCTAACGTCCAGGCAAGGTGACAAGATGTCCAGAACTCACACCCCCATCCTAAACTTTTCTCTGTCAGATTTCACCTGGATGTATGAATGCTTAAAAATCCTTACAGTTTATTATAATGTGTTAACTCCAACAGAAAGCAATTCTACAAATTCAACTCACTTCAACCCAAGTTTTAAACATGCCTTCAATCTTGATTTTTCCACCAAACACTAATCGGGTTATAATGATGGGGTTGGGGAATGCACACACTACTTGAATAAATAGCAGTTTTTACATTCTTGATCCTCAGCGATATCCAACCTGCAGATGGCCAGAACTTATAATGCTCTAAGAATTTTTTCCTATTGGCTGTAGTCACACATTAACCCACCGTTTTCTATTTGTAGTAATTGATTAATCAAATTTTGGTCTCAGCATACACAGGCCTATGAATGCACAAGAACCTAGAAAAGCAGTCATTGACATCCCCCTATACCAAAGAACTACAAGCCTAGGGGATGTGTAATTTTATTTAGTAGCATGAGTTGCCAAGACTTGTATTCACAATATCACTCCCAAGTTGGCTGTGCCTTCAAAATTAATTGGTTTTGAAATGGAGCTATTGACCTGGCTTCAACATCTTTTGCATTGGAAGATATTTATATGCTGTTGCGATAAAATATTTAGCAAAAACCCAACTTAATACACATATACACCTGTGCAACACACCACATGGACACGTATACACATGCACACACACCACATGGACATGTATACACATGCACACACACACGTAAAAATCCTGGACTAGTTTTTGTATTTTTTTTTTGAGTAATGAGGAGGACTCTCTTCCTTCTGAAATATGCATAAGGTACTAAAGTAATACTGTTAAGCATTTCCAATTCTTGCAGAACAATTTAACTTTTATGTTTAATATATACTTTGGTATATTTGGTGAAATATACTGAATCCAACACAATGGAATCCTACACCCTCTGAATTCCTGTGGGGGCAAAGCACCCAGGGTATTCTAGATATAATGATGGAAGAAATTGTGCAGCACAGAAAGTACCAGAAGGATGCAGTTGCCTTGGGGGATGGAAAGGGCTTTTGTTTCCATATCAGGGAGGAAGAAGGGATGATAAGAGCTTCCCAAGCAGGGCATACAGGGAAGATACGCCATGAGCGCAGGCCTAATTAGCTAGTCTGAATTAAAAATGGTAACAGTTTAGCCCACAGATACGCAGCTGTTTATCAGATCTCCAGGCAGAACCCAAAATTCAGTGGTAGGGACGTCCATTTCATTCGTGGCTCCCTACTCAGCCCTACCTGCCCTTTCAGTGAACTGTGGTTGAAGTTCATTCCCTTCAAATAAGTTGAGGACTATCAATTGCTTAAAAGGTCATTCATATTTTATTTAATTTTATTTATGTGAGTGAGTGTATGAGGAAGCCAGATCCCCTGGGGTTGGAGGTAGGAATGGCTGTGAGCTGCCATGTGGGTGGTGAAAACCCAAATCAGGTTTTTTGTAATAATAATAAGTGCTCTAAACTGCTGAGCCATCCCTTGATTTTAGGACTTATTCAGATAAAGACGAAATAAATTTGACTAAACTGAGGTCTATATTGGAGATCAAAGTAAGGATTATATTAATGGTGACTTCCTAAAAATGATGGACTCCAGAGAGAAAGATGCCTGGGCATATCCTTTTGTTACCAGAGTCCACCATCCCACAAGTTCAATTATTCACCCAGAGACTTTGGTGAAAGCATGTGATTTAGAAAGAAGAGTGAAAAATGAGAAATGAGACAGGAGCCCAGAATATCTTTTAGGAACTCAACATGCATTATTGTATGGAGGCTTCAGGGCAATGAGGATGGAAGGCCTGTCCCATTTCATTAGGGATTAGAGGTGCTCCATGGTTTACTCAATGCCACAGTCATACAGGAGAAGAGTAAGGTTTCAAATCCAGATTCGGTTTTCTTAAAAGATGCAATTCCTCTTTCATTGTAGAGCGCATTAACAGGCACCACATTAGGGAGAGGGAGGCACAGTTCAAAGAAAACATCGAGAGAAGACAGATGAAGGGAAGGAAGAAGGGCTTAGGACTATGAATTTAGAATTCAGTGAGGAGAAGTCAGCTATTTAAGGAGAGACGTAAAAAAGGTTATTTAAAGAAACCAGTCCTAAGGATGCTTGACTGCCTCGCTCAGTGCTGTGCCCTCTCAGAGTTGCAACAGCTGCTGAGAAGGACAGAATGAGTTCAGCTTCTAACCCTTATTTCATGTCTATATAATTATCAGATCTGCATGTGAGAGATTACAAAACATCCCCCAAACAGCAAACACACACACTCGGCCAGTGTATGGCTGGAGAATGATACTGGAGAAAGCCAAGAGTTGGTGGCATCATGGGGCCTCTTCAGGGCTTTATGCATCTTTGCGTGTTGAGGCACAGTTTCTGGGAGCCGTTCTCTCTATTGCTGTGGTTTGGATCATGCATCTCCAAAGTTGAGGATATTAAAAATGGCTGTTGCCTCAAACTCACTGATGACATATTCATACCCAATCAATGTAGAGATTTGATTTTTGCTTTAAAAAACATTGTTACTTATCTAACACACACACTCTCACACACAGGGCCATGCACATATCATGGCACAGACCAGAAGACAACTTGCAAGAGATCAGTTCATGCCTTCCATCATGTAGGCCCTGGAGATTGAGCTCCTGCAAGTCAGGTTTGGTGCAAGTGCCTTACTGTGTTGAACCATCTCTGCAGCCCAAACTTTGCTATTATTTTTAATAATTTGTTATCATATGACAAGCTTAATGCAAAAATATAATGTCTCACTGACAGTGATGTTTATGTAAAATTTTTCTTCTAAGTTTCATTATTTCAACCAGTAAAAAATCATTTGAAGACAGAAAGAAATGTTTAATAAATACATTGATTGCACAGGAAAAAAAAGCAGTGTGGTGAGTTATTTTGTTTATTTGAGATTCTCTCTCTCTCTCTCTCTCTCTCTCTCTCTCTCTCTCTCTCTCTCTCTCTCACACACACACACACACACACACACACACACATTTGAAGAACAGAAGCCAGATGTGCCCAGTTCTTTATATCTTAAAATTGATTCTGCACTACAAATTCCCCTACTGTAACTACTGACATCCAGAAGTATCTTTATAGAGGAAAATATCCAGATAAGTTGACTGGAAAAGTGTTCTTTTTATCACCTAACTAAATATGATTTTAGTCTTTATGATTTACTTATTAAAGTCCTAAATAGATCACTTAGAATGTAGCCTTTCCTGCTTTGTACATCTTTCCTCTAAGAGTGAAATTACTTTGTTTCTAGATCAAAATCAATTTAAAAGCTGCAGCCTAAACGTAAAATGAATTTAGAGCTTGAAGCACCCAACTAAATGACACGGTTCCTTGTATAAATTAGATGCTTTACGGCTGAAGCGACTCTTGCTCAACGATTTTCAAAAGGCAAACCAACTACTTAGATACTAGGACTATAAAAACACAGTTGTGCACCCTTTTCAAATGGTCTGCTGAATGAGTCCAAATGTCTTTACTACAAAGGAATCAATTGTTCACTATTTTTTGAAACGCAGACTTTAAAGGATGTGTCAGTGACCCCCTTGTCTTCCTGTATCTGTTATTCTGGAATAGGGTAATTCCTACACTTAGGAATTCTTTCTTCTCATGAACCAGGGCAGCATTCCCTCAGATGCAGAAACAAAGGCCTTGGAACACTGGATGAAGACCTCGGGTCATTCCCACCATTCAAAGCCACACTGAACACTGCAATGAGTGGCTATTACGAAAAGATAAAAAGACAAGTGTTGGCAAGGATGTGAAGTCAAGAGAAGCCCTGTACACTGTTGGTACAAGTGTGAATTGGTATGGCCATTCAGGACAGCATACAGAAAATCTAGAATGAGGAGGAGGAGGAGAACCATATTACACAGCAGCATCTCTTGAAAATATACCCGAGGGGAAATGACGTCAGTCTGCCACTCATTGTCCACAGCAGCCAAGGAATGGGATCAATTTAAACACCCACTGAACTACCAACGACGAAGGATGAAGAAAACTTACCATGCACACACACAGAGGAATACAGAAGGAAAAGCCTTCCGTTCATGAACATATGGTCGAGCCTGAAGGACATTATGCTAGATGAAATGACACAGGAAGAAGATACTGCATAATCTCCCATATATCCAGTCTACAAGAGCTGACTTTGTTTCAGAAAGTAGAATGGTGGTGGAGGATGTGAATGACAAAGTAGAAGGAATAGGAGGTGTGAGTCAAGAGGATAGTTTTCAAAATGCAGATGGCACTTCCTACTACATACACACCTGGAGTATAGTATGCATGCACCTGATACACAGAGTAGGCATAAAATTATATATATACACACATATGTACCATATTATGATTTCATATTTATATATAAATAAATATTATTTCATATATATGATATATGTAAACCATATGTGTGATATATGTGATCCTACTGATCCTGGGGACCTGATGAACAACAGCAGGAGATTAAACACTATAAGGAAAATAATGTAAGCAAGAGCCCTTATACTGTGTAAGACAACGATCTACGTGACCTACCATAGACTGGCTTTATGTACAAGTAGATGGGATACAGCATAATGAATTCATGCATTAATAACATAGTTACATATCACCATTATGTACACATCCAGCTTTGTACACAGTGCAGAAAAGTATGTACTTTTCTACAGATGGCAGCGTGTTAGCTTTATTTACACCAATATCACCGCTAATGGTGCAAGTAACCTGTTGCACCGTGACAAGACATGGAGCTACAGTGCCACTAGCTTACAGGAGATTTCATTTCATTGTAGCTCTATGAGACCACTGTCAATCAAGCATGTGGCCCATTGCTGACAAAAAATGTGATTACTTGGCGCATGGCTATCTACACAATTTCACTTATAAAGCAAAGCCGAGCAAAAACTAGGACCTGAAAAAGAAACAATCACCAGGAAGCCTTGACACACAAGAGGAAGAAAACAGAAAAGAACTCAAATGAATAAGGCTGCCCCAAAACATATGCCTCAGGATGAGGACATTGGGACAGTCTGAGAGTGCTTCAGAAATGGGAGCTCACAGGCACAGGTGTCACAAACAGGTGTCCCTTAGCTTCCACAAATGACCATCGTGACCATAAAGATTAGGGGAGGAAATAACAAGGAAACACATGAACAGAGGACTTCTGGAGGCCCGGCACCGAGAAGTCACTGTGCTTGCCCTGGTCTGAGTACAATGCTTCTGCCTGCCACGCTTCCTTCGCATTACTTTGAAACTAAGTTCCAGACCTTGCTGACTGGAGAGTATGTTTAACACACAGTAAATATCTGTAAGGCAATTTAAAAAATAGAAAGAATTTGAGCTCTCTTAATGGCATTCTAGCCAACAGCACTGTTTTAGAAGGCCAAGTTTTCTCCAACATATATTTATATATATGTAAATATATTTCTCATACATATGTACATATTCAGGGAGATGGATATGTATATGTAGGCAAAACCCCTTTGCCTATTCAGCTGTCTTAGTTGTTTTTTTTCAATTTAAAATTTTAAATTTTCTTTCTTTTATGGAGAGGTGTGCATGTATATACATACACATATTTCCTATTTATATGTATTTATATTTCTCTAATACATATATAGGAAAAATATAAATATACATTGAATATATACAAAATACAGCCTCATAGTGGAGATAACTGACTCTCATAGGTTACCCTCTAACCTCAGCTAACAGAAACTAACATATTTAAAGACCTTGTGGAAATATGTAACCAATCAACTATAAATCAGTCAGTGATCATGATGATTCGGTCTTGTTTTGGACAAGTCTATCTAGACCACAGATCTGTCATTTGATGATAGGTAGCCTCCTAGAGCTGTGGAATCACTCAGAGAGGGTTGCACAGATCTGTCATTTGATGATAGGTAGCCTCCTAGAGCTGTGGAATCACTCAGAGAGGGTTGGCTTGCTTTGGGCAGTGATCGTGTGGGAGTGAAGGCACCTTTGTTAAGAAAATCTTCTAATAGGACGTATATGATTTCTCATCATCTCTTTCCTGCTGCCATGGTGACCAACAACACACTGCATGGCCAAAAGCCACCCATCCCTGGTTCTTGTGTTAGGGTAGCATAGAAAAGCAATTGGCCGAACCATAATGGTCATGAATGAGTGAGAAAAAGGTTTAGTTATTTAAGATCACTGAGATTTAGGGACTGCTCACTACTGTGCAATCCAGTCCTGACTAACCCATGTGAGTATGAATATTATTCTAGTGCTATTTGTAAACAAATGAAAGAGAAAATAAAATAACTGGGTAAAATAGAGAGGTGGTGTCATGGTCTGAATGTGTGTCCTCAAAACGTCTGTTACAACTTAACCGTCACTATGACAACTTTAAGAATGACTGCCATGAGGGCACCATGCTCTTTCGTAGGACTGGTGTTCCTACAGAAGAGGTTCGTACAGCAGTTGTCCCTCATGCCTTTTGTTCTCTGTCATATGAAGACCTTGGAAATGCAGAGCAGCCTTACCAGACACAAAAATCTTTTAGCATCCTCATCTTGGCCTCCCTAGCCTCTAGAAGGTGGGGTGGGAAATACATTCCTGAGACTTTTGAATCACCTGGTCTGTGATATTTTGGTACAGCGGTGAGATCTGACTAAGACAGGTGATGTCACTGGGTTTAATGTCTGATCCCATGGCTCATAGATATAAAGGCAATTTAACTCATGAATCCACAAAGATTCCCTTTGTGGCCCTGCTCTATCCTTCTTTCCGTACCGCTGTGTGATAAAACCACCTGATGAGAGATTGTCCTCACTTAAGAGATTAAACCCAGTGTGGCTCAATTTGTGACCAAAAGGAGTGTGCAAGCCTGAACCCATGCCAACACCTGTGAATTTTCACAATACCACTAACACTCTGAATTGACTAGAGGCTTTGCTCCCAACTCTTAATAGCTGTGACTCCAAAAACATGAGTGACCTACGACTTCAGAAATTGGTTTGTAAATGGGGGATCTTGGACCTCTGTTCCTCACAGGTTGTTAGGAGTTAGGCTGAGTTTAAATGATTTGCAAATAGCCCATCAGTAGAATTACTAACTTCAGCTCTGTGCTACTTGCTGAATTATGAGAGGATCTAGCAGGAGTAGGGGTCAGGATATAATAAATTTATATTCACCTTTCTAAGGATAAAACCTTCCTATTTGGTTGAGATAGATGGAAATGTTTCTAAATATAAAACTTATAATGGAATTCATTGTTCCAGGCTCCTCAAACAGTATTAAACAATGATTTAATTTTCTCTTCATGACTCAGAGTTGTTTTCCTTTGTTTTGATTCTGAATATCAGCTATGACATGGATTTCTGCAGTACCCTAAGAGCTGTGTGAAAATTCAAGATTCCTGGAGGAGCTTGTGATTAAGAAGAAGAACCAGGGCAGAGCTTAGAAGTAGACAGACAATGTGCTAAGCACAAGTTAGGCCCTGGGTTCAGTCTAAAGCCCCAGCATATATGTGCATGCATGCATGCATGCATACTCATCACACACACACACACACACACCACATACACAAACACATACACATACTAGTAGGCAGTGTTATTTTTCTTCCACACAATGTAGTCTGTTTTTCCATGCAATTAAAGGTCTCAGGTGCCAGGAGAAAGCAAAAATGAGTTCACCAGGTCAACACCACCTCTGGTGCTGACTGCAGCTGCCCTTGGCTGCTAAGTTCTCACTTGTAGGGTCTAATTTGCTGTGGTCTGGAAAGGCAATAACCAAATAATGGATGTTGCAATTGTTAGCATTAATTACTAAATCTAGAATCTAGAATTCCCTACGAGATAGGACTCTGGGGAATTACCACAGTTGCGATAATTGAGGGGAAGATTGCCTGTATGGGTTGGGCTGTTCCTGGCTGGTATCCTGGACAGTGTATGTGGAGAAGTCACATGCATTCACCACGTTGCCCCTCACTATAGATGGGATGTGACCAGCTACTTCAAGTGCTTGCTGCCTTGACTCTTCTGCCATGACTGTCAGTTATATCTTTGGTGTGTGAGCCCGAATAGCCCTTTCTCCCATAAATTGCTTTCGTCAGAATATTTTCCCACAGCATCAAGCAAAGAAATGAATACAGATCCTATGTGAAAATTAAGAGCATGCAAAGCAGAGGTAAACACTTTGGAAAATCATCTATTTGAAGGTTATGTGTGCGTGTGTGGTGTGTGTGGTGTGTTTATGTGTATGGTGTGCATATGTGTATGTGGTGTTTATATGTGTGTGAGGTGTGTGCATGTGTGGTGTGTATATGTGTGTGTTGTGTGTGGTGTGTGTGTGTGATGTGTGAGTGTGGCGTGTGTTTGGTGTGTGTAGTGTGTGAGTATGGTGTGTGGGGGATGTGTGTAGTATGTGAGTGTGCTTGTGTGGTGTGTGTGTATGTGGTGTGTTTGCATTTGTGTGGTGTATGAGTGTAGTGTGTGTGGTGTGAGTGTGGTTTGTGTATGTAGTGTGTGTATATGTGGTGTGTTTGGTATGTATATGTGGTGTATGCATTTGTGTGGTGTGTGTGTGGTTTGTGTATGTGGTGTGTGTGTATGTGGGGTGTGTGTGTGTGCATGCAATGCACATGTCTATTTCCTGGTGTTGCTTCATCTAATGAATAAAAGCTGGAAACCAGTTATGAGAAGCATTAGCTTTCAAGTGATTAGACTTTGGAGACAGAGGTACATTGTTGTAAGAATATAATAAATATCTGCTGTAGATGCCTGAACTTTACTTTCACCTAGATAATCCCTTCCACTTGCTCAGGGCACATAGATATAACTGAGGCTTCCAGCTGAAACCCTCTTTATGTGCTCATACGCTGACAAATCAATTTCAATCTATATAGATAAAACTCCCGACATCACCACTACCTATTTAGCTCAAACTTGCATAATTTTATTTTTTAATTCATTCATTAGAATAATTCAACACCAACAATATCTCTGTGAGTTTCAAACCAGTCTTTCACTTATTTAATTTCATCTAACAAATACTTACTGAAGGGTTACTATGGGTTAAGGACTCTGCTGGAAGATTTGGTATAAAAATGAGAAGAGGAGGAGGAGGAGGAGGAGGAAAAGGAAGAGGAGGAGGAGGAGGTGGAGGAGGAGGAGGAAAAGGAGGAGGAGGAGGAAAGATCCTGCTACTGTATGTACTGTATGGGATAGGAAGGCACCAGTATGGTCTTCTTATGAGGACTATTCCCAAGCCTCTCCATTAATCCAGGCGTGAGAGATGAAGCAGGCAGGTAGTCATGAGGGGAAGAAGAGTAGAAAGAACACAGAGCTATTTAGAACACAAAGTAAAAAGACCTTGACATTAAATGAGTGGTCAGATAGGGGAGGCAGTCAAGATAATGCCAAGGCTTCAGTTACTGAAGGGTAAGGGCTTGTCTACTGAAATATGAACAAAAAATAAGCAATTGGAGAAGCTTGGTTTTGAATTCTTTTGGTCCTCACATTATTAGAGATTTTCTGAAAACTGACTATATATGCATAGACATATACTCAGAACAAATCTGTGATCAAAAGATAAGCATTTAATCTACTGATAAGAAAACTTGTTCCTTAATGACTGCAAACCAAAATCATGTTGATTTTCTTAGTGAAACGCAATCTTTAAAGATCTTTGATTCTGCACACTGGCGTTAAAAGCTGGCTGATGAACAAATACATATTCTCGTATAGCATCGCTTATGATGTAACTCGAAGGAGCACTGCCATAGTAATTAGTATGGAATCCTTATTCGCTTAGACTTTTCTGACACAGGATCTCACTTTGTAGTCTTGACTGACCTGGAACTTGCTGGTCTCAAATTTACAGGTGATCTCCTTTCTCTTCTCTTGATCTGGGATTAGGGGCATGTACTAACATGCATTGCCTAGTATGTAATACCTGTTATCCTATTAAGAAATTTATTAGTAACAAAAAAGTTTGCTTCCATCTGGGCACACAGCTCTGGTCTCAGGAGGGAGATACAGTATGAGGATCTCTTATGAGTTCAAGGGCAGACTGGGCAAGCTCCAGGTTAGTCAATGCAACAGGGCGAGACCCTGTCTCAAGCAAAGCAAAGAAACAACAACAGCAAAATGACTGCTTCCAAAACAAAAGTCTTAAGTAAATATCAGTGTGATCATGAATGACATTTAAAATACAAAAGGGAAAAGACAGCACATCTGTAAAAGCAGTATAAGAAATATTTGCTCTGGGCATGGTGACACACACTTGTTATCCTAGTCCTGGGGAGTCTGAACAGGAGGAGCTCAAGTTAAAAGCTAGCCTGGGCTATGTGATATGACTCTGTGTCGAAAGATAAAACAAACAAACAATCAGAGACAAAATGAAAATGCTGACCCCTCAATTTTGCTAATTCTTTTAAATTTAGTTTTCAAGTGACTCACGCCTGTGAAAATGAGGAATGTTCAATAACGATTCATATAGACGCTATACTTCCACACACATGCGCAACACACTAACACACCCACACCTAGATCAAAATACTCCTTACTAAATATGTGCACAACCTCAACAACCCTTCAGGACTGGTCTTATGGGCAGCAGAAAAGAAAAGGGGGTTTTGGGACACATACGAAGAAGGAAGGTTATTCTGTACATAAGGAGGAGGTATGGAATGTACTTGTATAAAAGAGGAGTTCAAAGGGGGTCTCAATGTGCTTTCAAAGTTTAAGAACTGTCATGTTTTGGAGACTCTGCCCCCTCCCTGCACCCCAACACCTCACTACTGATACATTTCACCGTAGAGAGCATTCTCCACCAATAAATGGCGCAGTTCATGAAGAAGGAAGCTGCTGACAGTCAAGCCCATAAAGCTGAGCTGCACTTGTCTGATGGCCTACCACTTCAGGTTTAAACCAGATCTTTTGTCTCGACAGGTCACAAGAAGAGTGGCCATGTCGCTTGCTTCTGCATATCTTCTCAGCCCCTCCAGCCTTGGCACTTCATTACAAGTTTAGTAGGGGGACAGACTATATAGTAAAAGGCTGCTTGTTTGTTTCCTGGTCACCTAGACTCCCAAAACAATCACTCAGAAACTATATTATTTGCAATACTGTTTGGCCAATAACTTAAGCATATTGTTAGCTAGCTCTGATATCTAGAATTAACCCATTTCCATTATTTTATATTTTACCATGAGTCTCATGGCCTACTGGCAAAGTTCCAGCTGCCAGTTTGCCTCTTTCCCCTCCGGTGACTCCATGGTGTCTCTTGCTCTGCCTTCTTTCTCCAAGCATTCAGTTTAGTTTTACCCCCTCCCCCACTGCCTTGCTCTGCTCTGCCCTATCACAGGCCAAGCCAGTTTCTTTATTCCTTAACCAATAAATGCAACAAACACATATACAGAAGGACTTCCCACTTCAGACTTGTCCCCTCAGGGCAAACCTTTCTTCTACTCTCCTGTACCGTTCCTATCTCCCTGGCTCTGTTCCTCTCACCTTTCTAATGCCAGCTTGTGAACACCTGGCTCCATAGAAATCTATTTGTAATGTGTGGTAGAGATGGGCTGCCAGTTCTATTGAATTATCTATGAAATAATAAAATCTTTCACCATGACTTCAATTACTGAGTGAATTTGCTAATCTCAGAATCTTTTCTATCTCTTGTCCATAGGCTAGTATAGAAGTTCAGTATAAGGTCTGGGGAGGTGGGTTCCTTGGTAAAGGACCTGCCACTGAAGACTGAGAAGCTGAGTTCAGATCCCAGCACCCATGTAAAGACCAGGTACTGAAGTACTAACACTTAATCTCAGTGCTGGGGGAGGTAGGATTACAGGGGTCTTTAGCTAATTGGTCCTCTTCTCCAGATAGTTTGTGAACTCTAGATTCAGGGAGAGGCTCTGTCTTAAAAAATAGAGTGGATAAACTGGCAGTTGTGGTACATGCCTTTAAATCCCAGCACTCACAGTTTGAGGGTAGCCTGGTCTACAGAGCTAGTTACAGGAGAGCTAGGACTGTTACAAAGTAGCCCTGTCTAAAAACAAAAACAAAACAAAACAAAAAAACCCAAAAAAACAAAAAACAAAACTAAGGTAGATAGAGAACCATTGAGAAGCTATCTTCTACATTAGAAATACACACACACACACACACACAGGAACATGTGCATCCACATTCAAGAACACACACACACACATATATATATATAAACATATACAAAACCTAAAAATAAAAAGAAAGATAGAAAGAAAAGAAAAAGAATAAAGGAAAAGTTCAGTATGCCCCTGAAAAACAATGTGTACAGAGTAAGAAAAAAATAGCCCTCCAAAAACACCTAGATATTTTTGGCTTATTGACTTATTTCATATCTCCTCAACTATATCAGAAATGCCAGTGACACTTTCGTTGTTCACAATTCCCTGGCACAGTGGCTGACACAGTATGTACTCACACAATATTGACAGAGTACAAGTGGGATCCAGGGATGCAGTCAGCCTGGGGACTTTACCCAAGCAGCACAGGCCCTCAGAGCTCCAGAGGCTATGAATTCAAGAGCAATGATGAATGCAACACCGCTGTGTGTCTTAGGGTAAGAAGAACTTCTACCCTATTAGTGGAAGTTCACTGGAGAGAATCATTTGAAAATTAGACTACTAATGACTTGCTAATAATAATATCTGCATTTCCTTTTCTTCCAAGAGTTTCAGAGTGCTTCATATATCTAGTCTTCTCCAGATAATATAACTTTTCTTTCCTACATTTTTAACATCCTAATTACACTGACTTTATCAGGACTTTCATTTAGAAGCTTTCTCTTGTTGTTTTCTTAACATTAAATGGCGTTAAACAACTTTTCACTAAGAGTCACAGATACCCTGCTGCAAATAAAAAACAAATTATGCCAAGAGAGGGAGGGAAATGGGAGGTGGTGGCGGGGAAGAGACAGAAATCTTTAATAAATAAATAAATTTTTAAAAAAATTAAAAAAAAAACAAGGTCAAAGTGGCTAATACAGTGGCTTGGGAAGTCCTTCTGTATATGGGTTGCTTTTATT